>NW_004524818.1:3172426-3188714 GCF_000260255.1 Octodon degus | reverse complement strand
TATATATATATATATATATATTCTCTTAATTCAAGGAATAGAGGGATTTGTTCTAATAGTGTTTGTAAACAGGATATCATGTCTGCATCTTGTACAACAAATAGCCACTAGGAAACCAGTATGCAATGTTTTAATTATTGGACATGTCCTACCAATTCGATTTGAAACTGTCTCATTGCTATTTATTTCTCAATACAGTTATGGAAAAAATAAAATTAAAAAAATAGGCTTCTCTCTTCTTACATAATTACTGGAGAGCTAGAAAAATTATAATGAAAATGAAGATTAAGTATATAACTGAGTGTTAGAAAGGAAACCAAAAAGAGGAGAGCAGGATCATGACAAAATGAGGGTGAGTAAAAAATGAGAAGACAGAAAGAGGAAGAGCAAAACCAAAGCAGAGTAAGGAAAATGTGACAACACTGTATATACTCTTGTGTTCTATATACTAGCAGAAGGCTTTATGCTTTAATGAAGAATAACAGATACTCAAATGACCTTGTGGTAAGAACATATATAACAGCATGTCTCTGTGAAAGCTGGCTCACATGAGTTATAGCTTGATTAGAGTTTCTTCTTTTGTAGATTTCATTCCTACAAAAGCTGCCTCAGAACCTCTAGTATGTGGAGTGTACACTCTCATGCAGACATATTGAATGGAGCTATCTACATGTGATGGGTTAGTAAGGTATCCAAACTCAAAGCTAGCTGAATGGTAAGTCCCTTACACAATATGCAAACACACAATACATGTGAGAATACAATTATTTGATTAATGATCATCTCTTACCACTGTAACATGTGATCTTCCAGGGCATCTACAGATAAAATTTTGAATGTAATTACAGAGGCTACTGATACTCCCTGAATCCCATCCATTCCGTGAACAGATATTAATTATTTGGCATAAAATAGACAACACAGTAACAATAGGTTATAGTAATAAATCAGGCTTGGTTCCTGTTCTTGAATCATTTGCCTTGTCCCTGGCACTCTCATATTTCTACTGGTAAGAATATTTGTTTCAAGGTTTAAGTAGAGACTTAGCAAAATTTGGCATTTGGTTGTGAGAGTGGGAGTGGTACACTTTTTGTAATTGTTTTTGTCCACTGACATAGCAGGCTAATAAAACACTAGCATTTCAAGGAAATTAGCTATTTTTAATCTCTTATAAATGTCATATAACCTATGTAGCCAACCTAAAATAGAAGTGCAAGGCACAACTGGCTGTCCAAATGAACTGATGAATTATTAATATTTAATTGCTAATCCTCAAAGGACACTAGAAACACACATTCATATCAACTTGGAAAATAAAGATCTAACTACACAACCTCACCACAAATTAAAAGAAGTTTGTGTGGGAAGAAAATATGTGAACTAGCAAGAGAAAAGTAAGTTTTTATAAAGTCTAACTAATCACTTAATTAAGCAATGATGATAGTAAACAACTGAGTAGGAAAGAGAAACTTGTTCTGAAACACATAAAGTATCCTTTGCCATAAAGACCTCATACACACTAAGCACATATTAGGTTACCTAAATGTTTGTTTTCAGATTACTTATACCAGATATAGTATATGTTTTCCTTTTTATCTCATTGAAATCATATTAGATGTGAATAATATAGCAAGAAGTTTTGGGAACTATAAAATATTTAAGACTGTGATAAAATCATTGTATGCTAAAATATTCTGAATGCAGTACAAGAGGCCATTAGTGAGCACTTTTATAAAGGAAAGAAAAAAAAAATACTACCAAGAAAAGAGTTTCTTCCTAAATGTTAGACTATTAACTGAGATTAAATGGAAATAGAGTAGATAGAGGGAATAACTTTACTTAGGAAGAGTTGATGAATAAAATTACAAACAATAGGAAATATCAATAAACTCAAAGGCTAATATTTGAAAAAATAAAAGAAAACCTTTGCCAAGATATCTTTAGAACAAACTAAAATAACAATAAAGATGAAATAAATAGAAACAAATGCAAATATTTTAAAATATTAAGTATTTTCAGGGTGCTATAAAATTAATTTGTGTATTCTTAAAATTACACACCTTGGACAAATTTCTGAAAAATATCATCATCTATAAGATAAAGTTGAAAATCTTAATTAAACAATGATTTTTCCATAACCTGTGGTCATACATACAGTAGGCTTTACAAATTTCCAAGAAACAATTCTCATCCAAATGAAACTTAGAAAACAAAATAAGAAAAAGTGCTGCCATATTTCTTTAAAAAATCTGTAATAACCTTGCATTATGAAATGAAAGGACAGTACATTAAATAAAAATGATAATCATGCTGCATTAATTATATCATATATAATAATTTGTAATAAAATATTAATATATACCAAGTTTTCATGAAATATATTACGTCTTAAAAAATTAATCCCTAACAAAACATTGTAAAGATAATTTCACATTAGAAAGTCAAGTTATATAATTTAAAATACAGTGAACGGTGACTGAACTATTTCAGAATTAAGAATATAAAAGATTTTGAAGTTTAAAACATGTGACCATTAGGTACTTGTAATAAATATAATTTTAAAGACATTACCGTAATAATTATCATGTACAACTTATAAGTCAAGAAAGCCTCTGTCATTAATATACTGCATTACATATCTTCACTTTTTAATATGCATATTAAAAACAAAAAATAAACTTGATATGAAAATATTTAAAGAACATAAGAAAATGTGGTATTTTGTACATGAGTAGATCTACATCAGAAAATGTAAGAATATATTGAAGTGAAGTATTAGATTTCATAAGAAATCCACTCACTTTCTGTATTTAAAAACTTTAGGCCAGGGAAGTGGCTCAGTAAAATATTCGCTTCCCTGAAAAGTTCAAGGGCCTGAGTTCAGTACCTGGTTCCACACACAAAAAAAAAACTCCTTTATTTAATTAATGATATTGCTATATATGTTGATTATACACTCAAATTTAAAAATACTTATTAACAATACCAACAAAATTATACTAAGCATTAAATATAAAATTATATAAAACAACAGTGGGTAAGTATGTACACATTTTTGAAGAATGTGCGATTTAACTTTAGAAAATAATTTCAGCATGCCATTTAATAAAAAATTACCATATTGATGCTAATTCCCTGAAAAGTGATCTCAGATGATAATGTCCTTGCAACAAAAATCCAGACAGGATTAGATGATGCTTAGGAGGCTGAGTTTAAAATGAAGAAATTGCTAAGAATTATTAGCTTATTTCTAAAGGAAACATATTAGATAACGAATTTTTTCCTATCAAATATAATAACTTTATAAAGCAAAAGTCATTAAAATTATGTTAAATGTCACAGTAATAATCAAATGTGTTAATGGGAACAATATAAACTCTGGAAAGAAATTCATGCATTGGAAAAGAAATGTCAATGAATTTATCAGAATGAAATTTCTGTAAGTAAATTACTGGTGTTAAAATAATAGTTCACTCCTTACTGATTGTATAACTGACATTGGAGAAAATATTTTACATCCCTTTGCATGATTTCCTGTATAGAAAGGAAATAATGAATATGTATTTCATGACATGTAATAAAGTCAGAATGATATAATTCGAGTACAATGGGTAACACCATTATGTATGTTGGTTGTTAGCCATTATGGGAGTACCTAGTATATGGCAGGAAGTGAGGGGCATTGGAGATTATCTATAAAAGGATGTGTTGTACAATAAATTACATTGAAAGAATTCAGAATATAAAAATAGAACTATATTTTTAAAAATTATATCATAACCTTTCCTCCATTCTAAGTAGTCATGAAAATGTATAAGAAAACAATGGTCCCTACCTCAATTATATCCTATGTACAAGAAAATATAGGCCATTCTCTTGATTATTCCATAACAGGAAAATGTTTATAGAAAAGACAAAAAATGTATACAAGATACAGTAATAGTTAGGATAGATATAATCACTATTTTCTCTTAATTCAAGAAGAAGAAAGATTTGTAATAATTGTATTTAGACAAGATGTCATATCTGATCTTGTACTATAACTACTATAAAGATAACAATATGCAGTGTATTAATTATTATAACTATCCTACTAATGTGTTTTGAAACTGTCTCAATGCTGTTTCTTTCTCAGTAAAATGAATATAAAAAATTGAAATCAAAATAGAAATTTTCTGTTAAGACAAAAGATATCATTAACTAAATGTAATTATAAGCACTGACTTGGAAAAGATATTTATGATTTATGAAAAGGAAAATCAGCATAAAATTTTGAAAATATATAAATCATATGAAGTCAAAGAAGTACTTTGTCTAATAGATTTATGACCACAAAGAAGAAAGAGTTCACAGAAGACAAATGGAAGCCAAATAACTCAGTAAATGTGCACATATCTGTTCATATTCAGAGAACTACAAATGTTAGATCCAGGATATTCCATACCTATCAATGTACCAAAAGTCTAAAACCTTGCCAGTGCCTGCTATATTAGTCAACTATTTATCACTGGGACAAAATGCCTGACATACTCAACTCAGAAGAAAAAAAGGTGTCATTTGGTTCACAGCTTCCGAGCTTTTGATATAAGAGATAGGGTGTGGCAAAGCTGGCTGGAGGGAATGAGTGGGATTTGTCAATGACAAGATCCTAGGCAACATGAGGATCCAAAATGCAGAACTTCTCGCCACTTGCCATGAGTTGTGGATGGCCTAGACAAGAGAGGCCCTCAGGGAAAGCTACTATTATATTTAAGCTTGCATGGTAGCCCCTGTTGTGTTTCTCTGACTGGGACTGGGTTTGTACTTCTGGTTTTTCTGTGACCCTCTTTTTATTTGGGCAAGTTCACTCTGCAGAGCTAGTTGCTTCTCTGCTCATTTATGTCACAATTTTCAAACAACTTTTAGCCCTGCTTTTTTTCTGTATTTGGGTCAGTGTCTACTGGTTTTATAGGGTCTCCTATGTAGACTGGACTCATAGTGATCCTTCTGTTTTCAGCCTCCCAAGCACTGGGATTACAGGCACCCACCACCATGCCCAGTCTCAATCGCTGTCTCAGTATTCCCCAGGGGCGGGGCCAGCACAGCATGCCGGGATTGAACCTTAGCCGCTGCTCTCTGGCTAAGCAGGTGCTGTAGTCCACTGAGCTATCAGGCTGGCCCTTTTAGCCCTGTTTTTGCCTTGTATCACCCAATTCTTTGTTCCAGGTAAAGCAAATCTGTAATATTTGATTGGCAAAGGTATTTCTTATGAAACTACCCTGTAATTCTTTCAGTTCATCATTGACTAACTCCACAGCAGAACCATAATTGTAAAAGGACATGGCAGGAGAAAACTCACCCCATGAGCACCAGAGAGCAGAGAGAACAGGAAAAACCCCAAAAGTTTTACCTCTCAAAAACACTTACACAGTGCCATCTGCTTGAACAAGGCTCCAGCTCTTTATAGCTCCTTTAACTATGAAAACATCAGTGGCCTAATTCATTGATGAAACTAGTGCCTCAGTAGCTAATCACCTTCCAATGGGCTGCCTGTAAAGATATGAAACTTCTGCAGACATTTTGGATCCAAACAATGCTACAAACTTTTGGGGAGATTATGGACGAAATAGATTCTCTTAGATTGATAATGGATTAAAGAGTTAGTAGAGACACTACAAATATCATTTTTTTCAGTAACCAATAAAGATAAATGTGTGAATTCCCTAAGATACAGCACTACCCTTACCTGATATATTTCCACCAACCTCTCCATGAAAGACAAACAAAATTGTTTCATAGCACATTATTGTTTGAATGGTGCATGTTCTGACACAATCACGTATGAAACCCTTACCTTCTTGTCCATAGAATGTGACTGTATTAAGGACTGGCCAGATAGCTCAGGGGACTAAAGCACTTGCTTAGGCATATGCAGGGACTGAGTTTGATCCTTGAGCTACCATGCTGGCCCAGTCCCCCCAAGTGCACTGATACAACCATTGAGACTCGATGAGGTGGCACACACCTGTAATCCCAGCACTTGGGAAGTTGAAAGCAGGAGGATCACTATGAGTCCGATCTGTGTAGTGAGGCCGTGTAAAACCTGTACTGAATACATAAAAAGAATGTGAATGTATTTGAACTTAAGAGCATTTTCAAAAGTGAATGCATTAAAATAAGGACATTAAAGCATACCCTAATTCAATATGACCAGTGGGCATTCTTTTTGCTAACACTTTTGAAAACAGGACATGCAGATATACAGACACACACCAGGAATGCATGAACATGGAGAAGACCATACAACAGCACATGGCAAGTACTGTTATACAAAAGAAAATGTGACATATCTTTGAAAAAATAAAAAAGTTTGTGGATGCCCTATTCTGACTGCTGGTTTCTACAACACCAAGAAAATAAATATCTAGTAAACAATAACCCTGTCTGTATTATTTAGTTATGGAAGCCTCAAGAAATAAATACACTAGCATATATCCCATCTGCACATAGAAAAATAGTCATGTTTTGTGTTTTTTTTTTACTGGGAAACTGTCATGTGTTGGAAGCTTAGTTCCTAGCACTGTACTGTGGGGAACAGGTACAACTTTAACAGATGGAGTTTGTGGAATATAATTGGGTCATTTAGATTTTATTCCCTCAGGAGAGATTTTTTTCAATAACTTCATTGAGAAACAAATAGCAATAAGACATGTTCAAATCCGATTAGTAGGAGAGTTTCAATGATTAATACATCGCATATTGTTGTCTTAGTGGTTATTCGTTGTACAAGATGCAAACATTACATCCTGTTTGCAAACACTATTAGAACAAATCTTTCTATTCATTGAATTAAGAGAATGTAGCTGTATCTATCCTATTTTGAATATACAGATACAAATTGGTCCCTCATTTGTATCCCCTTTTTTTTTTAGTTTTATCAGAGAAGGAAATTCCTATATATTATAAGTGTGGGAATTCAGCAAAATATTACAATTTAGTCCAGTAGTTCATAACAGTAGTGGGTTTTACATAAGACTGGCAATGTCAGAAGTTGTCGACTTAAGCCTTTTACAGTTCAACATATTTATATGGCTTTACTTTTTATAGTTGTCTGCTGGATGATTAAGACCAAGATGAGGCAGATCTGTATAACAAGAAATGTAGCTTTTGTATCTTATAAGGTCAGTCAAATCCCCTCAGGATTTATCCTGAAACCCTGTACTGCACTGTGTAGATCCTTTATCAGTGTCAGCCTTGTGGATGAGTCATGGCCATTGCTTGGCCAATTTGCTCTCTGTGAGAGAGAATGAGAGAATGAGAGAATGAGAGTCTGAGAGTATGTTTTCTGTCCATGTCACTTTCCATAGGCACACTCTACGTCATCAATCCCTTCCCTCTGTGGCTCCATAATCTCCTTGATCAGAAAATTTGGGACAAAACTGAATTACATGATGTTACAATACAGAATCACCTGTGTCCTGAGATTTACTGACCTTGAAAGGCTAGGTCCAAAATGTTGGCTGTCCATGCAGCCCTCCTTTTTCTCCAATTTTTGGTCTGCAACCTTAGATTATTAACCCTCCAGAAGAAAAGCTTATTGTTATTACCCTACAACCTAGGCAGTTGAGTTTAACCTCACTATCTGCCTGAATATCAAACATTTTAGGCGTGACATGAAAGAGATATTTTTTATCAAGCATTGATATGTTAAACTTTAAGTCCTTACAGAATATGAAGAAAAAAAAATTAAAAAATAGGAATTATCAATTACATATTTTTACACAGAAGTTAAATTATATATATATATATATATAGATATATAGATATATATATATAATTATTTTTTTGGCAGAACCGGGGATTGAACTCAGGCCCTTGCACTTACCAGGCAAGTGCTTATTCCACTGTGCCATCTCCCCAGTCCTCAGGGAAGATTAATATTGATCTGAAATGTGTTCAATCAGGCAATATATAGTAGTTACAAAATTTGGCCACACCTCTATCTCTTTCTTTCTGTGACCAGATGTGAGGGGTCTCTTTAGACAGGCAGCTGTTTCCCCTTCTTCTTCATCATCCTGTGATTGGGTTTTAGAGGGAATTCTCACCAGAGTTGGCACAGGTGATGCTGCCAGATACTGAAATTTTAACTCCCAGTACTGTAAGATAAGAAAATGCATAACATACTTAGCTTTGGGTAGTTCAACATAACAACAGAAAATGGAGTAATCTACACATATACAAAAACATTGAAATATACAAACAACCGTACATCAACATGGAGTTATAATAATGTGTAAATTACTCCTGAGAGGTGATGATGCATGATGCTTAATGAGCCAGGAAAAATTGTAATTTTATTGCTTACTATGGTACCTATATGAGAACAGTTAAAGTTATTTATTTTTCTCTGTGTATTAGATTCCTCAATGTACCATGGATGTAAAAGTGGGGATTTGAGAATTAAGTGTGTCAATGCATATATAGCTCCTAGTAAAGCCTCACTTCCCCTAAGCTCAATGTAAATATTAATATAATCAGTAAACTTTTATATTCCTGTGAATAATATAAGGGACTTAAAATGAAATTGGAATCTAATTAGAATTAATATTTTCTTCTGCAATATTTTACTTTATTAGAAAAATCTGACTCAAATGTATCAAAAGGTTTTCATTTGAATGAGTTAAATCGGTGTTTGTAATATCACCCTCTGTACTTTTCTGCATGTTTGAAGTACATTATAACTTCTAAAAAGAAAAGACAAAGTCAATTCAAACATTAAAATGTCTATGAAGTAATAACTTTTGGCTTGTATTGAAATAGTAAAAGAATCAGAATTATCCAATACCCACTGTTTCTTGTGGAATTTGGCTCAGTTCTGCAAAGCGCTAGCAAGATTTACAGAAGTCATTTGAGGCACTGAAGCAGTCTGAAACAGGCTTAGCAAAAAGACTAGACAAAGCATTATTTATTGGGCCAGAAATTGACACTGGATTCAGAGTTATAAACCCAGCAATTTACTCTCTCTAAGGGAAAAAGAAAACGAAAAAAATCATTTTAGCTTCACCAGGGGCCCTGAAGTAAAGTTTATTTCAATTCTCAATGGGGAATAACAATTGAAATATCTCTGTTGCTTTAAAAAGTCGATGAAGGCTGAGAAAATGTCAAAATACAGATGCATAAGTGTTTTAGAGGAAATCACAGAGGAAATATGGAAAACACAATTTTTGACAATGAAATAAAAGGAAATACATTTGTGGTCCAGTCAGGTAATTGGTTATTTTTTACTCATTTTTTCACTAATTGGTTATTTTTCCACCTCAGCATTTTTTTGCATGAGGAATTTTTAAAATAGGCTGTGCTGTTTTTAATATCACTGTGATAATATTCTTATTTCTGAAATTCATGGCCTTATTTCTGCAATAATTAGCAAAAGTATTATGATTCTTGTACTTTTGCACAGCTTTGATACTACACTTAACTAGTACCTACTGCTAGAGCAGAATGCAAAGAAGGCGAATGAGTTTATGACAGAACACGCACATTCCATTTTAGTAATTGCGGAAAATCACAAGGAGGAATGGTGAAGCAAACATTCTGGCCAACTCTTTTTTGGCAAAGCCTCAAGCCCAAGTGAATGTCATTGTTCAATGTAATAGTTATAATAACCATAAAAGTCCATTCAAAATCCCCAGATTAGAACTGTGGCAGAATGCATATAGTTTTCACTTTCATGATGATACTTAGAAATGAAATTATATATCATCATTGCAATGTTTCAAGTCATAAAATGGCATCAGTATTTAATGTTTGAAAACTTTTACCTTTTTCCAAAAGCAGAAGGTAGCAGAATTTGGCTAGCCATTCCTTCTCTTCTATAAACTCCTGGCAGGTATCTAGAAACCCTTTCCTATGATGACTGAGGAAAATTTGTTTAAGTACTGATTCTTCTCTCCTGAGTTTCCCAACTTAATTCAAAAAGGGAATGAAAATTCTTTTCAGCAAATCTATCCTTCTACAAATTATGCAGAAAAGTTGTATTTGTAATGAAAATGAATTTTAGTTTTCATTGAAGTGTAATTTACACTATTTTCAAACAAAATTTGAGTCATTGGTGGTTGGTAATTTTGCACAGTGTTCCTTTCAACTATAAAATCTTTTTTTTCCAAAGTCAAATAGTTAAAATTTGATTCATTCCTGTGATTCCAGCATTGAGGGTGGCTATCTTGTCTCCAAATACAAAATAGAATAAATACATACATAAAATAGAGCTGAGGATAGATCCCCAAGTTCAGATTGTACACAAGTTTGATAATCTACCTCACTGGGAAGGTTTTTTCAAATATTTTCTTCATATTCATTTCTCTGGCATTCCTTTTATTTTTATGTTACTGTAGGAGAGGAAAAGGATGGAGGAGGATTAGAGAAAGGGTAAGAGACACAGGAAGGGGAAAGGGAAGAGGAAAATGAAAAAGCAGAAGGAGAGAAGGAAGGGCAGTGGCAAATGGTTATTACCTAGGGTGCATTTATTGTGTAGAAGGGTTTTTGCTTCATAATCATGGTTTAATTTAATTTTCACTATAACTACATGAGCTAAAAGATATTAGAATTATTTTATAAGTGAGAAACCAAGTATATTCTAGAGGTTAGCTCCACAACTTCATCACCTAATAATTCTTGGGAACCATATATCAACTCCAGGTCTATTTAAATCCATTATCCTGTGCTTCTTTCCTTTACAGATCTTTGTTTGTTTGTTTGTTTGTTTGTTTGTTTTGCATTTTAGGGAAGGATCTACAGGGTGTTCAGAGTCTCACTACTAGATCAGACTCATAGTGATCTGCCTGTTTATAGCCTCCCAAGAGCTGGGATTACAAGTGTGTGCCACCACACCCAGTCTCAATTGGCATCTCAGCATGCCCCGGGGGTGGGACTGACATGGGAGGCCCGAGGATCGAACCAGCGGCCCCTGCACCTGCTTGCAAGCACTTTAATTCACTGAGCTATTTGGCCAGCCTCCTTTGAAGATCTTGAGGGTAGAAGCTAGGTCTGAATAATCCCCATTTCATTTGCAATACCTTGAAAAGAAGGAATGTTTCTTGCCTTTTTTGTCTTATGATAAGCATATACATCAGAAGGCATATTTATGATATTACTTACAATATTAAAAAATTAAACAAAAATGTCCTGTAACTTGAATATTCTTCACATAATGTAAACGCAGTATTAAAATTTTATCCATATAACTTTTCTAGTATCTAAAAATGTTACAATGTGTGTAGCAATAATAAATGCCTCAAAAGTTGAGCCATTAATTTAGTCATTGAATTTTAATTGTCAGTGTAATAATAAATGCATACTGCATTTAAAAGAAATTTGTAAAAATATTTTGATGTGGCAGAGAAAATGTATAATTAAGGTGTGAGGCTTTCAGATATTCAAATTGATATCATCAACTACAAAATTCACTCAAATTCTTTAAACTATGATGAAAATATTGTGCATGAACTTTAATGACATCCTTTTATGTCATGTTTTTTAAATATTAATAATGAATGCTTAAGCATAATTGATTGTGCCAGATATAAAATCACTATTTTTCAATTGTGTGGGACAGAAATTTCATGTTATACTAAAACTAGAGTGTCTATTAATTCTTATGAATTTCCTACATCTATTGATATGATCATATGGGTTTTGACCTTTATTCTTATGTGTTGTATTTCATTTACAGATTTTTATATGTTGAACCATGATTGAATCTCTGTGATGAAACCTACTTAGTCATAATGAATGATCTTTTTGAGTACGAGCTGTTTTCTATTTACTAATATGTTGTTGAGGATTTGTGAATTTATGTTTATTAAGGAGAACCTGCAGTTTTTTATCATTAGTTGGGTCATTATCTGGTTTTGGAATCAGTGTGATTCTGGCTTCCATAAATGAATTCAGAAGCATGCCAAGCTTTTTACTTTCTTGTTTTTTTTCTTTTTACTCTCTTTGAATTGCTTGAGAAATATAGGTGATATAACATCTGTAAAGATTTTGTAGAATTCTGCATTAAATCCATCAGGTCCTGGGCAGTTTTCTTTGGAAGACAACTTATTACTGTTTCAATTTCATTGCTTGTTATTGTGTTGTTCATTACCCAGAAAATACAATGTTGAGTGAAATTAATCAGAAACAGATAGTTAAATATTACATAGTATCTTTCCTTTGAGTAAGACATAGAATAAACAAGTAGGGGAATAGAGGGTGGGTAGAAAGGAACAAGGGGATAAATTTCTTGCAAATGAGAAGTCCAAGAAAATTTGAGTGAGAGGAGCGGGGGAGATGAAGCTGAAACAAGTAGAATTAAGATATGTCACATACAAGAACCTATTAAACTCAATAAATTCAAACATTATATGTCATAAAAGTCAAATTGAATTGATAATGGTAGCTTACCATAATAATAAGAACAAAAATATGGAAAGAGGATTTAGAGAAGGAGGGAAGGAGGGAGGTGTGAGAGAAGGAAAATAAAAAATGAAGCAAGCTTTAATGTGTATGTATACCCACCCCAAGATGATTATAAACTCCATGAATTGTAACCCATTATAATAAAAAGGTTTTTAAGAAGACAATACACTTAAAAATTTTGTACCAAATTTTTATCATGGAAGGTAAAACAATTTCTTCAATAAATGCTTGAAGGACACATCACGTCCTATCTGCTGCTGTTACTGATCTCACAATCAAGCATATCCTTGGCAGATAAACAGCTAACCAGATTTGCTTTGAAATTGTGAGGTGCTCTAAGTTGTTAATGTACTGAACACTGTTATTTAATAGCTCAGAATTATTCATCCTTGCTTGACTTTTTTAAACTGTCAGAAATGAATGAATCACATTTAATGATACATAATACCAATATTTTAATTGTTAATCTGAAATAATCAGTTCTGAAATGATGTGCAGAGCTACACTTTTAAAAATAAATGAACACAAAAGAAAATGTGATATGTTTGATAGAAAAAAATGTTTGGCACACAATAGCACTATTTAAGACCACAATATTTGCAAAGATAACTTCCATAAGAGACACCGAAATGCAATAAAATTAAAGGAACACACTTTTCACTGTGTTTTTAAAACAGGGAAACAGATGGGGGAATAATATTCTAAATTTTATATTAATAAACCATAAATCCCCAACTATTTAGGCTATTTGTGGAGTGAGGTGTTTGGGTTTTTTCTTTTTGGTTAACCAAGAGTTACTTTAAAATCCACTATTACTTTAGCTATTGTTGCTTATAATCATTCAAAATGAATACCCTGTATATCCTTCCCTAAAATACACTAAATATATAAATGAATAAATGAACTATTTTTGCATTGCATTCTTTTTCTTTGAAAACCCTGGCTCCCTACTGCACAACCATAGTGCACATGGTGAGCTAAATCATCTTCTGGCCATCGCTTAGGGGATTTTCAGGATGTTTGCTGAATCTCAAAATGTTCCTAGCCGTACTTGCACTCATTAAAGATGTAGTAATTTGAAAGTATAAATTAATCACTTAATACACAATTATCTCTGGGCAACTGACAATTGATTTGTTTATACCATAGCTTAATCTGATAAAACTGCTTTCTATCAAATAGCCACCTAAATTCTGTAAACATATGGAGAGGAACTTTTAATTGGGAAAGGGATTTTGAAGCACATAGGATTTCCAAGGAGTTAAGCGATCCTTACATATATTAATTAATGAAAGACAAAACTTACCCTCATTAAGAAGGTATTTTAAAATATTTCGTTTTTAATCAATGTTAAACTATCCTATGTTATGCAATCTGCTTTTTATTTGACATTGTCATTTAAACAATATATACAGTGTGATAAAAAACTTTGCTATTTGTAGGATTTATTACACTTGCATGATTATTTTAGCAATATGTTAGACTTCACCATCATGTTCACCATGCTTAAGAAAATGTCTGGTATATGGTAGATATTCTATAAATAATTTTCAAAAGAATAAAATTTTTATTTATGTGAAAATATTTTGACCATAAATATAGTTGGAAGAGATATTTATATAGTGCATACCAATTGGCAATATTATTTTGAAATTTCTCTGAATACTTATAAATAAAGACATTGGTATTCAGAGTTACACTTCATATTCATAGTAAATAAAATGTTTATAATTTTTGCAAAATTTGTAGTTAAAATGTCTTGTTTTTAGTCTACATTTCATACGCGCTAAGAGGGTAGATGAGAGGGTTGTTTTATTTACATGATATTACAAAAGGTAACTAACTAGTTGTCATGTGGCAGTTGTTTAACACAACACTGGTTGACTAAATCTAGGATTAAAATTTTATTGATAATACTTACCATTTATCATTTTCTCCATGTTTAATACCAAATAATTTAAATGTTTCAGGATATGCAATGTGTTCAAGACTAAAATGTCAGCTTACAAATTGAACTTTTATTTCATCTAACATCATTTGGCTGCCACAAAATTAACTCTCTATAATAATGTATGTTATCTATACAAGGTACATATAAAGAAAATTCTTCATATGACATGAATAAGAAGAACAAAAATTCTGAGCCAAAATGGAAGATAATTGTATACTTCAAATATTTCAGTATTAATTTCATTCCATTTTCAAACATATGACTTCTTCATATGCGTTTTCAAATATACAAAACCACACATACACATACACATACACATACACATACCTCTAACTTCAGTAATTAGATCATATATTGCCAAACACTTTGAGACTTTTCATCCATACAGCATGTGACAAACTAATTGAAAATTGTGACTTGTACAATAAAATTGGCTGTGTAAAACGAACATTGGTTATTCATATCCTGTATCTTATTCTAGTGTTATAGCTCATTGACAATGGTAGATACACTAGCAAATACTGATAGTGTAACGTAGTTAAAATAGTTGTGCATATAAAATATGGGAACAATTCGTTATTTTTTAGTTCAGTGATTTGAATAGAGATCATCAAAGAGTGCATGAAAAAATGACATTTTACTGGACATTAACGTAAACCTTTATCAAGGCAATTATTAGTACAGTAATAGACACTCTACGGAAAAGTCACGTGAATGCTAGTAGAGCCATAAAAGAATATAGCACCTTTGGGAGACTTGTAAGTGATTAGAAAATGTATCCTGTGACAAAGTTTCGAAGGATCTTTTATACTGAACTAAGAAATTTGAACTTCATCCAAAGGCCGATGGGGAGCTACTCTGTGTGTGACAGCTGGAAACAGAGATGATTAGCATAGTGTTCTGATGGCATCAGGTGCATAAAAGTGGATGGTGGTTTAGGGGGAAGAAACTGGATCAAAAACATCAATTTAGTCATTTTATATCACAAGTGAGCAATGACAAGTCATTTACTTGAAGAAATGTCAGTTAAAATAAAGAAAATAAAATGAAAGATAGAAAAGAGAATTACAGTGTATGCTAGAAATGATTATATTGGGTTCATAAGAGTCAATATTCCAAATTTTGTGTTATGTTCCATTTTTATTAAATTAATAATTGTTAACTAATTTCTGTGACTTTGTGCTTGGCTCTAGATGAATAAGCAGAAAGAGAAGAGAAACCTCAAGTGCCTAATTTCATCACACACAACTTGTAATCTAGTGATTTCCACCTCATCAATCTCAATGTAGATTTACCTTCTCCTAATGAACACAGTCTTAACAGAGCTTGTGTTCTGATCACAGCCCTCAATCCAGGTGAAATAAATGCAGAGCACAGCAGTACATTATCTTACCTGAAGGACACTCATTATGATGTTGAAATCTCCACCCCAGCAGGACATGGGACACATGCTCTGAAAAACATGAGAACAGGCTCAACCCATGGCTTGCCTCTTATTCTACTCAGACTGTCAGAAATAACATTTCCTATCCATCCCCAAACAACAGGTAAGCCAATAGTTCTTTGTCTTCTAGGAATTTGGATACTTTCAGCCAAAAATTCTCCAAGTGTTTAATTTGCATAGTTCAACACAATCAAGCTCTAGTCTATTGTATTATACTAGACCCAATTTCATAGACTTTATTGGTAGAAAGTTGTGATACAGCCCTGGTGACCAGTCCATTAAGATGACTAAGACATCCTCAAAGAGTGAACAGGTTTTTTTTTTTTTTTTGCAATTATCTTAGTGAAGTATTATCCAGTGCAGTCTTTATTTTAATAGTTCAACAAAAAGGCATAAGATGAACAATATAAGTATTCAAGTTGGGAAAATTGATAGCAGGCCAAAGAAGAAGAGGA
>NW_004524818.1:3167173-3172209 GCF_000260255.1 Octodon degus | reverse complement strand
GAGGAGGAGGAGGAGGAGGAGGAGGAGGAGGTCCTAGTCTGGAAAGTCGTTGCATGCTTGGGACCCCAGCCCTAAGTATGCTGAAGCAGTAGCAAGTCCATGGTCAGGCTGGATAACTTAGCGAGATCATGTCAAAAAATATAAATCAATCAATCAATCAATCAATCAATCAATAAATAAATCTTATTCACATTCTCTGGGACAAAATACCTTAATCTTTCAGTCTAAAAGACAGGCTTATTTTTGTTTACATTTTCAAAAGTTTTACTCCATTGTCAATAGGTGCCAGTGCAGAATTGGCACAGTGCAGGAAGAAGCTACCCAAATCATGGGGTCCAGAAAGCCAGCAGAGAAAGGATGAGCCAAGGAGGGATACATAATCTTTCAAGTCACACCAGCAGTGGACAGATTTTTCTGACCAGATCCCACTTCCCAAAACATGTCAACTATGGTGTCAACATAATACAATCATCTTCCTAGCATGTGAGCCTTTAGATGCCTTTTTAGGTCTAACTTATGAGCAACTTCACATATTATTTAGTTGTCAAGCACTTGCTTACCATGTGCGAGTCTCTGGGATCAACTCCCAATAACTCAGCTTAGTAAATAAAAGGGGAGAATGAGACTTCAGCAGTCTCTCAGGGAAAAAAAATTGGCAATGGCATTCCATATAATGGATATGGGGAACGAATTAAATATATGAAGATACTGGGACATATTTAAAGAGTTTTTTATGTCATGCTCAAGAATACTGGGTGTAGTGGTGCATGCCTGTAATTCTAGCACTAGGGAGACTAATGCAGGAGGATTGTTGAGAGTTGAAGACCAGACTGAGCTACAAAGTGAGCTCAAGGCCAGCCTGAGCTGCATAGCCAGACCCTGTGTCAAAAAAAAGACACACACAAAAAGAATCTGAATGTATTTTTCTATAATGTTTTTTAAGAAAAAGACACAATAGGCTATATCTGGTGTTCTACATATTTTCAGGGCAGACTATAGAGATCAGGCAAAATGGGGTATATAGCCCTGAAAATCAAGCAAGCATTCAGCAAGCTCTTTCGTCAGCATGAAAAACTGGCAAGAACCTAAGCCAGGACCTTAGAATTAAGGTAAACAGGAGAGTGGATTGGGGAAATAATTAGAATGTAAAAGTTACTGTTCATGATGTGGTACATGAAAGAGATGGAAGAATCTAGAATGGCTTAATATCACACTTTTTAATAACAAATTCACAATCCTTGTGTGCTAACAGGGAAACTAGCCAAGCATGACTGAGAATTTTCTATAATTGTGTGTGCATACGTCTTTATTTTCTGTAAAAAAAAATTCCTTCTACTGAGGATGACCCTGAAACATATGGCAGAATATCCTCAGAAAACATTTCAAAGTGATATTGTTGTTGGCCTTTGACCTGGATTTTCTATCTAAATTAAACTATGTGTAGTATCATGAAGAATTTGTTGGAGTTTGTGAGCATATAATAAGAGAAAAATATTTAACACATGTTCATTTGCTGAAGTCAGTTTCATTATTATCTTTAAACACTTGAGTGAGTGTATTAACCAGCTTTCCTGTTCCTTTATAAAATAACTGACACCCAAAACTTAGAGGAGACAATTTTCTGTCTTATAGTTTTATGGGATTTAGTTAATGGTCAGTTGGCTCCATGGCAGGAGCATTTTGGTGGAAGTCCATTGTAGATCAAATATTTTTAATAATTCTCTGTACCCAAGAAGCAGAGCAGGGTCACACTGCTCAAGAGGAGGGACCAGTGACCAGATCTAGTCCCCATCATCACAACTCCTTGACCCACCCTAGCAAACGTGGTAGTGTGTTCTGCTAAACCCCTACATGGTTCCCAAATCAATCCAGTAGACACACTCAAGTGTAACAGTCACATTGAGATACCTAAAATAATAGAGCCACTCATAGTAAATCTTATAAACATTAAATAGCAGATTTATTTGATATGAAATGATTAAGATAACTAACACCACACATCATGTAAAGTGTTGTTTGCCTACAAAATAACTTATCCCAAGAGTACAAGAGTTATCTCAACTTTAAAAGCAAGAACTTTCCAGACTCATATGTCTTCTTTAGGTGACCAGTTTCCTAAGAGTTTTGGAAAGTGATTTATAATTTCTGAATCAGATTTCTCACTTGGACTTGGAGATTAACCATTGGGATGATTTTTTTCTTAATATTCTTTTGATAATTAACTAGTATCACCTATGTGATTCTATGTTACAATGGAAACACTAAGCCTTCTTTCTATCAAAACTATATAAGAATGAGCACTTGTCTGAAAATGCAGGGTGAGGAAAAGACCCTGGCCAAGGCACTTGCATGGCTCCCTGGGAGGAAGTGCCTGCCCTAGAAAGTCCCCTTCTGTAGGCCTGCAGAGAATGTGGGTTTGCCTCGAGATCCAGCAGAAGTCAACACTGAACAAAAAGTTGTGGAGGTGAGTAGGGGTTGACATAAATACTTCTCATTTCAGAAAATACTTTTCTAATTCAATTGCATTTTTTAGTGTTCATCTTCCTGTGACATACATTATTGATTCCCTATTAAAAATATTAATGGGGAGATAACTCAGTAGAATAAGTGCTTGCCTGACAAGCCCAAGGACCTGAGTTCAATCCCCAGTTCCACCAGAAAAAAAATAAAAAAAATTAGATACAAAAACTCGGGAAGGAAGAAGGTAGTGTGAAAAAGAGAGAGGAGGGAAGGAGGAAGGAATGGAGAAGAGTGACAGAGACAGAAAGACAGGGACAGAGACAGAGGCAGAAACAGAGAGGGATCATAACATTGTAATATTCTTGGATCTCTGTCTAGATTCCTGAATATTCAATAAACCATCATGCTCTCTTTTCCCATTTCCTTTAACTTCCAACTAGGGCTTATTAGGGATCTTTCGTATTCACTATTGACACTACTTAATCCAGTCTTTTCAGAAATTTTCAAATAACTATTCAGCACGATTTCATTATGTGAGCAAAGAACACTGATTAGATTGCCAAGAAAGTGTGTTTTTCCCCTCATTGCTGCAGTAGAAAGTGCCTGTGTCTGTTATCACCATGTACTTGCCTTATATTTTCCTTTTGGCTCCTTTGATCACTTGGTATTCAATTCAATACTGTCAAAAGGCTGACAGTTGTGCCACTTAGATAAATCCATTGAATACAGGGTATAGTGAATACATTGAGAACACAGATTTACCAAGATGCCTGCCTGGACAAAGATGTAAGGATACTAGAATTTGTGACAACTACTTGTCAAATCTCCCCTTCACATTATGTTGTACTGTTACAAACTATACAAAATTAACTTGGCATGTATTTATTCAGATGCTATCAAAAATACTCTGCAAATATGACTTCTATCTTGTAGATATAATTCAAAAATGCTGAACCCCTCTGAAGGGCAAGGTACTTTGATAGGTGCTGACACAGAATAATGAGATATAGTAGGAATGTGGAGCAATTAATAAGTTTGAAAATATATGGAAAAATGAAAGAGATCCTTTTAAATATCAGAACATAATCTACAGTTTTCAAAAATAGCAATACATCAGATATTTCTACTAAAAGTAAAAGAAAAACACTGGAATAGAAAAAATGCACAATCTTTAAGAATATACGTGAGTTGCAAATAACATTGACTACATGAATCTGCATTGTTCTTGATTGTAGGACTGAAAATACAGAATCAAATGGCAATAAAAGTGAAAAAAAATAAATCATGAGAAAATAAATTAAAGCAAAATGAAGCTTTGGGTAAAGTTTTCAAGGGATGAGTTTTGTATGTTTTTAAGGTGGCCATTATCAACAACTTTAGAGAATTTAAACCTGGGAAGAGGATCAAGAGACAGAGAGGGGAGAGCAATGGGATGCGAAAGGACTCCAGCACCACATAAGAAGTATAAATGCCTTATACTGCAAGCATCCACTAGTCTTTAAACAAAAAATAGGTTTGTTTGTTTATTGTTTGTATATTTATAAGATCTACAAATGTTAAGCACAAATAAAGAGGCCATGTAACTGTCAAAGCGTCAACAGTAGGGAAAAATAAAATTAAAGTGATTGTCCAATCACAAGGGTAGAAAAATAATAAAATATTTAAAGACATATAAAACAATGGCTGAGATAATAGACATCATTTGAATTGGCCTGTAATCAAAATAAATACTAATTTTCTAGGAAAAAATACATTAATTTTCTGGTTATAGTTAGAGATTTAACTGTATTTCATTTGTAGAAGATATATCAAAAACATAAGATAAGCCATAAAACATTAATATGTTCATACATATACCTGTATGTGGACGTGTAACAAGTACTGAATAAGCAAACAGAAAGCTGTTGTAATGCTCAGGACCACAAATTACAAATGGACATCATAGTATCTGTCCTAGGCTTACATACCTTCCCTTCTTTGTGGGCTGCTTTTGGAATGAGATTAGCACCCAGTTGTTGGGGTTGGTCTTGGCTTGTTCTCTTTATGGTGTTAAACTTACCATTCTGACACTGCCTTTATACTTCTACGTTGTTTTAGGACAAACATTTTCCCTTCTCCCTTGCACTTGCTAATAAATGATAGCTAGCTGGTGATTCAAAGCCTTTTGTTCCTAGACAGCAACTGGTGGCCACAGATTTCTGCTATGCACCCCTGTACCTTGGCTCATGAACTTTCTTTCATTTTCCACATTGCACTCAAACCTGGACAGGAGGTAGGGGACTCACTGCTGCGTTCCCCAATAACTGTCAACATGGGAAGGATCTGAATGCTATAATGCTATGAACAATAGGTGAAATATATTTTATTTTTTGCTTAATTGTAATACATATTTTCAGTACAAAATATTTATATTTCTTGGTACATATGCAAAATGTACCTTAATAACTTCTTTCATACTCTCACTCTCCCCTCCCCTCCCCCATCTATTGATCTCCTTCCCACTTGACACAAAACTATCTCTGTACTTGTCTATTTTGCTCTTTACTATTTCAGTTTCTCATATAACAGAAACCATG
>NW_004524818.1:3162179-3166893 GCF_000260255.1 Octodon degus | reverse complement strand
TTGGCTCCGAATGCCTTCAGGGCAGGTTTGGCTGGCTTGAGTTGTGGGGATGGAACCACAGCAACCTAAGCCTGACTGCTTGGTTGAAGCAGCCACTTAAAGAATTGAGCTAAGGGGCAGGTCCCCCAGACAGACATTTTTAAAACTGAATATTATGAATTGTGCTGCTAGAAACTTGGGCATATATCTATCACTGTGATACGATATGTTTAACTCCTTTGGGAAGATATCTAGGATAAGAGCTAGATTAAATGGAATTTCCAGTTTGAACTCATAGAGGAATCTCCATACAGATTTCCATAACATTTGTACAACTTTACACTCCCTCAAACAGTAGATAAAAGTTCCTATTTCCTAGTACCCTGTTCAGCTTTTATTATATGATCTCTTGATGATAGCTATTCTTTCTGGTGTAAAATTGAATCTAGTGTTGTTTTAACTTTCATTTCTTTAATGTCAACCCTGTTGAACAGTTCTGCAAGTATTTACTAGGTATTTTTACCTCTTGTTCAGTGACATTTGTATTCATTTCACTTGCTTTCTAATAGTGATTTTTCTTAAATTTAGGAAATCTAAGTTTTTGAGTACTTATATATTTTACATATTGGTCTATGCAATAGCTTGCAGTGTAGTTTCCATTTTATAATCTGTCTTTTCTTTCTGTTGGATGTTTCATTTGCTGGACAGAAGCTTCTACATTAGATATAATTTTATTTTTTTCACTCTCGGTAATATTTCCTATGCAACTTGGATTCTGTTAAAAAGATCTGCCTATGCTTATGACTTTAAGAGTCATGCCTATTTTTTTCTTTTAGGTTAAATGATTCAGTTTTAATATTTAAATCTTTTACCACCTTGATTTAGGGTGTTTTTTAAAATTTGTTTGTTTCTTTGGTTTTTGTTTTTGGTACTGGGGATTGAACTCAAAACCCTGTGCTTGCCAGAGAGGTTTTTATGCCACTGAGCTATTTCTCCAGCCCCCTTGATTTAATTTAGTACACAAAAAAATAGGTCTAGATTTTGATTTCTGCATATAGGTAGCCAATATTTCCAACATCAGTTATTAAAGAGGTTATGTCTCGTTTGGTGAAATTTATGGCTTTATTCTCATAGATCAAATAGGTTTGTGTGCCTGGGGCTGTTCCTGCATCTCTCCTTCTATTCTGCTGATCCCCATGTCAGTTTTTGTGCCACTATCATGCTGCTTTTATCATTGTAGCTTTGTAATATAACTTCAAGTTCAAGATTGTGATACCTCCTACTTTGTTATTGTTTCTCAGGTTTGTTTTGTTTGTCTGTTTTCTTCCAATATTGGGTATCTTAAGGTTCCATAAGAATTTTATTGTTTTTTTCTCAGTCTGTAAAGGATGTTATTGATATTTTTATGGGACTGTGATAAATATTTACATTGGTTTTGGAAGTATGGCTATTTTGACATATCAGATCTGCTGAATGAAAAGTAGATCATATTGCTTAACTTTCCGATGTCCCCTTCGATCTCCTTTTTCAAAATACTGTAGATTTTCCTGTAACAGCCTTTAATTTCCTTATCTATGTTCCTTCCTAAGTATTTAATGTTTCCTGGTGCTATTGTCAATGCTATTGTTTACCAAATTCGTTGTCAGTTCTTTGTTAGTGTAGAGGAATGATATTAATTTCTGCATGTTGATTTTATGCCCTGTTATATTTCTGAATTTGGAAGTTAATTCTGAGTGTTTTTTCAGTAGATTTTCAGGATAAAGCAATATGCCTAGACTTTACATTATGTAACATAAGTGAATCACCATTTTGTTTCTCTTAGTTGTAGCAGAATATAATACAAAATCCTACTAGATATATTAGAATTTTTATTTGTTACAGTAACTGAATTAAAGGTAACCTAGGTGTCAAATTCAAATATAATAAATAATGAATAAATATTGTGACAAGCTAACAGGTCAATCCAATAAATTAAATGTGCTTCTGCATCATGACTAAATTTTACAAATAAAATGTTTGGTGATAAAATAAGAAATACAATGCCATGTACAACACTAACCCTGAAATAGTATAAAAATGTATGCATACACACACACATGAATAGCCAGAATTTACTGAGGTATTGTTATGTGCCTACTGATTTCCTAGTGATATTTGTGCAGTAACTCATTAACTCTTCAAAATACCCCTAGAAAAATGAGTAGCAGAGATGTTAAGTGGCTTTCCGAAGACTAAATAGCAATTTAATTGCTGAGCCAAGGTTCAACGATAAGCAATCTTCCCTCCAGAATCTTAATGACTGCAGCACACATTATAAAGTGTTTCAAGGGTATATACATACCCAAGGCCATATAGGAGCTTTTTGAAGATAGGGCATAAACCAGGAGAAAAATAAGAAAATAAGATACAAATCTATTTTAGATGCACAGTAAATACTATCAAGTCCTAAGGATAAGATTATCACACTCTACTGCATCTGAAGTCAGAAAAAGAAAGAGGGAGGGGGCGAGGAGATGGCTCAGTACAATAAGTGCTTTGCTGGCAAGAGCAAGGTTCTGAGTTCAATCCACAGTTTCATCAAAAAAAAGAAAAAAGAAAAAAAGAGCGAGGAGAGGAAAAGAGGCACACAATCATATCTGCAAAGTTGAGATGGGGAGAGAGAGAGAGAGAGAGAGAGAGAGAGAGAGAGAGAGAGAGAGAGAGAATTCATCAAGCACCAAGCTTAGTGTAATTCAGAAGATAGGAGATGATCTTATCACTTGTTTTGCTTTTGACATCTCAGAGTTAATAACATTTACACACATCACAATTAATATTTTCCTTCTTTTACACACATATCTGAGTGGTGACTACTGCAGACATTCCCAGTAACTCTATTTTGTGGGCCATACTACAAGAGTTTAAATTAGCGTTACTTGTAGAATATAATGACAAACTAGGGATCTAGTTCCTGTATTGCTTCACTTCTGATGTCATTTTTCTGTCCTTATATTCTGTCTTTAAGACATATAGCTGAAAACTAGCACAAAGCCAGAATATTTACTAAATGTTTTCAGATGAGTTTTATTAAAAGTTAAAGCAAGATTACAAGTTCTGTTAATATCAGTTAGTTCAATATGACTCTTATTTCCTCAGTTTTTGGTTTCAAACAAAGAATCAATGAATGCTTAGTCACTTGTCAAAGTCTATATATAAGAGACAAACATATGCAGTGAAAGTTTAAATTAAAAGAATTCTACAGCAAAAGTTTTATTGCCATTAATTCCTCTCAAAATATACTTCCTCATTTTTACCATACTTATCCCATTGTTTTGCCACTTTCTTAAGGAGTTATACATGTCTTCTTTGCCAATTTTTTTTTTTTATTGGCAGAACCTGGGAGTGAAATCAGGCCCTGGCACTTGCCAGCCAGGTGCTTATTCTACTGAACTATTTCACCGGCCCTGTCAATGTTTCTAAGAGATGTGATGAAAACAGTTTAGTGAACGTTTCTGCTGAATGATATTCACATTCATCCTATTCACTGGGTTTGCCAGGGTGCAACTTTTGGCTTTTCTCAAAAGTCCAAATGACCATGAAACAAACTTTCTGTAGGGATTCAGGACAATTCAACAGCGTAACTAATGAAATCCATGAAAGAGGACATTCAGAAGGGCTTCAAAACATTTGAAGAATGATGATATAACTGTGTTCTAATGAAGGGAAACATTTTCAGAGGGATTAAAGACAACTGTTTCTAACTTTAATAATTTCTAAATGTAGACATTTAATTTGTTGTTTGATAACACCTCATGTGAGCATTGTTATTAATAGTGCATTAATTTCATGACCTCCCACGTTATTGTACTCTTACAAAAGTTCACTGTACTCTTATGAGCCTGTAGTGAAAAGGAAGTAAGTCTTGGATTGGGAATGATAGACGCTCAGAAAATAGCAAAACCTCAGGTAGAGAGGAGAAAAGACACATTATCAGTTGACCAATTGTTGCATCCCTACCTGTTATTCAAGGTCCTCTAAGCACACACCAAAGCTGAAATATCAATTTGAGGAATTTCTTTAGAGATCCTTTTGATGAAGGAAATCGAGAAGGTGTTAACAGCTCAATAAAGTAAAAGTAAGTAAGTATTAAGGTGTATATATTATCTAACACTTATATTTTTAATTCTGTCATAGCTTGAATTTAAATGACTCCCAAATCCTCAAACACTCATAAATTAGACTTTTTAGAGTTGGTTTGATCTTGTGTGTTTTCTATATGAATTAAGGTTATGTGGTACTAAATTATCCAATGATTTGATTTACTGAACACACAAGCCATACCATGCCCTGTGTGTGCAGGAACCAACCAAAAGATTTATAACATGGTTGGGATAAAGGGGAAAGGCAGGATGACAGTTTGCTGCTTGCTGTGACCTACCCATCATGCTATACACTGTTTCTTCTCTGTGATGCTCTTTTGACATGCCACAGTGCTGTGGAGCTAGACAACTATGCCCTGAAAACTTTGTAACTGTAAGGCAAACTAAACTTCTACTTTAACTTGTGAGTGTTGGGTATTTTGCCACGGCAATGAGAAAAAGAAGCTAAAACAAAAAACCATCAATGTAGTGATATTATGAGATCAGAATTTTGAGACGTAATTAGATTTAAATTAACTTATGAGGATATAGACCTGATGAGAATTAGTCTATTTATATTAAAGAAAGTATAAATAGTGTCAATTTTTCTCCTTTCC
>NW_004524818.1:3136453-3162079 GCF_000260255.1 Octodon degus | reverse complement strand
TCTCTCTCTCTCTGTCTCATTCTCTGATAAGTAAGTATATGGTAGTAAGCAAACTGAGAAGAGAACTCTCTCAAGGCAATAACTCATATTCTATCACAGAGATCTTGATTTTGAGCCTTCAGAATCATGAAAAATATTGTTTTGTTTATACCACATATCTAAACTGTTTTGTTATAGATGAACAAGTAGAATAAGACAGAAAGTTAAGAAGATGTAGGTTACAACTTAAAGGTGCTGGTGATGTATTGCTGGAAGAAAATATACCTAAAAAGAAGAAAATGGAAATGAGGCAGGTATGGTGATGGATATCTGCAATCCTACTAATCTGGAGGCTAAGGTGGGAGGATTACAAGGAATTCCAGGCCAGCCTTGGCTACATAATGAGTTTGATTGCCAGCTTGCACTATGTACTAAGACCTAGTCCCAAAAATAAAAAAAACACAAAATAAAGACATATAATTACAATTAACAACAAAGAAAAAGTACAAGAAAATATCAACAGATATGTATTGTGGAATTAAAGAGTGAGAATTAACTACTTCATTAATGTGCTTCAATACGTGTCATAGATGAGTAAGCATTCAACTTTGATATGTTATTATAAAAAGAAAACTTTTAAACAAAATATGGAACGATATCCTAGGATGAAGCAGCATTGTGAGAAGAACAAAGGAGTAATCCACATACATTAAAATTGGTGATTATTAAAGCAGTTTTATTGGTTATTTTGGGATATTTGTTAGGAGAAAATGGAAATGCAGACTGATCTTGATTATAATGCTTGTTTTGTTGTCTTGTTATGAAATATGTGTTCATGTGCATGAGTTTATGGATTTGAGATAGGAGGTTAGTGTATGGAAGTAGGGCAGTAGAGGTGACTTGTTGATTACAAAATCTCTAACACATGCCCAGAACAGCTTCCAAAGCCCTGCACAGGGACTGCTCAGAAGAACTCTAGCAACACATTTCAGTACCTTATGCAGAAGTTCCACACAAGGGATTTTTATGAGATTTGGACAGCATGAAACGGGAGGCAAAATGTGAAAGCCTTCCTGTCATAACTGTACATGATGGACTGCACTGCCATTTCCAGACCCAGTATGTACTTTTATTTTTACTTTGATGCCAAAATTACCTAGTGTTTTTTTGTTGTTATTGTTCACTTCTTTGCTTCAGAGGAAAGGAACCTGGAATCTAAGAGAGCTAGGCAATCCAGACCCTGGTATGCTTAAGTGGTAAGCCATTTTTAGTATCTACTCAATAACAGGCATACCTGTGAGACTCTGTGTGTGTGTGTGTGTGTGTGTGTGTGTGTGTGTGTTTGTGTGTGTGTTTGTAAAACACAGTGAAGAGGTATTCAGTTTTTGTACAAAGGGGCTTTGTGCTATAATATGATCATAGCTGATTATTGAAAGACTCTTTAAGTCATACTGTACAAAGTATATTTAAGAAATATGGGCCTAATGATAGGAAAGAACTGAAATAAGGAAAGCAGTAAGGCATTGTTATAGCTCAAGACAAAAATATGACTTCAAGTAAAAAATGAGTAAAATGACGTAAAATAGATTTAAGAGACAGAATGGACAGGAGATGGTGAGTAGGCAGAAGATATAACAAGCTACAGAGCATTACTGTCATAGTTCTAATCATGAGCCTCATTGTAATCATGTACAAACTTATCTCCTAATCTCTCAGAAGAGAATGCTTTCTGCATGAAACTGACCCATTTATTGAGCCAACCTTGTAACTATTGTTTAAATTCTTAACGGACACTGTGTTTTACCTCACAGTCCTATAATTTTAGTGAAGGATTTAAGTCTTATAACTTGAATAGTTCCACATAAACTAATGACATTGCTTTACTGAACTGTGATCATTTTCCCAATTTACTTCTCCTTTGTGAAACCTGGCATGAAGGCACTATATGGCTTTCTTATTGACATTTGTTTTTAATTGAAATGGAAAATAAATGATCAACTATTGAAAAGTTTTGTGTGCTTTTATTCTATATGATAAATTCCATGTAATATATATATATATATATATATATATTACATATATAATATATATTTTATATGAAAGTTTTGGGTTTGAAAGTCTCAGGATAGTAAGGAAAAGAGCAAACCTAAGCACAATGTATTGTTCATTATTTCAACAATTGGTTTTGATTTTTCCCATATTTAATCACTCCCACTGCCAAATATCAATACTCAGAATGTCTTAGTTACCTTTCACTAATCTTTGAGAAGAAATACCCAATACCCAAAGTTAACAGAGGAAAGGTTCATTTAGCTAACAGGTTGTTCATAGAGATTTCAGTCCATAATCAGCTGGAGTGAATGCAGGGTGGTGTGGCAAAGGAGGAATGCAACAAAAGAAGCAAGACAAAAAGGGAGGAGCAGCAGCAAGCAACTCGTTTCCTGTCTTAGTTTGTGTGCAGGCTACCCAATTTAGGTGGGTATAGCACTCACACTTCCAATCCCAGCTCTAGACAGTGAAACAATCATGACTGCTAGATTCAGCCACTTCTAAGGTCACCCACCCCCATGATGTAATAAGGTTTTCTGGAGACATCCATGAACAAATTACAATAGAATAATAATTATGATGATTAAAATACATAAATACAAACAGCAAATTATGGGGATTTTTTTTTTTTTTTGCATTTTAGCAAGGACAAAAATAGTAAATTATACTTCATTCTATCTAAATTTTCTTCTTGCCTGGCCAAATAGCTCACAGGATCAAAGCACTTGCAAGCAGGTGCAGGGCCCTGGAGTTTGATTCCCAGCCTGATGTGCTGGTCCCAGCTCCAGGGCACGCTGAAATGGCAATTGAGACTGAGCGTGGTGGTGCATGCCTGTAATCCCATCTCTTGGGAGGCTGTAAACAGGTGGATCACTAGGAGTCCAATCTAGTAGTGAGACCCTGAACACCCTGTAGACTCTTCCCCAAAAATAAAAATAATAAATAAAAATGAATCTAAATTTTCTTATTGAGCTCAGATAAATAAATCTCTTGAGGTCTTCTCTTTTGCCTTTAAAATATTTTTATCTGTAAGTTAATTAAACCTCAACATTTATCAGCACATCCAGAAATCTTAAACTTCTACATATATTCAAGATTCATAAGCACATTTCCAGTTACTGTAGAAGACTACTTTTATTTTTTTATCTTTCTATTTTTTCATACTTATATTGAGAGACAAATAGCAATGAGACAGTTTCAAATCAAATTGGTAGGACAGTTTCAATAATTAACGCATTGCATACTCTCTTCCTAGTGGTTATTTGCTGTACAAGATGCAGACATGATATCCTACTTATAAACAATATTAGAACAAATCCCTCTATTCATTAAGAGAATGTAACTATATATCTAACATAACCATTTTTAATACATAGATACAAAATGGACATTCATCTGTATCCCCTTTTTGGTTTAGTTCCATCATTTAAAGATTATAGGTATGTGAACTCAGCAAAATATTAAAAAATAGTCCAGTAGTCCATAATAGTATTGTGTCTTCCACTTGACTGGCAATGTCAGAAGTTGTTGACCTGAGTCCCCTACAGCTCAACATAACATGATGGCTTTACTTCTTATACTTCGTCTTCATACTTTTCTGTTGGATGGTTAAGACCACGGTAAAGCAAGACTTGTGCAACAAGAGTTGTAGCTTTTGGATCTGATATGGTCAATCAAATCCCCTCAGGATTTATACTGAGATCCTGTACCTCAGATTGCAGATCCTTTGTCAGTGTCAGCCATGTGGATGAATCCTTGCAGTGCCTCTCATTCTGGTCTTCTTAATATGGGCTGCTTGTCATGACATGCCAGTAGGTGCTGTGCTGTCTCTTGGGTGGATGATTGTTCAGAAAGAAGGAGGTGGTGAATGAAGGCAGGAGACAGGAAAAGGAGTTTCAGGACTGTCCTGCTACAAGGTTGTATATGATCAGATTTCTGGACTTATATGTAAGCATAAGAATTATATAAATTTTAAGCCTATTTTTAAAAAATATTTTAATTTTTTAAATGTTTTTCCATCATATTTTGTAGGGATATAAAGTTCAACATATATATACTTGATGAAAAATACCTGTTGCATATTATGCCTAAGATGTTTGATATGCAGATAGATAGTGAGGTTAAGCTTAACAGCCTAAGTGGTATGGTAATAACAATAAGCTTTTCTTCTGGAAGGCTAACAACCTAAGTTTGAAGACCAAAATTAGAGAAAAAGGAGGGCTACAAGGAAAGCCAACATTTTGGCTCTAGCCTTCCAAGGGCAATTAAGACTCAGGACATGTGAGAACTTGTACTGTAATGTCATGTAACTCGGTAGTGTCCCAAATTTTCTGATCAAGGAGATTATGGTGCCAAAGAGGAAAGTGATTGATGATGTAGAGTGTGCCTAAGGAGAGTCACATGGAGAGAAAACATTCTCTCAGGCCTTCATGGAGAGCACCTTGGCCAAGCAATGGCCGTGACTCATCCACATGGCTGACACTGATGAATGCTACTTTTATAACAATGCCTCACATACTGAATATATTCAAATGCCCATGAAGAATATTTGTTTCAACATCCCACAAATTAGAGTTTCTTGCTTTACAGTTTTCTATCTTGTACTTCATCAGTGTACCAAAATTATTTCAATTTCTTAATTTCATTCAACAGCTATATATTTAATGACTATCATGGACTGATCACTATTTGATGTACCATGGATATTGGCCTACACAAGGTATATAATGTAACATCATGCATAGAATTCATGAACTAGTGGAGGAAAAAAATAATACATAGATGAATAAACTCTGTTTAGAGTTACATTATTCATAAATATGATGAAATAGGGCATAAGATGAATTATCACATATACAAATGTTGATTTATGAACCAGGTCTTCCATAAAGTATTTCATTCCTTTTTTATAGCTATATTAAATTCATGACAAATGTCATGAGCTCACTATTTAAGACACTGTTTACTAAATATTCTCTCTGTTGTACTATTCAAAGCAAAAGTGACACATAAGTTACTGCTATTATATGAATTTTTCTCTAATAGTAGCTGCATTCTTTGTCGTGGATTCCTTTAATACTTACAGATAGAATACTGAAAGGTTTTCCCAAATAATATACTTTCTATATCATATCAGGTAGCTTGTACAGGGATATTTAGAAGTGGTAACTCTCAGAACACGAATACTAGAGATAAATCCTCCATTAATTTATGCTTCAAAAGTCATTAGAATGTAGAAGTTGCATACTTCTATTTTGCAGGCTGTACATTTGTATGCTAATTGTGGTTTCTTCACTGTCTACAACAAAAAAGAAAGATCACAAGAAACACTTTTTCTTTTAAATAATACTTAGTATAGACCAGATAATCATTTAGAGAAGGTATTAATTGGAGGAGAAAATTTGAGTAAAAGTTTAATAATGCCATCAGCCTGCTCCTTTTTTGAATATTGACTTTTGAAATAGTAATGTGCTACCCAGTATACAACTCATTATGAACATGAAAATAGAGGAGTGTTCTAACACTTCAATAAACAGTTATTGAAATTCAAGAAGACACTTTAAAACACTATCACAGACGATATAATCATGTTACTTTTAAAAAAGGAAGTTAACCACCTTCTAAAGCAATGGCAGTTGGAAATATTACAAGATTTCCCAGTCACCTTGTTGAGCTCCTACTATATACAGAACACTGAATCACCCAGGTAAAGAAAGGATGGAACTCTTAATATTTGCCATAGTTTCTAAGTGAATACCAGGAAGATAAAAAACCTTAGGTTAGCTGTAATCAACAAAGTAACTACTATTCACAAAATATATTAATGCCAAATTAATGAAAAAATTTTCAATATCTTCAGTAAATGGCACTCATAAGTTCTCATAATGAAACATAGAATATTCTCTAATAAATGAATTTTCACAGAATTCAATTATATTGGCCTGTATGCAAAATTTAGTTTTTAATGTAAAATTGTTTTATTTTTAAAATTTTCTTTTAAAACATGTCCTTTTCTAAAGTTTTTAAACTTAAAAATTTTATGTATATATCAACCAAAATATATTTTAAAAATGTATATATTATTGAATGCATCAATTGAGCTAATTCATGGGCACATATTAATTTACCTCAATTATTTATCATATTTTTGTGGTGAGAACACTAAAAATATTCTCCTTTAGAAATTTTTGAGAATGCAATATATTGGTATTAATCATACTCACCATGTTGTACAATAGATATCATTCTGTATTATTAAGTTTAGGGGTTTACTGTTAGGTAGTTAGACAGACATTTTAATGTTATGTAGTTACTTAACCGCATTATGAAAGCAAATTCAAGTCATTGCTAATTTACTAGGGTCTATCTTATGTTGGTTCCTTTGTTAATGAAGACACTTAATGATATATAATCAGGCTATATGTACACAAAATTTACATTTACTTGGTGATTTCTCAAAACTGACATCTTTAACCACTACTGTGGATGTTGCTAACACTATGACTGTAGATGTCTCTATCTTGATTACTTGGCTTGCATGGAACATTAATTTGTGATATCCTTCAGTTCCTATAATATTGACTTGAGTTATTAGTTTTGTTTTCAAGATGTATGAAGTGCCTATAATTTTATTATTATTATTTTTTTGGTGGAACCGGGGATTGAACTCAGGCCTTTGCACTTGCGAGGGAAGCGCTTATTCCACTAAGCCATCTCCCCGCTCCCCCCGATTTTATTATTGTTGCAAGCTAAAAAATTAACATGCAAAGACAAAATCTTAGTATGCAACAAATTCAGAGATGGAACCAAAAGATGTAAGATTCCATGGTCAGAACTAAATGAATTTGGTACAAACAGCAAAGCAGGAAGTATGGCTTTGTGACTGTATTGAACTCTCTAGCCAATATACGCAGGAGATTAGCCAATGAGGAATAAGTGGGTTCTATACAAATAGCAGGTCTTCATAACTGAGAATCACTGTGCTCAATATACTTTCATTCTTACAAGTGGGCTACTAGTAATTCTATCCAAGTTTTTTCCCAGAGAAAGACATTATTTTTGTATCCTGAAAAGCAAACAAATTTATACTTTTGCTCAGGAAGGAGACACTATCTTTATCTTCCAAAACAGCTTGTTATACATATATCCATCTAAAGACAGTCTGAAGTAAATCTGTCAAATCCACTTGAACAGAAAACTGGCAAAAATGCAAGAGACTCATGGAAGTGTATCTCTCATTAATCCACTGAGGGCTGTGTGAATTTATCCATACCTACTCTATTTGAATTCAACAACTAACCCTGCAAACTTCTTGATAAGAAACTGTCAGTCATCCAGCTTTGTAGCTTGTTCATCTAGAAAAATGTTACCACTGGAAGTGTACCTATTTAGTTTCTTAATGGAAATTCCACATGTACTTTGTCAGGGACCAGTGGGTCCACACACCCGCTCTGTGGTTATTTTCCCAAAGTCAGAAGTACAGTTGATTTTGACATACTTAGCATGTGGCAGAATTTCCACATGGACTGCTCGACTATCAGAATGAAACTGCTATGGTGGGAAAGGTCAAGTGTTATATATTGTTAACTATCTTATACAGTCTGATATTAAATTATTAATTCAAAAATAATACCACAATCTTAGAAGGATTTCTGAGAACAGTGTCACAGCTAACTATTTAAAAGATGCAGAGCTTGTGGTTCTCATCAGATCTCCATGCATTTCTACCACTTGGCCAGTGTACAAGACTAGAAAATGACACTGTATTAGTGTAAGTGTAACCAGTTACTGACACCAACTACACATGTTGTAAAAAACGAGGTTTCATTACTTGAACAGGTGAATGCATTCCCTGATTTTTAGTTAGTGATTTGACAAATGCTTTCTTTTCCATACCTATCCTCCAAACCCATCAGGATAGTATACTTTGAATTGGTAAGACAATTAGAAACTTCTACATTCTTTCTTGAGAGTCCATAAATTTTCCAGCTTTTTTTTAATAATTTAGCTTAAGGAAATTTATTCACCTTCCCTATTCAAAAGTTATCACACTGGCATAGTACATTAATGACATGTAGCAGATTAGATTTAGTAAGCAAGAAATATAACCACTCTTGGTCTAAAGCACCTACTTAGAACAAACTTAGCAAAGCAAAGGGACCACAGTTCAATCCCCCAGCACCACATGCCAGCCAGGGCCGCCCCCTGGTGGGCTGAGCTGGCCACACACACACACACACACACACACACACACACACACAAAATAAATAAATAAATAAATAAAAAAATAAATAAAATTTAAAAAAAACATAAAAAAAAGAAATATAACCACTCTTAATATACTGGTGATGACATTGTACCTGAGGTAGGAAATAAATTCAACTAAATTTCAAGGACCTAATAGTGAAATGTCCTGTTGTATAAGCATATCAAGACATTCTTTGTAATGTAATGAAAAAGCTCTTTCATTTAGCTCCCTCAATAACAAAACAAAACAAAAAAATAAATAGGTACATGCGTACTGAGTTTCTTGGATTTTGGAGACACACTTCCCTCTTTGGAGGCATCATTTTGGTATATTTATCCAGTAACATAAAATCTACTAGAATTGAGTGATTCTCAGAAGAAGAGAAGGCATTACAATAGATCCAGGTTGGTGCACAGGTTGCTCTGCCACTTGGGTACTTGGTCCACCTGATCCAATCTTGCTTGAAGGAACAAATAAAGGTGCTTTGTAAAGCCTGTAGTAGGTCCTCTTAAGTGAACCACAGCACAAGCTTTAAGGATTTTGGAGCCAAACCCTGTTGTCATCAACTACTATGCTTTTAAGAAGTGCTTCTTGGCCTGTCAATAGCCTTTTATGGATCTGAAGCCAGCAAGTGATCATCCAAATTGAGTTGACCATAGTGAACTCAGTGTTTTCTGACTAAACAAGCCAGAAAATCGGGGATGAAAAGCAACATTGCATTATCAAATGACCTCAGCTGACACTAAAAGTCTAAGAAATTTACATGGTGTCCCATGGTCTGTACTTATGCTACATTGCCTTCCATCTGCCTGCATGCCTGTGGCCTTATGCAGAGTTTTATAAAATGAGCTGATGGAGTGAGAGATGAGTAGAGCCTTATTTATGAATGATTCTACCCAATATATTGGCAACAGTGGAAAGTAGGAAATTGGGAGTTCAACTGCTCCTTTAAGGGCCATCCTGAAGGACAATCGTGAAGGGAAATTCACTGAGTCAACAGAAAGTGAAGCAATGCACCCAATTGTTTAATTTTCATGGAAGAAAAAAGTGGTAATTTTTATTATATTTCTATTTATAGTTAGCAGAAAATAGTTTGGTGGAGCTGTTACAGAATTGTAAAGAATCTGATTGAGAAATTGGAACAAAGAAGGGAAAGGTGAATAGCCTTATTCAATTTTTGCAACATATGCAAATCAATAAATTTAATACATCATATAAATAGAAGCAAGAATAAAAATCACATGATCACCTCACTAGATGCAGAGAGAGCTTTTGACAAAATTGGCATCCATTCATGATAAAAACCTGAAAAAAATAGGTATAAAGGATCTTATCTCAAGCGGATAAAAGCCATTTATGACAAACCAATGGCCACCATCATATTAGAAGAGGAAAACCAAAACACTTTCCTTCTAAAGTCAGAAAGAAGGCAAGTATATTCACTGTTGCCATTCCTGTTCAATATAGTATTTGAAACACTAGCCAGAGTAATCAGGAAAGAGAAAGAAATGAAGAGGAAGTATGTACAGTAAAGGAAGAAGTGAAATTATCATTATATTTGTAGATAGCATGAAATCCCAAACATTTTACCAAAGACTCCTAGAATAACCAAGTCAGTAATGTAGAAGGTTACAAAAAATAGTATTTCCATACCTTAAAAATTCACATGATCACCTCACTAGATGCAGAGAGAGCTTTTGACAAAATTGGCATCCATTCATGATAAAAACCTGAAAAAAATAGGTATAAAGGATCTTATCTCAAGCGGATAAAAGCCATTTATGACAAACCAATGGCCACCATCATATTAGAAGAGGAAAACCAAAACACTTTCCTTCTAAAGTCAGAAAGAAGGCAAGTATATTCACTGTTGCCATTCCTGTTCAATATAGTATTTGAAACACTAGCCAGAGTAATCAGGAAAGAGAAAGAAATGAAGAGGAAGTATGTACAGTAAAGGAAGAAGTGAAATTATCATTATATTTGTAGATAGCATGAAATCCCAAACATTTTACCAAAGACTCCTAGAATAACCAAGTCAGTAATGTAGAAGGTTACAAAAAAATAGTATTTCCATACCTTAAAAATGAACACTTATTGAAACTGTCCTACTAGTCATTTTTTATTTTATTGAGAAACAAATATCAATGAGACAGTTTCAAAACCAATTAATAGGATTGTTTCAATAATTAATACATGGTACATTGTTATCTTCTTAGTGGTTATCCTTAGTACAAGATGTAGGCAGAATATCCTGTCCAAACAATATTAGTACAAATCTTTCTGCTAATTGAATTAAGTGAAAGTATCTGTATATCTATCCTAACTATTCCGTATATGCAGATACAAAATGTCCCTTCCTTTGTATACCCTTTTTTGTTTAGTCCTGTCAGAAATAGGTACTCCATTGGCATCTACATACTATACGTGTGTGAGTTCAGCAAAACAATCCAACATAGTCTAGCAGTCCACAATAGTAGTGAGTGGATAGACTTATTTAAAAGGGCAAATAAATAAATAAATAAATGGGCAAAAAGCATGCTTTCATTCAGTACAAATGCTCACCAATCAGTAAGCTCAGTAGACATTTAATTTAATAATCAAATGAATAAAGTGATGCATTCTTTGCATAACAGTGTGATTTTTCTAAGCCAAGGTTGACATCAACCAATGAATATGAATAATATTGCCATAGATGCAGAGATGTAGGATAAGCATGACATCAGCAACATGAAGTTTAGTTTATCAAGGTCAAATATTCACGTTTTTTCAAGTACCTAGTATGTCAGCAGGAAAACAAATCGCTGAGTCACTAGTTTGGCCCCATATTTCCAGGTGATCAGACAATAACCGGTAGCGAGCTGAGTATGCTGAGCCACAATCAACAGTGCAAAGAGCAGCATTTTCTTCCCAGAACAGACACTTACTCTAGATATAAATTTCTCTTTCCTGCATCCGATTTTGCCATAACTATCATTATCAATTTATAGAAGAGCTCAGTCACCATTGGGAATCTGCGAAGTATTAATTCTGAAGAAAAAAAATTATTTCATTTCAAGACAAATGAGGCAGGGGCTGGAGAGATGGCTCAGTGGTCTAAAGCACCTACTTGGAACTAGCTTGGCAAAGCATCAGGGACCGCGGTTCAATCCCCCAGTACCACATGCCAGCCCCGCCCCCTGGTGGGCTGAGCTGGCCACACACACACCACTTTCTCTCTCTCTCTCTCTCTCTCTCTCTCTCTCTCTCTCTCTCTCTCTCAAATAAATAAAAAAAAATAAAAAGCTTTTAAGACAAATGAGGCAGTATGCAGACGATCGTGACATTTGCTTGTTGTTTTTCCTGCCTCATGCCATCTAGAGGAATTGACTTTATAAAATGTGACTACTCCATTTTGAAGATTCTATAACAATGACATCTAGGTGATAATCATTTGCAGGGCTGGCACAGAGCTCTCCAGAAGGCTACATACTGGTACCTCGGTTCATGAACTTAATTCACCTCACAATTCTTTGAAAAACGGCTGTTTCTGTTTGTGCTGGGAAGATGGTTGCAATCATGTTCATCATCAGATGTTGACTTTGTGAGCAGAAGCAAAATTTTGTGTAATGTTTCCATTTGCACTTTGAATTGTTTGTAAACCAAGGCATTACTGTATATGCTCTGAATCAGCATTCCATTTATGCCAGTAATTCTCTGATAGCCAGGATTCAAGGGTTCAGGAATCAAAAAGCAAACGTAACAGTGGCCTGTTTCATCATTACTCCTATGAACACAGTAGCAGAACTTTACTTTTGTGAATTTATGTTCTCTTGGTCTAGAATACATAGTTCCAGGGGAAGGCATGCTACAACCAGTAGTCATAACTCAGACCAAAGTCACCTATCAGTTCTCTCTGAATTCTCATGCCTTAGAGTCAAAAAGACTATTGTGGTGCTGGCTCAGTTTTGGGTGCAGAGTATCAAGGGTAAATTGAGTGCTATTCCACAATAGAGATCAGGAAGAGTGAATACGAAATACAACAGTTCTGTTATGTATCTTTAACTTTTGCCATGCACTCTGATTAAGGTCAATGGGAAATACAACAACCCAATCCAGAACAGACGTTTCTGACAAAAAGTTTTAGGTCACCCCTGCAGATAAAAATCTATGATCAGTTGAGGTGAAGGCAAAACAATTCTATAAAATATGTGCTTGAAGGAGGTAGTTGTAAATACCAGCTATGCTTACATGAAAATTTACAGAAGCAATGTCATTGTCATGATTTTCCCTCTTATTCTGTCATGAATATATGTGTGTATATCTGGTTCTTGTTCTTATTCCATTTGTTATTCTACGTCATAGCACTTAAGCTTTGCTTATTTTATACCATAATGTTTAAGTTACAGGTTGTCAAATAGAAGAGTAAACATCACTCAAGGAATTTATTTCTTCTTTTCTGCAAGGGAGTTAATGCATTCTAAGTGAAACAAAAGATAATTCTATCATGGTAGGTAGAATTATGAGACTGCTAATCTTGCTCTACGAAGATAAAGTACAATTTAAGGAGATAGAAATGGCTGCTAAACTAAGAAGGGGTGGAATTTTGATAGTAAATTTTGTGTCCACTTGACAGACCACAGAATCCCCAGATTCAACATTATTTTGGGTATGATCATGAAAACCTTTTAGGATAATATTAGACTTTGAAAAATAGATGCAATTAATATGAATGCCTTCTCCAATTAGAATGAATATCATACAAACACTGAGGGCCTGAACAGAACAGAAAGCCAGAAAAGGAGAAATTCACCACTATTGATCTTGCCTGGCTTCTTGAAATTGGAAACCTCTTCTCACCATTCCCTCATTTTCTTGGCTTTGGGTATGATTACAGATTTGTCACAGATGTCCTGATTTTCTAGCCTATACATGGCAGATCTTGGGCTTTCCAAGCCATGGTAATTGATTGAATGACTTATCCTCACCAGAAAAAAAATATATATATGAAGAATATATAATATATTATATATTATATTTAATATAATATATAATATATTATACATAACATATATTCTTCATGTCTTTTACTTGCTTTTCTTTAAGTTCCCTCCCATATATGGTAGACTGAATTTCAGCAGATGGCTATAAACAAAAGCATAAGCCGGAAATAGACATATTTGGTTTTACTACCCCATAAAGTCATGTAATGATTTAAATGCAGATTGCTTGGAATAAATTTCACTTGCCCTTAGATTTGTGATTCCTAGGCTTACAAGAGAATAACAATAGGAGCTTCCTATTTGAAGACTGTCACACCAGTCACTTCTTACCCTTATCAATCTTATTGCTAAACTATCCCGTTTAAGGAGAGAAGAGCTGACTACAATGTACACTAAAAGTCTTTCAAGTAATATTAAATTTTTGAATGTTGACCTTGGTTTTTGGTTAAATATTTTGACTTGGAAGAGTCGGTAAACTAAGTCATCACATTTGCTCACATTCACTCTTTTTTGGATTGAGTTCTTTGATATTTGTGTTAATAGATAAAATTGACTCTTGAAATTGTAGTCATTTAAATATAGCTAATGTTGGCAATAGGTGAACAAGCACTCATTCATCTGTAACCTGTTTGAGATTCTAATTAGCATGAAGCTTGAGAAATCTCATTTCCATATTGATAGCCATCATTCAAAATTTATAATCTGAGGAAACTTCCCAAAACAGATGGACAAATTCAATCAGATTCCTTGTACCACCAGAGGCTACAAAGTATTCAGAGGAAAAACAATATGCTACTGGAAGTTCAGATTGGCAACACTTAACATGAAATCTGTTTTTCATCTTTTTGAAAAAACACAAAAACACAGCATGGATATGAATGATCTGTATCAAATATAACACCTACTAGGTACTCAGGTATATATATCAGTTTAGTGTTAACTATTGAAAATGTGCCGAGTAAAAGATGAATAAAAATGATCAAGATTCAATAAGCATAATCAAATTTCCTGTGAGAGGCATGTAATTACTATGTGCTGCAAACACATAATAAAATCAAAAGAAAAAGGCAATATGTGACATTTCATGACCAATAACAATGTTTTTCAAACAGGAGGAACAACCATTTGACCCAGTCTTTGTGTGCAAAGCATATGTGGAAATAACTAGAAAATAGGAAGATCTGCACTTTCTTAGTATTCAATAAAATTCCTGATGTCAAAATATTTGCAAAAACATTTATTATAAATTTGCCAACATTTTGCATATTCAGATGCATTTTGATTTTATTGTTACATTTTAAAATGAAATAATGGCAACCATATCAATTTTTGTAGCAAGCAGAAACTGAATGCAGATAGATTAGATAGATAGATAGAGAGAGAGAGACAGATAGATAAATAGAAAGACAGACAGATATTTGGTAACAAGGAGTGTGCAACATGAATTACTCCCTATTTTGTAGTTAAAGTAAAATTTTTAACTTAACATGACATGTGGCTTTCCATTAAGATAGCTTGGCCATATATTTTCAGTCTCCTATACTTCATATGCACTCACCCAACCATTCATTCACCAAAAGCATTACAATTTTTCACAGCCTTTTGAATTTTCTTTATTTTCACTGTAGATATTACTCTTCTTATCTGGTGAATTCTATATCATCTTTCAAGTCTCAGGACCAGAATATCCTTTTCTGCGAGCTTTTGTTGGCATCATGTCTAGCATACTCTTTCGGCCTCCAAACTAGTTTCTATGTAAGCATCTCTTTATATACCCTTCTCATAGATCCTATAACAGCACTTTTTAACTTACAAATGTAGTCTCCTCATTCGCCCAAAAGGGTTGAGGACCATGCTTTATTATTTATTACCCTAACAAGTTTGTATGCTCAATTAAAGTTAAATGGAGAAAAGACACATTTCTCAGTCCCCATATTACTTGATATTGAGCCACCCCATATTTCTGGAAATGATATTTTAACTTACACATTAGTAACCACTTCTGGTGCTTTTTTTGTTATGTTTCTGAAAAAAATACTTCTCTGACTCTTCATTTAGGCTTTTTCCCTGTGTCACCCCTTAAATATCATCATTCTCAAGACTGTAACACTGTTTTTTACTATTCTTAGTGCTGAATATTCCTAAATATTCCCTTCTACTCACATAAGTTTTGTCAACTGTATACTGATGAATCACAAGTCAATGTTCCCAGCTCATATTTTTCTCACCCAGCAATCATCTAAATGGAGCTGTGCTAGTGTGCACAGGAAGGAATCATAATGAGAGCTGACAGGCTACATAACAAGTCATAATGATAGCAATGCTTGTGATGGCCTAAACCTAGGCTCTTAGCATAAGTATTGCCATGATGCAACATTTGGGGCCTGTGATCCCCATAAGGGGATTTATAGGACCCAAGTCTCTTTGAGACAAATATTCCTCAGGAGAATCACCAAGAGCCATTCTTCACCCCCGCGGAACTCTGTTTCAAAGGGAAACCAAAAACCCTGGACGTGACTTTTAAATGAGCCGTCCATATTCTTACTGGATTCCAGACAATGAGCCTCAGGATCCCCTTGAGCAAGATGCTCTTGCAAAAGGCCCCCCGGGCCTCCATATGTGTGAGCCACTTCTGGGTGGTTTTTGGCACCACAATCTGATTTCAGCTAACTGCCCCAAAGACACTGAAGGAAGAATGCCCTGGTGTGGAAGAAATAACAGAACTTACTCTGACCCAGGTATGATTTGACTGGCTTTTGTTCTCTCAAGGCCGGTGTTGGTGAACCCCAACTTCCACTCGTGCAAGTTGTGTCAGTTTATCTCAGGTGACTATTCCTGAGATACTGTCAGCACGTTGTTTCTCTCACTGAGTCTCTTTTCTCATAGCCAATTATTCCTGGATTCGTTTTCTCTCAGGCTGGAGGCCTCCTGAGGTTTGATTGTTTGAATTTGTGGCAGGGGGATCCCTGTGTTGCCTTACCAGGAAATCTATGGAAATTTTGGCAGAAATCCTGCATTAGTTTTTGTCTGAAATCCAGTCGAGAGTTTAAATTAATAAAAAAGAGATCAGAGAAAACAGAAGAAAAGGAAACCAATTTCTCCCAGAATGTTGTTGTCCATTTGTTTATTTGTCTGAATTGTTTGTTCTCTGTCCCCAATGTGCTCAGGTCCCCAGCTGCACTTGCACCACAGAGTAGCCACAAAGTACAAAGCTTGGGCTAGGGCAATGGTATTAGTTCTGTTCTTCTTTCCCTTCTTTTCTTTTGTGACAGTCAACTTGACAATGTAGAAGGGCGCAGAGCTATCTCGGTTGCCCTATTGCATTGCAGTTATTGCTGTTGTGTGAAATTACACTAGTCTTGGCCTTCTACTGAGTGTGTGAATTGAGAGGGGACACCTTTGGGACCTTTGTTATGGTCATAACAGTACAGAGAAAACCCACTGTCCTTAGCTGCATGAATAACTTTGATAAGTCAAGGTGAAAATGGGAAATGCTTTTGGGATTTCTGTTATCTCATCCTGAGCACTGTGGCACCCTGCAGAGCCTCAGCCACAGGTGCTGCAGCTGCTTACTTTATTTTCTGAGTTCTTTCTGCCCCCTCCCTTCACTGTTGAGCTGATGACAGTGGAACAACAGCTCGCAGAGCTCACTAGCTCAGCTCACGGTCCCTTATCTGTCCAGCCCTTTCCAGGGAGTTTTACTGCTCACCTCTCCCTGCACCCCAGCCTCCTCGGTAGCTGCTCCCCTGTTGTGGCCAAAAGAAGGGGATTCTGAGTCCCCTCTCCAAGCCTGTGCTTCCTCTGGTTATCTGCTACAAACTGCAAAAGTAAACAGTCTGCAGGAATAACTTAGTGCTTCATAGTAGAGAAAGTACAGAATAAAATTATAGAGATGAAAAAAGTGTTTCATTATAATTTAATTTAGCCGAAATATATTTTAGTGTGCTCTGGCTTTGTAAAGATATTTGTTTGATTTGCATATTTGTTTATGGATTTATGTGTTGTCTGTGCTTTATTTTTTAATTAATTAATTAATTAATTAATTGTATTTTAGGGAAGGGTCTACAGGGAATTTAGGGTCTCACTACTAGATCAGCCTTGTAGTGATTCTCCTGTTTACAGCCTCCCAAGGACAGGGATTCCAGGTGTGCACCACCACACCCACTCTCACCTTTTTAATATCAATTTTATTGAGAAAGAAGTAACAATGACACAGTTTATGAACTTTAGATAGAGACTTTAAAACATGTTTTCTCCTCATGTTTAAATCTCTACAGGACTTTAAGTACTGGCTGATAAAAAACATGTTACAAGCTAGTGTAAGTGATATCAAAATTGGCATATATATATATATATATATATATGTATAGAGAGAGAGAGAGAGAGAGAGAGATAAAGAGAGAGGTTCATATCAAGGCCAACATAAACAAAAACTTATGGGGTACATATGATAACTAAAATAGACGTTTCATCCAGACTGTTATGTTATGCTGATATATGTGTATATATACATATATATGTGTGTATATATATGTGTGTGTGTATATAACTATTGATGTCAAATATTCACTGTAAAAGTACAACTGTTGTCTGCTAACACTCTACAGGGATTTAAGTACTGGTTGATTAAAAAAAAAATAACAGTTCTCTGTTTACACTTTATATTTAAGGGGCTTAAGTCTGCTACCACCTAACTGGTTTTGGTATGCTGTGTTAGATTTCAAGATAGATTTTTTTTGTATTCCCTTGACAGTTGCTTCCCAGGGACTGTTTGCCTTTAACAGGAGGATCAGGGAGGGGGCACAAAAGTGTTAATGACATGGATATAACTTCCCAAGGATTTAAAATTTGCTTTAACACAGGGGCCAGCAGTTTGATCCCTGGGTCTGCCACGCCAGCCCCACCCCCAGGGTGTACTGAGATGGCGATTGAGACTGGGCATGGTGGCACACTCCTGTAATCCCAGCATTTAGGAGGCTGTAAGCCTGGGGAGAAAACTCAGTAGAATAAGCACTTGCCTGGCAAGTGCAGGGTCCTGAGTTCAATCCCTGGTGCCATAAAAATAAATAAATAAGTAAATATAAATAAATAAAATTTGTTTTAATGTTCTTGAAAAAGTTTTTTCAAAAAAATCTGGTAAAAACAAAATCTGGTGTCTTTTGGTAATAACAATCCTAACGTTTTTCATCTTACAGTACATAGATTTGTTGTTAGCTAGAGACCCAGGAGTTTTGTAAAGATGGGACAAAGCAAAATAAGGGATACCACATTTCTAAGAGAAGGCTCAAATATGTGTTGAAACTGTGAAAATCCTTGAGTTCACCCTGACAGGGAAACACGTGCCTTCTCTAGCTCCCGAACCCACACTATTGAAGGGATAGAGGAGTCCAGTACCCAAAAAGAGTTATGAGAGTTCCTGGAAATAGTGGATTTTTATTGTTTTTAGGTGTCAAGGTTTGCCTCTGTTGCTAATCATTGTATGAAACTCTGAAGTTTTTATCAGAGCCTAAATTGTAATCCAAGCCTCCCCCTTGGATTAGAATTTAGAACACCCAAAGCATTTGAGGACTCCTTCAGCCATCCAAATATTTTGAGACTGAGTTATTGTGGGCCAAATCAAAAGGGATATCAGAAATGGGAAGCAAATCTTGTCAGGGACAAGAGTACTTTGTCTGAACACATGGGACATTTCGTGATTCAGAAACTGCATGACAAGACCCATCTGGGAAAGAGAGCTATGACCAAGCTGCTTGGCCACTATTTCTATGTGTCCAGGCTTTAGACCTTGTGCACCTCAGTAACAAGCAAATCTGTGACTTATGCTAACAATAATCTAGTTTCTCACCCACAGTGTATACCAGGCATCTGTTGACAGGGAACCTTCCCTTTAGAGGATGTTAAAGTGGACTTTACTGAGGTCAAGTCAACGGTTGGAAACAAAAGTATATGTTGTACTTATTTACACCACTTAGGATGGGTAGAGGTCCTGTCCACCATAACTGAGACCTGCAGAGAGGTGGTAAAAGCACTGATGGAACTGATCATCCCCAGTATGGGCTCTGCATTACCGTAGGCTCAGATAATGAGCCTGCTTTCGTGGGTAGCGTAGTTCAGATCCTTTCCAGTGTTTGGGGCCTAAAATGGAAGGTAGATACTGCCTACTGATCTCGAAAGCTTGGGCCAACTATAGAGGTAATATCACACCCTGAGAAGCACCCTGTCCAAACTATGCCAAGAGACAGGTGTAGACTGGGTGTCTATGCTTCTGATGTCCCTGCTGCTGTCATGCTACACCTCATACCAGGATGGGCTCACTCCTTTGGAAATCCTATTTGGAAGACTACCACCATTCTTGCCCATATTGGAGAAACTGTAAAAGACTGAGACATAAGGGATCACTTATTTTAAATCCCCAAGTTAGGGAAGGAGATTCTGATATCCATTTCTAATCATTTCTAATCCAATCCATTTCTAACAGGAACGTGTTAAGTCCTTACAGGTTCTGCAGTCCACCCAGCACTTGTTCCAAGATTACTAGGCTGTTCTCGAAAGACCTGACAACCCCCCAGCAGCCCAAAGACCTGACAACCCCCCAACTTTTGATGATCAAGTCTACATCAAAAAAGAGACAATCTGCCTCTCTCAGTGCTCACTGGGAAGGACCCTACACTGTCACCCTGAGCACACCAATAGCCGTGAAGTTCCCAAAAAGAGCCACTGGATCCACCATTCACACATCAAATCTGCTGGAACTGAGACTGTCAAACTCCAAAAATTTGAGCTGTAAGGTCCTGGCGCTTTTGGCTCCCCTTCTGTTTTTGTGTCACCATATCAGATGCTGCTGGTTACATTTAGTTGCCCACCTCCTATCCCTGGACTCTGACTAGCACAGCTAGTGGAACTATCCTTGGAGCCTTCACCCCAACTGACGCTACGACCCTGCCACCTCAAGGCAAGCTATGCCCTGATAGCTCACTATTCCATCCTTTAAAACTGATGTTTAGACTGCTTTATGCCTCCTCCCCAAACATGACTAAGGATTTCTCACTTTGCTTAAGCCCAGAGCCTCCTTACTATATTGGACTGGCAGCAGTCACCACCATAGGTGAAGATAACACCACCCAGGTACTCAATGTGCCTTGGGTAACTGACTACTGTTGGTGGAGACAAGGACCCCAGTCCTTAATGCTGGGGGACCTCCAAGGGTCTGGATTATGTATCCTCTCCCAAGGTTTCCCTTTGAGTTACTTATCATATGCTGAAAATTGTAATTCAACTGTATATGTTCATAATATGTCATATCCCTTGAACCAACATTTTGTTGCCCCTGCTGGGAACTTGGTTTACCTGTACAAATGGTCTTACCCCTTGTGTGCACCTGAATGTGTTTACTGGATCTTCTTCTCAGTTTTGTTGTGTTAACCTATGCTCTGCCACGAGTGTACTGGTATTTAGGGGAAGGTGGACATGAACATCTCATCCTCCCTACTTCAAATAGAAATGAGAGCCCCACCTCCGGACTAGTCCCTATCCTGCTAGAAATAGCGCTAGCAAGATGGCAGCTGTGGGCACTTTGGCCCCCATTCTTGGATACCAAAATTATCAGCTTTTCAGCAAGGAAATAGACTGAGATTTAGGCACCTTAGAACAAAATGTTGACAGCTAAAACAATCTCTACATTCTCTGGCTGAGACGGTCCTCCAAAACAGGCAAGGCCTAGATCTACTCTTCCTAAAACAAGGAGGACAATGCTTAGCCTTAGGTGAAACTTGCTGTTTCTACATTAATCATTATGGAGTCATTAGAGATAGGCTTAGTCAATTAAGGAAACCTCTCGATGATAAAGAAACAGAAAGGTGCTGCCAACAAATTTGGTTCCAAAACTTGTTCTCTGTTTCCCCATGTCTAACAACTCTGCTATCTACCTTCGTAGGACCTCTAATGCTCCCATTGCTAATAATTACTATAGGACCTTGCGTACTTAATTGTTTGATAAAATAGATACAAGTCAGGATTCAACCTGTAAAACTAATGATCCTGCGGACAGGGTATAAAAACCTTCCAACTGAAGAATTAATCATTTGATCTATGTACTAAAACCAGTGGGGAATGTGATGACCTAAACCCAGACTCAGCATAAATATTGCCATGATAAACTTTAGTTGACCCCAGAGTTGCAAAAACAAGTCTACATGTGAAACAGGTAACCATAAGAAGAAAATGTACCTTAGGAAAACACTGACCTCAAGCAATAACAGGAAAAAAAAAGCCAGATATATAGGAAGAAAATCTGTTTGAAAAGCAGGATGTGTGCTACATATTTTCATTTGAAGCTGCTCACTTTGTATACCCCTCTTTTTCTCTGCTCGTGGCCGCTCACTTAAACTCTGAAACAGCGGTCTATGTTGACGGTTGCTGAGCTCAGCTAATAAAAGGCCTTCAAATCTTAATTGCCTACTTGGCTTCCTATATTGATTATGAGCCCACAACAATGCTCAGCCCCAGCAAGAAGAATATTTTGTTTCTGGAGTTGTTTACCTTTGTTTGTATGAAGCAATGAGAAGAAGAAGACCATATCTTAGTTAGCTTTATTACTGTTTACAAATTCCCTAGGTGCCACACACCGTTTAGTGCTTATACTCAGGGGTGATTGCTTTCACTGTTCCTCTTTAGATATACGCAATTGCCGACTGGCAGCCCTGCTTCAGTGTTTCACAAATATTACACACTTAGAATGTCAGCCACTGATTACAGTCACACTCCAAATCAACTCCTTCCCATGTGCTCTGTATCTTAGTAAATTATGCCACCATCCATCCAGGCAATGAAGTTGAAAAGCCTGAATATAATCAGGTTTTTACCTTCCTTCATCTCTCTTCCTCTGTTTCCCAGAGTTATGAAGCTTTGCAACTCTATTTCAAAAGCAAATACATAATTTTCTACATCTCTCCTCCTAATTGATGATCTCACCTGATCAAGAGCAGTCTCTCAACCTGTGTCCTTATTTCAACTTTTGACTTCAAAAATCCATTCATCTTCAGCACATAAGCCACTGTGATTATTTCTTGAAGCACACAACAGGATGACTTTCTTGCTTAATAATATTTAGTGTCTTCTTACTGCCTTTAGAACGAATTACAAATATATATATATATATATATATATTTGTAATTCGTTCTAAAGGCAGTTCATCATATGTATGTATATTTATGATGAATCCTTTTCTCATCATCAGCATTCTTTAAGCTTTTCCTCACTAGAGTATAAAATTCATGGAGGCATAATTCACTGCCTGACTTACTTACATACTCTCATTTGGTAGAACTTAGTGCAATTTACAGAAGGTATTCAAGAATTATTTGGAAAATGAGTGAATTTTTGATCTCATTCTCCAGTAGTTTCTGTTAAATTGAAACTTGCACAATTTCAATTTTTGCAGTAAAAAAAAATAGCGACAACTGTTTGCTGATCAAGTTCATATGGATGAACTTGTTGTATCATATACAATCTCCTCTCTCAGTTACCAGAGCTTTAAACACTTGTCCAAACTTGCACAAGTCCCATGCTTTCTACAGACTCATTTTTAGTATTTGTGTGTCAACAAAATATCATTTAGCCCAGGCTTACTACTGAATTCTCTGATCAGGTTAGGTCTTTCTCTTATATTGTTCTTTTAACTTTTTACAGTTTCCTGTATAATACCTGAAATTCTAATTATTTGTTACTGTCTGAAGCATAACAAAGATAAGATTCTTGCTGATCTTATTTATGACTTTCCCTTCTGCAATGTGTAAAGTTCTCAATGTGTGCTGAGTAAATATAAATTGGAAGAATAATTTAATGATAGAATATAGTTGGCATACAGAAAGTGATACTAGAATATAATTAGTAAGTCCCCTCAATTGGATTAATAAAATCTTTAGTTACTGCTGGCTGATCAGGTCTGCAGTCTCCCAAAGGGGGGATTGAGAAGGCTTAAATAAATGAGATGAGTAATATGATTTCAGTTCCCAGGAGGAATAGGAAACTTCTTACAGAATTTAAGATTTTCTCTGGCTTTAGACCAAGAACTTTTCTGGGTGGCCCACATTTATTAGGTTTTCAAACAAAGGAGGGGGATATTGAAGAAAATGCAAGAATCTGGGCAGGACTTTGGAATCGCTTCTAGGACTGCTCCAAGCAATACATATGTTAATTTAGAAGAAGTATGTTGTCTCAGGAAGGCCTTCACCTCAGGAGAGAGAAGTCTGCAGTTATAGCCTCTTTTTCATTCTTTGGTGTTGGAGCCAAATGTCCTAAGTTGTACCCTTATCTTGTCCTTTGAGGCATCCCAACTTCACAGACCTCAGTGGGGACCAGTGACTCACAGAGGTTCACCTACTATGAGTCTGCTGCCCATCTCCGACAAGGTGCTTAAGTCTTGGACAAACTCATCCATAAACATGGAAAGCCGATTGATTAATTTAAGCCATTTTGCCTTGTAGTGGTCTCCATTACCCATCAGCTTTTTAATTTTCTGAAATATGTATTTAATATTAAAGAGAAAAATTAAAGAGTAGAATAGATAGTAAATAAAATTCCTGAGGAATTTATCCAAAGGTGGAACCCATGCCAGTGTGTATATCCATCTAATAATTACAGATATTTCAACTTAGATGTCCCACAAGCGCCTAAACCTTCACACACTTAAAATGCAATCTATTGCCTTTCTTTTGTCAGGCCAGAAGAACATATGAGAGTGCAGAACAAACATAGAAACAAAACAAAAGAAGAAACTCTGCTATTTCTCTTGAATACTCACTCTACTGAAGGGCAGCACTCTTGCCCAATTGCCCAAGTGAGAAATGCGGGGTTATCCACCAGCACTCCTTTTCCTAGATCCAGGTTATCTATAGGTCCATTTGGTTCACATCAACTAATAATCATCTGCCTTCCCTTTAACATTTTAGTTGGGAAAAAAACCTTGTAGGCTTTTCCATTGTTAGGACTTTAGGACCTAAGACAGTGCCTGATATTCAATAAGCCTTGAATCAGTGTCTCTGGAACAAATTAATGAAAGAAAAAAATGTATTACTTGATCAATGTAGAGACAGTTGGAAGGGATACAAAACAGCTGTCTTCTGTAGATATCTAGGCTTAATGGTTGATACACAAAATAGTAGTACATTGTATCAATTGAAACTCAGTCTTTGCATAATTATCTGAATATTATATTGATATTCATATATAGGCATTATATTTTTATTACAAGATTCCTTAGTACTTGTGTATAATTGTGAAATAGCCAGTAGTCACATTTAGAAGATATATATATATATATATATATATATATTCCTTGGAACAGGGTCTCACTACACAGCTCAAATTCATAGCGATCCTCCTATATGAGCCTCCCTAGCTCTGCAATTACAGGCATGCTCCACCACACCTTGATTCACTGGCCTGCTCAGTGCACCCAGGGGCCGGACCAGCATGGCATGCAGTATCAGGGTTTGAACCCAGGTCCTTGAGTTTGTCAGGCAGGTGCTTAGACCACCAAGCTGTCTCTCTGACCCAGAAGTGGTCCTTGTTGATACTGACTTAATTTCTAATTAATTTAAATTGAAGTCTGGGATCACTGACATGTTCTTTTGTCACTGAACTTTGGATTATGGAATAGAGAAACGTGACTAAGGTTCTCTTTCTATGTATGTGAGTCTTGTCTTCCTGAAGAGACTGGACCTCAGTAGCTAGGTCAGCACTTCTCTCTTAGGTTCCAGTATTTCCTTCTGAACCAGGGAATGAATGTCAAAAAACCCCAAACAAATAAACAAAGCAAAGATAATAACAACTGTCATGACCATGTAATATTAGATATGGCACATAAAGACAATTCTTGAAAAATGTATGTTAAATTGTAAAGCATTTATTATCATAGATTTATATAAACTGTCTTATAGGAGAAAGGATGTCAGTATTAAAAGCAGACAAACCTATTTCTAACAACCAGCCAAGAAAAAAAAAAAGGTTTTCTCCCCCCCGCCCGGTGTTTTGGTGAAAAATACAAAAGGCTAGTTCTGGGTTCTGCTATACTATATGGGTGCTTCATTTATTTTGCTTGGAGAATTGTAGATTATGTACCTTAGCTTTATCTAATGGAGAAAACAAGATATTGGGTAACGAAATATCAAACAGATATATTACCCCTTTTAAGGTCGCTTATTTTTCCCCTTGTGTCCACTGGGTAAATATTAACAGACTTCTTATCTTGAGAGAGGCAGAGTTAGAGGGAGAGCAAGAAGGAAGAGGGGAAGGGAGAGGGAGGGAGGTAGAGAGGGAGAGAGAAGGAACGAGGGAGAGAGAGAGGGAGAGAGAGAGGGAGAGAGAGAG
>NW_004524818.1:3121794-3136348 GCF_000260255.1 Octodon degus | reverse complement strand
AGAGAGAGAGACAGAGAGAGACAGAGAACCTGAAATTGTGACAGTCATTTCTAGGACAATTATCTTTGCACCATCCATGGTTTCAAATTGTTCAATTTGTCCTCCAAGGACAAGGCTGCATGTGGAATCATGCAGTCTTTTTAAAAAGGCTTGTGTATTTATCAACTACTGAATTGATGGTTGAACCCTCTGCAAAAACTGAACCTCATCCTTGTTCTCCAAAGCTCTTATTTTTTAGAAGTGTTATCAGAGTATTCAGTATCTTCTCAGCAAGCCATTGTCAATTTTGCACACTTGATTTCTGGCAGTCACTTACCTGACCTGATTCACCACATTGTTATTTACCTCTTCGCAGGTGACAAGCACTCTGATGGCCAGCACTAGATATGTGGTTTCCAGATGATGTTGAAAATATATACCATTCATGATTTTCTGTGAAGTTATTCTCTCCATTGAAGCAAGGAGGAAGATGAAAAGTGTGTGAATGGCTGAAGTAGAATAATGAAAGTGCATTCCTTTGGGCTCCTGGGATTAAAGGAATACATACATGGAAATCTTTTGCAACAGTCTGAGATACTATCATTCTAAATTTGTGCAATGTCCTTTGTTAGTATTCCCTTTTAGAAGGAGGAATCTGAGAACGTTGTTTAAAGAAATTTGTCAGAATCACAGAGCTTTTAGAATATAGATTTAAGAAACACATCTTATTCATCTTATGGCAAAACTATGTTTTCATTTCAGCCAAGTTGGATTACTGAACTAAGTAGTATATTTCTAACTAAATTAATCTAACTATCAATTAATAAATGCTAGTCTCTACAGTTACTTCTTTAAGTCTATAGTAATGAAATATGCCCTTTAACATGTACTTTTCATACCTACATACAAGCTATCAATTTGTTATTTTTTTTTCTTCATACAAATGAGGCACACAGAGGCTAATTATTTGGCTCACAATACCATTGCTAGTAACTTTTTAAGCGCAGATTTTAACTCAGTTCTAACTGACTCCAGAAAGCACATTTTTCACCATGTTTGACTAAAGGATTGATTGGCTTTGACTCCGGTCAGTCACCTTTAGGAGCAGTTATATTCTTTTCTTTCTTTCTTTCTTTCTTTCTTTCTTTCTTTCTTTCTTTCTTTCTTTCTTTCTTTCTTTCTTTCTTTCTTTCTTTCTTTTTTTTTTTGGCAGAATCAGGGATTGAACTCAGGCTCTTGCACTTGCCAGGGAAGCACTTATTGCACTGAGCCATCTCCCTGGCCCCTAGGAGCAGTTGTATTCTTGAGCATCTCTCAGGAAACCGCAAAGCAACTATTCGTGCTCCTAATAAAACCACATCCCACCCTTCCATAGCACATTAGAACTTCCAGTTGCAGCCATACACACAGCTTTATTTCAATTCCATAGCTACTGAATATTTCTTCTCTTACTTTTCACTCTACGTTGGGCACAGCATTAATTATAATAATTTGAAGAGGTTCCTAAACCTGGCTTATTCACACCCCTGAGAGTTAAAAATAAAAGATTTTCTAATCTGAGAATTTTATTCTCTCACCTTCTGTTTCTCACATAAATGTGGAAGTATGTATGTGTACATATACATGTGTATTTGTATGTGCCCAAATATATTCATAAACCTGACACAAGAATATTTGCTCTGTAATATATTGTATTATGTGTGACACCTGTACTTATGTCTACAGACTCCACTTGATTCATAGTTATATATATATATATATATATATATATGTATATACATATATATGTTATATATGTATATACATATATATATGTGTGTGTCTATATGTATGAGTGTGAATGTGTGTATGTAGTGTTTTATTTCACCTCTTACTTCCTCTCTCCTTCCCTGTTTTCCTTCGGACTCCAGACCTTGAGACTGCTCTTCTGCCTGCAAATTAATATGCCAGTAAATGTTCAATTCTGACAGTGGAATTCAAATATCTAAAATCATGATGGTTTTATTGTATATCTGTTGCATCCATAAACATATAGTAAAAAATGAAGTATGATGTGAAATACTCTTCATATTCTTTAAGATATTCGTAAAGGAGACCTCATTGTGAACCACGGAACTTGTGATTGAGAAGACCTTGTTACTATAGTCTAAATTTAAAGAAATCAAATATCTGGAGCCCACAGGTGAAAATTGCACGTTCCTTCTTATCTGAAAATAATGTGTTACTACTAGAATTAATCACCTGAAGAGCTCTGCACAGAATCCATGTAGATATGACACGTTTCTCTGCTAAAGTAGAACAATATAATTGCAACACATAAAAATAAATCTTTGCATTTACTCGAATGAACTTGCATCTCAGTTTTGCTACTGACATGAAAAACTAATAGCAGGGTCAATATAGTGTCTCTATGGTAATTATCATGCCACTTCTCTTCTATTCCTATATTCTTCTCATGTTACGTTTTAATGTGTTTCTGCTTAAGTCAATTCAATTTATCAGTAGGCAAGAGGCATGAAACAAGTCTGATTTGCTTTGGGTCTACTTACAAGTAAACTGGAAAATTCAATTTTTAAGTTCAGTTTTCAATCAGATACACATGAGAGAAACAATGTATGATTTGAGGTATACCATTATTTACATAATTTAATCTAATGAAAATACAAATTAATTATTAAATGGTGCCACATATTTTTCACTTGTAAAGTATATGATTTTCTTATTTCTATATTACAGAAGTTTTTTGAAGTCATGATAGGGGCTGGGGAGATGGCTCAGTAGGATAAGTGCTTCCCTGGAAGCATAGGTTCCTGAGTTCAATCCCTGGTTCTGCCAGAAAATAAATAAATAAATAAATAAATAAATAAAGTCATAATATATGATTGTGTGATAGCACCAAAGTGATCACAGAATTAAAATGTGCAGAGAGTCAGCTCAAGTAAAAATTCAATGGTTTCTAAACTGGCCTGTTTTGTTGGAATTTCTTGAAGAACTCTGAATGGGTACTTCAATGTGGTTAGTAACAAGGAATTTAATTTGTTTTCCTCCATCTGTATTGAAATTTTCCTGGGGGCCTGCCCCTTAGCTCAGTTCTTTAAGTGACTGCTTCAACAAAGCTGTCAGGCTCAGGTTGCTGTGGTTTGAGCCCCACAACTGAAGCCAGCCAATCCTGCCTTGAAGGCATTTGGAGCAAAAAAACAAGAAGAAATTTTCCTAAAATTTGTCTGTATAGGAACACTTTCAGTGTAGGCTTCAAGCTGTATCTACTCCCTCACCTTTCTTTGTACATGTGACCTTATCCCACTTTATAAAAGCAAGGCTGTGTTTTCACTTTTAATTCTCACATTGCATGGGATAGTGCTTCAAGGGAGAAAAATCTCCAATATGTAGACATAGGTTCATTTTGGAGCTTTTTTTTTTTTTTTTTTGGTGGAACCGGGGATTAAACTCACACCCTTGCACTTGCCAGCCAAGTGCTTATTCTACTGAGCCATTTCCCCAGCCCCATAGGTTCATGTCGGAAAACTGCCAGTGACTATTGAGAATTTGACTCAAACTACTAAGTGTTCAGACATGTATAATTTGGGTAATCCCAAATGCTTTACATCCATCTTTCCCAAAATTTTTATTTTGCATTAATACTTATTTATAGAACATAATGTTTACATTTCTGGCAGGAATTTGTTATATGTATGCAACATATCAATTATTTTTTTACCTCCTTTGTGTCTCCACTTTTCATCTTTTTGCCATTCTTGGTGACCCATTTGTAAAAGATATCTCCCTATTTCCTGGAATCTACCTTTTATTTTCCTAGATTTGGGGTTTCTCATATAATAGAAACATTACAATATTTAAGACTCTGTGTCTGATTTAATTCATTTAATAATATGGTCTCAACTTAGATCCATTTTCCTACAAAGAACTCAGGTTTACCCTTCTTTATGGCAGAGTACTTGTTTATAAATAGCATGTTTTCTTTATCCATTTATCTGATGATGAGCATATAAGAACATAGATTTGCGTATAGCACTATAATATGTCTCTAACTCTTTTGAGAAGATACAGTAAGCTTCCTATTAGTAATGAGTTCTATTCTGTGAGAGTGTTTCTCAGGCACATTGGTTCATAATTTGACAGAATATTGTACTGTGCACCTGTAAATATTGCACAGAACACCTGTGGAAGTTTGTAATTCAAAAGTCTGTATGTCAGAGACTTACTGTATTTAATATCTTGATGACAGCCATTCTTTCCGGAGTGCTATGGGATCTCATTGTTATATGGATTTGCATTTCTCTTTTGGCCAGAAATATGGAAAAATGTTTCATGTATTTGGCCAACAGGACTTTTGAGAATTGTCTATTTCTTTCAGTTGTGCACTTTTGACTGAGTCTTATTTTCAGGAATCTAATTTTTTAAAAATCTTTATGTGGTCTAGCTACTAGTCTTCTGTCTGAAAAGTACCTGTCAAAATTATTTTCCCATTCTACAGATTTTCTCTTCACTCTATAGGTTGTTTGATTTGTTTCAAAGAAGTTTTTTGTATTTTATTTGATCCCCTTTGTTAGTTCTTGATGCTATGTCTTGTGCATTTGTGTCTCCGTTCAGAAAGTCCTTGTCGTGCTCGATTCGGCAGCACACATAAAGAAAGTCCTTGCTTATGCCTATGTCTTCAAGTGTTTTACCTGTTTTATCTTCCAGGAAGTTAAGTGCTTCAGTCTTAACATTAAATTTTTTTAAAATCCAATTTGATGTCAGCTTAATACTATTTTTATCACAGTAGCTTTGTAGTATAACTTGAACTCTGGGGTTGTTATGCCTCTTCATTTCAACTACATTGAAGGAAAATGTATGCCATAAAATTCACAAATCTTTCAACTAAATGAAAGTCATTACTCAAAAGAACTCCTTTCACATATTATAATTTATATAACTAACTTTCAGGTCTGACACATATACAATGCACATACCTGTGCAAACACACAAAATATGTCATTGATGATTGAACTCAATTATAATACAAAATTATGTTTGTCCATCCATATATTAATCTATTAAAATTATTATCCAATTAATTTAAGAAATGTGTCACATTATGTAATATATTTTATGTCTTTATTCACATGTCAATATTTTTATTTTGAAAACCTTTTTGTATTACTAAGTTGCTGTAGTCATGAATTGATCATGAATTATTTTTAATACATAAAAAACTATGGACATAGAACATTTATAAAATGCTATATATATGTAAGATATATTTTATTTTTATCTATTTTTTTTGGTGGAGCCAGGGATTGAACTCAGGCCCTTGCACTACCAAGGGAGGAGCTTATTCCACTGAGGCATCTCTCCAGCCTCAAAGATAAATTTTATATGATAGCATGTTCTGATATTCAATAAGACTTAAGTACATACTATACTAGTTTAAAATCCTGTGGAGAACAACTACATATTATAAGACTAAAGGGATCGGTGTTAAATTTCTAACAACTTTAATATAGATTGTATGTTTTTTTTTTTTTTTTTTTTTTTTTTTCTGGTAACGGCGATTGAACTCAGGACCTTGTGCTTGCCAGGCAAGCACTTCTTCTACTAAGTTATCTTCCCTGGCCCCTAGTACATATATCTTTTAATAAATACTGGAGTGTATCCAATTGTTTGGCTGTATAGATACCAATGGATGCATTTGAAAAGATGATGAAATATTTTTCTTTCATTTTATTTTTTTACTTTTTTAAAATTTTATGTATTTGATGTAGGGTCTCACTACGCAGCTCAGACTCATAATGATCCTCCGGTTTTCAGCCTTCTCTGCATTGGTATTATGAATGTGCACCACCAATTCTCATTGGTTGGCTCGGTGTGCCATGGGGCAGAGCCAGCATGGCATGTGGTACTGGGGATCGAACCCAGCTCCTTGAACTTTCCTAGGCAGGTGCTTATACCACTGAAGCCCACGTTCATTGTAAATATTCAGTATTTGGACTACACCCTAAATATGCCTTTGTGACCACTAAATTCATAGTTAAAATTTTTTGTTTTAATTTAAAAGAATGTGAAGGAGTATTTTAGAAGTTTGTTATTATATAGTCAATATATTTAAAAAATTGATAAACACTATTACAGTAAAACAATTTTGAAATGATTTTCATAGTGGAATACTTCCTTCAAATAAAGAAAGATTACAAAACTGATTATAAAATAGGAATGTTTGCTACAACTCTGTTTCTCCTTACAACCAACCCCTATCTAACACTACTGATAGAAGTTTGTTTAAATATTATAGAAAAAAATTTTCAAATCACTGATCTTAATACAGCCCCATAGTTTCTTGCTGAGTGGTAATGGGTCAGAGCCAGTGAGCAACTGAACTTTCCCCAGACCCATGTCAGTTAGCATCAAGCTAAATATGTTATACATTTCACCAATATAACATAGTTCTGCTCCAATGGCTCAAACTACCCTTTAGTAAATCATGCAAGATGAGGACTAAATTTATAATATGCTTAATCTGTGGTTTTAGGTACTATTAATTCAATCTTCCCATTTGCTAGCCTTCAGACCACTCTCACATATGTCTTCTCTTGTTTTATACACAGAAAAATTTTAGGTAATTCACACAATAAAGTGAAATGTCAGTATTGAATAAAACAACATGATCAAATAAAATATTCTAACTTTATAAGATTATAAAAGAAGTGCCACATTGGCCCCATTCCCAGGGCATGCTGGGCTGGCCACTGAGACCTGGCATGGTGGCACATGCATGTAATTCCAGTACTGAGGAGGCTGAAAACAGGAGATCATCAAGTCTGAGCTGTGTAGTGAGACCCTGTACCAATAGATTTGAAAAAAAACACATATGTTTCATCTAATAAGGCAACAGGACAGAAAGTGTTTTAGTTTTTCCTGCTCTGAAAAGTCAGTTAGATGTCTTGTTGAAATAACCATCCTTTTTTCTGGTAGGAGTTAAACAATAAATATACCCAAGAGGCTCATCTTCTGCGTGCTACTCATTACAGTGTGTTCTGTAGCTTAATTTTACAAGCAGAGAATCCTATCATTTCTGAGTGCACAAGGATTTAGTTGAAATTTCCATTTCTATAGAATACAACATAAAACAATGAGTTACTTAGATCAAACTAGCCATTTTCATTGCCTGGAATGTTGTCCATTTTTCATCAGATCTGTACCTAGGAAACATTTCCCAGTCTTTGTATAAAGATGTCCCCCCATATTTTCCTTTTGAGATGTCTGCAGTTGTTTCCCACTGTTCTCCTCATCTGTTGCTCTCCAGCTTCACATGCCATGATGTGCTTCCAGCAGACTCAGGGTCTTTGCACTCATGTTGCCTTAGAAAGAATGCATCTCTCCTTGATTTGCTCATGACTCACTGTTGAAATTTCTAGAAGTGTTTTTTTAAAATTCTGTCATTGTGACCAACTTGGCCATTTTCATTCATTTTTAATAACTTGTTTTATGTTTTTATTTTCATTCTTTTGATATGGGGTCTCACTTTGCAGTTAAGTCTTTTAGTGATCCTCCTGTCTTAGCCTCCTCAGCTCTGGAAATACCGGTTTGTGTCACCAGTCCCAATGTCCGGGCTGCATGGCATGTGGTACAGGGGACCAAAGCTGGGACCTTGCAATTGTGAGGCAGTCACTTAGACCACCGAGCTATCTCCCCAGCCTGCCATTTTTATTCTTGGCTCTTTCTTTTGCATTTATTATTCACTAAATTTATTATCTTTTATTTTTATTTTATATTGGGTTTCCCATATTTCCCCAAAATAAATTTATAGAGGCAAGAATTATTTTGTCTAAAAGAATAAATAATTTGGGTTTCAGATACCATAAACTGTGAACTAATCCTTTAATCTTAAAGGATACAAAAGTATATGATTGTAAGATCTTCTACTTAAAGGATAACTTAAGAGATAATGATATAGAAAGAAGATAAGTTAAAAACTATTTCTAGAGGAGTTCTTTATTTACTGGTTCATAACAAGAAGGAAAAAAAAAGAAAGAAAAATGTGAATGAGTGCAGGCCAATTGGTCCAATTAGATCCAACTCATTTTGCTAAGGAAGACTCCAAAGAAAGCCACTTTCATGATCTCTACTGTGACAAACTGAATTTTATCATCTATGGTGCTTGCTGAACCTCAGAACCAGAAACAAGCTGAATGCTAATAGGAATACTTTATCTTTCTTACAGGAGAAACTTGAATGATGCAGACAATAGAGAATTCCTGTTTTAAAATGTATTGTGTATTATCAGCTTCATAGAAGCCTTTAAATTCAATTCACAAAACCACTTTAGATTAAGTAGCATAAAGAAGGAACCTGTCAATGACAATAATGAGTAGCAACCAAAATTAAATTTTGCTGTGCATTCAAAAATTGAAGGTGGCTGAATGTAGGTTAATAAGCTATGTCTGTGATGGCAATATCTTACATGGTGTTAACTATCTGAAAATATAGTAATTTTCTTTAAAAGTGTGTGCATTTATCCGTCTTTTCATTTCCCAATTCTAACTTAAATTTGGAGACACTATGTATCTATATGAGTTAGAAGAAAATATATTCACATGGTCTGTTGATACAATACATTCTGAAAGTACTTTGAAATATATGCAACTTGCTTTGAAAATGTTACTTTGGCATTCGTATTATCTTTCAAAAGAAGAAGACATTTTACAAGTGTTTACAAGGTCATCAACCAGAGATTGGAGTGAAAATTAAGGAGTCAAGTAGAAAAATTGCAAAATATAGACTAAGTCCTTTTTTTTTTTCAAGGAAGCTAAGCAACTATTCTCAGGAACAGATTGCATTTCCAAGTTGCAGAAGCACTACTATTGTAATAATGCTAACACATGGCTTACAGATTCTCAGATAAAAGTTATCACCTCAAAGACAGAGCTGCCACATTAAAGGAGCAGTCAAAGTATGCCTGTTGGAAATGACTAATCGTGCAACGTAGTTAAGTGAGCCTAGATCCAAGATGTGCACCTTCTTCTGGTTGAGAGCAGGAAAAGGCAAAGGACCCAAAGGCATGGTTCAGGTCAATGATCATGAAATGAGCTATCAAATGCCTAGTGTGCTCACTTGTGATAAACAGCTAGTGTTTGCCCTTTCATATTGACTCATCTCTTCCTATGTGGTATTTAAAAATACATTCATTCACCATTTTCCAGAAGTAGATGCCATTTTCCTTGCCTTCACTCAATCTTTTTTCTCTTTTAAGTTTTGCTTTGGAGGGCCAGCAAGATAGTTCAGTGGACTAACTTCCAGCTTTGGCAAATGCAGGGACAGGGGTTTGATCCCCGGTACCACATACGTCACCCGCCCCGTCCCCAGGGCACGCTGAGCCCCTGACTGAGTCTGGGTGTGGTGGCTCATTCCTCTAATCTCACTCCTGGGGAGGCTGAAAACAGTAGGATCCCTACAAGTCTAAGCTGCATAGTGAAACCCTGTACCAAATACATAAAAAGAAAATTATGCTTTGGAAATACAAATTTGATCTTACATATAACTTGACTTACCATCTTAGTAACTTATGTTTTACAAATGTAAGCTTCTGAGCCAGGCAGTTATTCTGTGTTCAAATGCATGTTTATTGCATAGAAATTAGTTGGCAATTTAATAAGCATTGAATAACTATATATTGAATAAATAAGCCAGTATTTTTGCTATAAGTAGCCAGTTGTCCTTCACATGGCAGGATAATATACTTCACAATCTACCTTTAAGGTCTCTTTCCTGGCATTGTGACCATAATTTATCAATTCAATACTCTCTACACCTGACTTATGTTCACTTGAGCAAAATCTTGTCACTTTCATAGATCTTGCTTGCAATTCATTTCCATTTTGTTGGCCTTTATTACATGGCCAACAAAGAGTTCATATAGTGAGTTGGGAAGCAAGACAGCTTTCCAGGATGTGACATGATCATGAAAGAAATCAACTTTACCTATCACTTATTGTTGAGAGTTGAATGACAATGCTCTATACACAAGAGGAGAATGCTGAAAGGTATGAGTATAACATAGATTAGCGAGACACCTCAGTGTATGTTTGTTATACTAACATTCAGCTCAGGGGGGTATTGTTGCGCTGTTTACTAAGATAAAGAAAAAAATAAAATAGGCTATATGTACAGTAGGGCTACTGAAAAGTCAGTTTGAAGAGCATAGTCTCTAATGTGCATCTTGAATCATAGAATCACTTGAGGAATATGTTTGCAGTTATAGAGTAGAAAGTTGTATATATGGACCTGAAATTGGAACACAAGTTTGTGCTGAACAAATGAATCAAAAACACTGTTGTCAGCATATATTAGCGGCTGAAGCAAGTGGGTAGAAGAGACAATGAAAGAGAAAGAAATCAAAGATGAAAGGATTTTTAATTTCAAGAGCCTAAAAGAGGAGTATTCACAATACAAGTATTTATTATTTTCCTCTTGTGTGCCAGGTATTACTTTACATGTTGCCTAGTATGTATGTCTGGATCTCAGAGGAGATATCTGAGTTGGGGGCACAAGTATGTGAAGTATTTTTTGACAGAGATATTGCAGATATTTGGTGTTATGTGTGATATGAACTAAAAAAAATTACCCTCATTTGTGTGCTATAAACACAGTGCCCAGCCACCCCCAAACACAAATTTCATAAACAGCCCAGTCCTAAGAATGAAAGATTACAGTTTTAGGAATTGTGATTTTCTTCATACACTTTAGGATACTTTTATAGATCTTTTCCACATTACAGATTTGACCTTTAAGATTCAATAAAATTACACAATTCATATTACAACGAATAAAACAAACAGTTCTAAAGAATCAATAAAGCAACTCCCTACAGCAAACAGAAAAAAATACCACTTCCAATTCAGGCCTTGTGCAAACATAATTCTTTCTGATATTCTATAACCTGTATGGTGGCATAATTCAACATATAATTAGAAATCAATTCTTTAAAAGTCATACAGACTGATGGACACTTTTGTTACTTAACTATAAAATGGATATAGGTTGATGGGTAATAACTTCTTGTAAGTTGAGAACAAATAATTTTAAAAGTTTCCTGCTCACATCTTATACTGAAAATATTTCTGAGAGCAATATGTGTTCTGTAGAGTATCCACATACTCAGGATTCTAGATATAAAAGCTGTAGCTGAGCTAGGAAAATGTTTAACACACTGTGTTTCATTTAGCTACTTGAAGAAAGTAAGTTCAATACTTTGCAAATGTCCTCGAAAAAGTCAAATAAAATGATCAGAATGTAAAGAAAATACTAATTTATAAGATATAGAGTTTTAGAGAAGCCAAATCAAACTTGCAGAGCAAAAACTTGCAAGTATGACAAAAGTGCGAGGCACAAAAAATCAAAATAAATTTGGCTTTATCTGTTTTGAAATATTGAGATCTCACAGAATCCAGATCTTGTCATTTCAGTCTGGTAAATGCAGTTTGATTGTCCATTAGTAGAGGTGGCACACCAATAGAAAATTGAGTTTTCAATCTTTTTGAGGAAAAAGTCAAATTCTAAGACCTCTATAAAACTCTTAATTGAAATATAACATGATGCATGCTTTTAGCTTTCAACTGTATTGCAATATAACTTTAATGAGTAAATAAATCTTTCAGAATTCTAATGCTTTATCTAGAATTTCATGAGCAGGTTTTCCATTAAATTAAACACAAATTACATTTGTCTTGTTTCTATGTAGAGAATATAGTAGGTTGGTTTTTTTGATAACGAAGATGTGAACTACCACAAAAAAATGATTCTACCTTCTTGAAATTTAGACTGAATTTTATTCTTTTCTCTCTGACTGGATTTCAATTTTTTACATTCTGTTTTATGTGCTCCCTTTTATCAGTGAGAAGTTGAATTTCTTCTGGAGCTATATTTCCTACCAAGAAATAACAGTATGTCGCTTAATGGAAAATTATACCATATAGGTCAAGAAAAGAAATGGAGATTAATGAAGTCAAAGAGAATTACAGGTAATGAGAGACTCATTGTCAGTGTTCACTTGGCCATAATGTAACGGTCGATCATGACCAATCTTGGACATTCTAGGTACCTCTGTACAACTAAAAGTTAAAATAGTATTATAAAGTAATATTCTAGGATGTCCCAGTCTATTGAGAGACAGATGAATTGACAGGAGCAAGCACATCTAGAAAGTTGTTATGATTTCATAAAATTAAGTGCATTCAGCAGAAATTGTACCTTAAATTCAAAATTTTGAACTGTTTCTTGGCTTTTGATATGCCGTACTAATTTTCCTGGGGCTGCTGGGTAACAGCAATGATCTGCAGTTTCCAGTCCTCCATATGATCACGAGGGGAAAGGGGTTGTGAATACAGTGTAGTGTATTGCTCATGAAATATGATGAGTAGATTGGATAAATTTACTTATTTTGGAGCATGATATTTCCAACTTAATGGTGGTATGTCTATTAGGATATAACACTACCATAAGTCAGTGAGCAGCCCTTTGTATAGATTAGACCTTTCAGTCTCCTATAAATAATTCCTTAACTGGGTAGCTTGTAAAGAACATAAATTAATTTCTTACATTTCTGGAGGTTTAGGAGACCTAGATCAAGATGCTGATGATAGATTCAACAAGTGATGTAGACAGGTTTTGTGGTTCATAGATACTGTCATCTCACGGTGTACTCATAAAGTTAAAGAGTAAAGGAGTTCTATGCAGTCTCTTACATAAGCACACTAAGCTCATTCATAACCTCATACTTCCACAATGTTTTATCTTCATAATCTCCTATTCTATTATGTTGGATAAGAAGCATCTGTATTTCCATTTTCATGTTCCAAATTTCCTATGGTCACACAGCAATTACATTGTTTACTTGGCACAATAGCTTTTGCACTTAAGTATATAACTTTAAAAGTAATTATTTTATTTTGGGGTGATGATTTTTATTTTTTAAAGAGAATAAAAATAGTAATAACACAAAAATGTAAGTGATACAGAATTTTACCTACAATGATATGAATTTCATGGTATTTTTTGTAATTCATGGTGTAGTTTTCCAACGAATTGTTCATATTACCATATATATGCATACAAAATTGTACAATGAAAGAAATATATAAATAATTAAGGAAAGAAAAAGCAAAAAAAGGAAAAAGGGAAAAATACAAATTAAGCATCAACTGCTCCTTTCCATAGTCCAGCAGAAATCCACAGTACAGTTGTCCAAACCATCCTGCTTACATATAAAGATGTATTTCTTTCCCTAATCTCTCTCCTGTCCTCCTCAATTCAGTAATTCCTTCCTTTTGAATAGGTTTATTCCCTTTGCTCCCTTTTCCTAGTATGTATTATGTCCGAAAGATTTTAGTTTTTCTTTGAGGTTCTAATGCTAAGTAAACAGCATGGTGTTTGCACATGCCAGTCTGATTTATTTCGTTTAAGAATATGGTCTCTAGCTGCAACCAATTACAAATAAAAGCCGCAAGTCTATCCAGTTTCATGGCCAAATAATACTCTGTTGTGTAAAAATATCACATCTCCTTTACCCATTAATTAGTTCATGGGCATTTTCCTTCTTTCCACGATTTAGCTATGATAAATTGTGCTGTTATAAATATGGGTGCACATATATCGCTGTGGTGTGATGGTTTTAGTTCTTCTGAAAAAATACCCAGGATGGGAATACAGAGTTGAATGGGAGGCCCATTCTAGCTTTTTAAGGAATCTCCACACTGATTTCCATAGTGGTTGTACCAGTCTGCACTCCCGCCAATAGTGAAGCAGAGTTCATTCTACTCCACAGCCCCTCCAGCACTTGTTTTTGGCCAACTTCTTGATGTTAGCCATTAAAAGTAACTATTTTAACACAGAAAGTGTTTTTATTATATGTTACATATTCTGTAGTTAAGGACTTGGGATAGAAATAATTTGGATAATAGTTTTACTTTGCCTGGCACAAATTAAGGTTATTGACTGACACAAATTCAATATTTTGATGAATGCATTCAATCCTGGTTGATGAAATAGTTCAGAAGGGCTAGGATTGGTTTACCTGCATATATATACCTCAGAGAAAATAATGAAGAAGTTGAAGATCAACTTGAACTTTGTCCAAAGTTTCTATGTGTAGCTTCTCCAACATGGTATTCTCTGGAAAATTAGAATTTTATATGATGTTTGTTTGTACAATAGAAATTTTTGCAAAAGAAAGAAGCAAAAGGTGTGTAACCTTTTTTGGCCTATCTTTAGATGTCACATAATATCCATTCTGAGGCATTCTAGCAGTCACAAAAAAAATCTTATTATCTATGCAGTATTAAATTAGACTTTACCTGTTGGCTGGCATGAATCAAAGTCAGATTTCAAGAGATACTTTGAGGGTCTTCTTTTGAAATACACTGTGTCATATTTGCCCAAACTGAAACTAGTCTCAGGAATCTCAGTTTTTCTATTTTTGCTAAATGTCTCTTTTTTACCTATGGCGAATAAGTGTGCAACCACAGACCTATAAATAAGCATTTACAATAATAAACACAGACACATATTCATAAATTAGAAT
>NW_004524818.1:3120276-3121646 GCF_000260255.1 Octodon degus | reverse complement strand
GTCCTGGGGATTGAACTCAGGACGCTGAGCTTGTGAAGCAAATCCTTATTTTACAGAGCTATGTCCCTGGCCGATAATATACATTTTTGATATGAGTAGAAAATAAAAGTATGTGTTTACTTTGTACATCATTTCCATTTCCAATAAAAATTAATCTTAGAGATTTATTTTCTGATCAATTTGATTATAACTACTTTTAGTTACATTATGAAAATTAGTTTGGCTAGTCTTGATTGATACTGGCATACCATAGTAAACAGAAACTCATTGTAATTCTAGAGATTCGAAAATGATTTAATACCTCTGTATACAAATTTTGTAAGGATTGTATCTAGGCAGGAGTGCAATAACACTACAATATCGTGCAGAATACATTCTATGTCCTTGTGTAAGTTATTGTACCACCATTTTTTCTCAAAAATACATGAAGTGTTTGTGTTTGCTAACAAGTCTTCTGAATATCCCTGGAATTGTCACAATCAAATTTTCTCCTTAAACTTATGTGCTGTTCTATGTCTCACAATAGGTAATATTTGCTTTTCTATAGATTTTAGAGTTGTCTCTTCCACGAGATATGAAATACCCTTAAGATAGACCAGTTTAATTCACAGTGAGAAGAAAAATATATATCCTGTCTTCACTCTTAAATATTTTCTTTGTCTAAAAAAATCAATTTTTACATGAAAAGCAAATGACAGACTGGAGGCGAAATATTGAAACAATTTGCAATAAGCAGATATGTGAATGTGGCCATTTGTCTTAGGGGAGAATTTGTCATTTGCAGTGAAAGGCATTTTCTAAGAAGAATAATTAAACTTGGCCTGCATCCAAACTGATATTTTTGTACTCAAGAAAAAACATATCTGTTTCACAAATAATGATCATGTCCCTCCAGTACACAAGAGGAACTCAGTTTCAAAATGTCATAGATAGAAAGTGAATGTACTTCTTGATAGATTCCCTGTATCTAGGTGCTAGCTTATAACTCATTTAGAAGTGTCCCTAAGCCAAACTGTTCATTCACTATTTATTTTGATTTCTAAAGTATATTACAGAAAACAGCTTGTTTTTCCTATAACATGAAAAAAATCACATTGCAAACCCTTTTAAAGTGAAAATATTTGATTCCATGATCTCAAATTTCTTTTTTTCTCATAATTTTATTGAGAGACATATAGCAATGTAACAGTTTCAAATCATAGTTGGTATGACAGTTTCAATAATTAACACGTTGCATACTCTCGTCCTGGTGGTTATTTGCTATACAAGATGCACACATGATATCCTATTTACAAACACTATTAGAACAAATCCCTCTATTCATTAAGAGAATGTAACTATATATCTATCCTAACCACTTTGAATACACA
>NW_004524818.1:3118215-3119463 GCF_000260255.1 Octodon degus | reverse complement strand
TTATATGATTCTCATGTTTACACATAAGTCCAGAAATCTAATCATATACAACCTTGTAGCAGGATAGTCCTGAAATATTCCTTTTCCTGTATCCTGCCTTCATTCACCACCCCTTTCTTTTCAACAGTCATCTATATGAGAGACAGCATGGCAGAAACTGTCAAATTTCTTTTTTTCCCTTTTTTCTTCCTTTTCTTTTTTCTTTTTCTTTTTTTTTTCAGTACCAGGGATTGAACTCAAGTCCTTGCACTTCCTAGGCAAGTGCTTATTCTGCTGAGCTATCACCCTGGCCCAACGGTCTCAAATTTCTGAACATGAAATTCATATGTAGGTCAGGGACAAGGCTTGGAAGAGAGAGGAGGACTAAAACCCATGGTGAACAATTCTTACATGATAGATAGGAAATCAGATCCAAAAGAACAGTTCTGATGTGTAAGGGCACAATAGCACACCTAGACACAACAGAAAAAACGGTAGAAAAAAAGATTTTGAATGTTTTCACCATAAATTCCTCATCAGGTTTTAAACAGGTAGGGTTTACCTGACTTTAATAAGTTTATCCTGATTTAAACATTACACAATATAAACACATACTGAAACATTATTTGATGTGCTACAAGTATGTATAATTTTATATTTTATGTCATTTTAAAATAAATATAAATGTAAAATTAGACATACACATACATATGTATACAGTTCAATTTGTTAAAATATACAGCTTGCAGTAGAAAAAGGATATATTTCCTAGTTCTTCCTGACCTGAAGCATGTCTATTGAAACTACAGCAGCTTTTAAATGTTTGTTGATGTTTTGTGGTTTTAAATTTAATTAATTAATTAATTAATTAATTTTGAGACAGAGTCTCTCAATGTAATCCAGATCACAATGTAGACTGGCCTTAAATTTGCTAATATTTCTGCATCTCGGATTGCAGCATGGCCACCATGACTAACTGAAATATTTCCTGTTAATGGGAGGATCTCAATCAAAATCATATTAGATTCAGATATCATATGCTCAAATTATGAAATTGCCACATGACAAAAGGACATACATCTTGCTTTGACTGTTTTTAATGTTTTGGCTAAGAATGTTGTGGAACTTGTAGCATAGTTTACTGTTTTGTTGTGTCACTAGAAACATGAATGTCATTGATCTAACAGGCAGGAGGGAGAGGAACAGCTGGCAAAACAGACAGGTAATGAGAGTTATTCCACCAGGCCACAAGATATTCATGAAAAGGAC
>NW_004524818.1:3094812-3117695 GCF_000260255.1 Octodon degus | reverse complement strand
TAATGCACTTATTGACATTCACAATATATTGGAGTCTTTACTTTTTTGTCTTTTTTGGTGGAACTGGGATTGAACTCAGGCCCTTGTGCTTGCCAGGGAATCATTTATTCTACTGAGCTATCTCCTCAGCCCCAGGAGTCTTTACTTATGGTCATCTTATAATGCATTCATGGAGGCTTGCGCATATATGCATACACCCTGAGCATACATAATTCATATTTCATTAAAATTTTATAAACTGTCATTTTGTAGCTGATATAGCACTATTAGTATTTTCCAGACCACTAGAAGTTATTTCTAAGCAATTCTGTGATGTCTATGGAAAATTGTATAAAATACCATACCACTGCTATCATGGCTTCTTTAATTATTTTCCTCTCTTGAATGTCTGTTACTTCCAAATTTACTATTCTAAATATTGCTTCAGTAAGTATATGAGTGATTATTCTTTTAGTTCTGATCATTTCTTTAGGAAATTTTCTAAATATTATTTTTGAAATGACACAAATAATTTGAGACAGAACAGACACATCAGGTTTATTTTTCTAACCAAAGAGATTTGTTCACATTTTCACTATGCTTCCATTAAATCCTCGCAGACCCTTGAGGCCTAAATGGTCAATTCTCAACCACAGAAATGGTTCACTACATAGCATTTTGGTAATTACACGTTGTAGTTATTTAGATTGAGAATTTTCTCTAAAATTATGCATGCTATGTTATAAAGCACAGTATTCCAGAGAGCAACAACCATTTAAGAATGTCATAGAGAATGGATTTATATGGCACATATCATACTTTTCTTCTGCCTCTTGACAATGGATCATAATTTAGCACTTTGGTTTCACACACAGCACATTGGTCCAAATGTTAAATGTAGGCTTTAGCTCTACTTCCCTAAATGTTGCTGAATGACTGAGTTAATTACAGTTCATTTTTAAACCTGTTTTTATCAAGATATAAGAGGGAGGCTTATTTCTAACACATTTTGTGTCTCCTTGCATTCATACAGTTTCAGAAGGATAATGAAACCCTACATTTCTGTGGTTTCACAGTGTGAAATTTTCCAATTATTCTTCCCTTAAAGTTCTATACATACCACTTCCACAGAAGATCAGTTTACACGCTTTCAGCTCATCCTTCCCTAGTGTCCCTGCACTGCAAAGAGGGAAAAGGCATTAAGAGTTCACTGGATAATTTTCCACATTATTTCAAATTAGGATTTCCCTGAAAAGTAAGGATTATTTGGCCCTTTTATCAGAGAAGAAAACTGAGTTCTTGAGGTTTTGAAGGAACCTTTCTGAAGGCACATTGGTGGTAGGGATAAGAGCTTATCTCACTTATCTCCTACTTTTGTGCTCCTCATCCACCCTCTCCCCTCCCCTTCCCGCCAATTCTGACTCCTCCATCTAAATTTCTGATGTAAGATTCCAAGATACCTGTTATTCCTGATAATAAAGTTTTCAGATTAATTTTATTAGTACATTTTTCACATACATAATAATAACATATATGTATTTGGTACAAGTACAGGGTCTCACTACACAGCTCAGACTCACAGTGATCCTCCTGTTTTCAGCCTGCCCAGCACTGGGATTACAGGTGTGTGCCACCATGCCCAGTCTCGGTGACCAGCTCAGTGAACCCCAGGGACAGAGCTGGTTAGACCTGTGGTGTCAGGGAACGAACCATGGTCCCTATGCTTGCCTAAGCAGGTGCTTAGTCTGCTGAGCTGTCTTGCAGTCCCCAATGATATTTATCATAGAGAATTGGAGTTGTGCATGGTATATCTTAATTATTTTGTCCATTCCCATCCCTTTTCTTCAAGTCTTACCCTCCTCATTTACAAAATGTTGTCTTTATTGCTTTCCTTACATTCTTTGTACTAGTCTTATAAACTATTCCTTTTTCACTCACCTCTCCCTTGTTCCACTTCTCATTTGAACATTCCCTTCCAAATTCCCAATATCTGTCTTCCATTTTGGTCCTTACTTACACTCTGAGTTTCCCTCATGAGCAAAATAATATGATATTTAAACATGTGTGTCCTATTTATTTCCCTTATAGTCTCAAGATGCATCCATTTACCCAAAAATGAGAAATCCAAATTAAAGCAATGAAAATCCATTCACTCCAGAGCTAGAGGATAGCTCAGTGGCTTAAGTGCCTGCCTAGCAAATGCAAGGTCCTGAGTTTGATCCCCAGTGCTGCAATACAAAAGAAAAAAAAAAGAAAAGAAAGGCAAAGAAAAGAAAAGAAAAAACATAACAAAATCTAATGAGAGAATTCACTCACTCATGAGAGAATACCATTAGGAAATCAACCAATAGGAAGTGCTGACATGACTGTTGGATAAAGGAACTGTTCTCCATATTGTTGAGAATGTAAATTTTGTAGAACAACCATGGAAATCATTTTGAGATTCCTCAAGCAACAAAACTAGCAGTTCCATTTGACACAGCTTTTCCCCTCTAGGAATCTTCTTGAAAGACTCAAAAGCATCATATAAAAGTGATCTATATGTATTCGTGTTTATTCCAACCAAATTAATAAAACATACTATTTTACTTTTACTTAAAATTGTGTTCACAGTAGCAGAAATTCATCATATAGTCAGATGCATGGGGCAGGAATAAAAGAGAAAAAGGAAGAGGGAGGGAAAGAAGGAAGGAGAAGAGGGAGAGAAGGAGGACCTTAAATAAATGACTCAGGACAAACTTGTCTTTATTTTTGTGTCCTGTCTTAATAAACCACAATTCATGAAAATCTCCTTTCTCAAAATTCAGAGAAAAAGGAGTGAAAACCTGAGAAGTGTGTAATTTAGTCACATTCTGCATAAGAAAATGTTAGACTCCTTCCAACAAAGTGTAAAACCCACAGGAAGGTCAACAACTCCACATGACAGGTATGCCACTAAAAAGCCTCAAATATTTTTAACCTTTAGAGTGGGAAAGATAATACATAACCTGCCTATTCATTAAGATAACTTAATTGATTCAGTATTACACATATTTTGAAACTGTATAACGTACTACTTTTTTTTGGCGGAACTGGGGATTGAACTCAGGTCCTTGCACTTGCCAGGTAAGTGTTTATTCTATTGAGCTATCTCCTGGCCCCTTCATGTGTTACTTTGAAGGTGTCACTTGCTACGTTTTTATTTTAAGGAGAAAATATCAAAACAAATTTCAAAGCAAGATAAGAAGACCATAACAATTTTTAATATACTGCATATTGTTATGTGTAGTTACTCAGAGTAAAACACATAGGCATTTATTTGTCCAAACAATATTAGTACAAACATTTCTTTTCAGTGAACTGAGAGAAATTATCAGTATAACTATGCCATCATATAATTTCTGCTTTTCCCTTCCTTCCTTTCTCCTTTCCTTCATCCCAGTTTCTCTTCGTTTTTGAAGAGCTTCTTTGCATTTCACAATATCTATTAAGCATGTTAGATCTTATTTACTCTTTCAGCTTCTCACAGTAGGGACAATACCATATTTGCACATGTGCATCTGGCTTATTTCACTTATGTGTATGATCTTAAGTTTCATCAATTTACCTACAAAAGTCTCCAGTTTATCTTTCTTTATGGCTGAATATCACTCTATAAAAAAATGCACCCTTTTTTTCATTCCTCAGCTGATTAGCATTTGTGTTGTTTCCAAAATCTAGCCGTTACAAATTGTGTTGCTATAAATATAGGTGCACATATATCTCTGTAGTATGCTGTTTTTAATTCTTCTGTGAAGATAACCAGATGATGAGTAGATCGGTTGAACAGTAGTTATAGCCTAACTTTCTGAGGAATCTTCATACTGATTTACAAAATGATTATACCAGTCTACACTCACACCAACAGCAAAGAAGGGTCCCTTTTCCCCTAAAGACACTTCATTATTTGTTATTGATTGACTTCTTGAATATAGCCATTCTTTCTGGGTTGAAATGAATCTCGGTGTTATTTTAACTTTCATTTCTTGAATGACCAAAGATGTTCAACATTTTGTATAGATTTATTTGCTTTTTGTATTCCTTTTTTGAGCAATGTGTATTTATTTAAGATGCCCACTTTTGGCAGATCTGATTTTTTAATTCTAGATATGTACTTGATAGTAATCCCTTGTCTGAGGAAGAGCTGGTAAACATTTTGCTCCCACATTGTGAGTTATCTCTTCACTCTGCTGTTGATTTCTTTTGCTGTGCAAAAGTTTATTTTTTTGATATGATTTCATCCAGGTTGTTGAGTCTTTGTGATAGTGTCTCTGTGATGGGAATTTTATCTATAGTCATTACGCCAATGTCTTCAGGAGTTTTACCTATTCTATCTTCAAGGAGATTGAATTTTTCTGTTTTAATATTTAGATCTTTGATCCATGTCGATTTTAGTTTAGTGTTTGATGAAAGATATGAGTCCAATTTTAATCGTGGCCCTGTGAGCAGCCAGTTTTTCCAACACTGTTTATTAAAGAGACTATCTTTTTTTCAGTGAATAATGTATTTTGAAACTTTCTCAAAGTTAAGATGTCTGAGTATGTATGTACTTGTTTCAGCATCTTCTAGTCTGTTCCATTGATCTTCTGCTCTTTTTTGTTTGCAAGCAAGATGATTTTTTTTAATCACAGGAGCTTTATAGTATAATTTCGAATCAGAGGTTGTGATGTCTTGCCTTCATTGCCCAGAACTGTCTTCGCTTTTCTAGGTTTTACCTGGTTGTAAATGAATTTTAGGATTTTTTTCTCTAACTTTGTGAGATAGGTTGTTGGAATTTTGATTGCAATTTCATTAAATCTGTATAAAAGCTTTGGAAGTATGACCATTTTTACTATTTTGATTCTTCCCACCCAAGATCAAGGGATATCTTTCTATTTTTTGATATCCTCTTCAATTTCCTTTTTCAGAGTACTGTATCTTTCAATATAGAGATATTTTATATCCTTCATTAGATTGATTCCTGGGTATTTTATGTTTTGATCACTATCGAGATAGATGTTGTTACCCCACTTTCTTTGTCAGTGACTTTATTATTCATATACATGACGGCTACTATTGATTGACTTTGTGCCCAGCAACGCTACTGCATTTTCTTATTAAATGTAGCAGTACTTCAGTGGAATTTTTGGAGTCTTTTATGTAGAGTATAATCTCACCTGAGAATAATGATAATTTAAATTAGTCTCTTATTGTTATTCTTTTTATTCCTTTTTCTTGCCTAGTGGCTCTGGCTAACGGCTCCAGGACCATTTTGAATAAGAGCAGGGACAGTGGAAATCCTTGTCTTGTTCCTAATTTTAGAGAGATAGCTTTCCATTTTTGTCCATTTGATTGCACATTGCTTTCTTCATTGTAATTGCTCAGATTACAGATATAGGCATAGAAAATTGGTCAAAGTAGAAATTTTCCATTTAGTGTGATGTTGGCTTTGTTTTGTCATAGATGACTTTTTTAGGTTCAGATACACAATCTATTCCAATTTTCTATAGCATTTTTATCATGAATGAGTACTGGACTTTGTCAAAAACTTTTTCTCCATCTATTGAGATGATCATATGTTTTTTTGTCTTTGGCTCTGTTAGTATGACATGTTAAATTTCTTTATTTACATGTGCTGACCCATCCCTGAATCACTGAGATGAATCCTATTTTGTCATTTTTTATAATATTGTTAGTGACTTGCTGCATTCTGTGTGCCAGTAATTTAATGAGGACTTTTGCATCTATGTTCACTAGGGAAACTGGCCTGTAGTTATCTTTCTTAGTGGGGTCCTTCTCTGGTTTTGTTATTAGGTTAATGTTTACTTCAATGAATGGTTTTGGGAGTATTGTTTCCTTTTCTATTTCATTAAAGACTTTGAGAAGTAGTGATGTTAATTCTATAAATTTCTTGTAGAATTCATGAGTGAATCTGTCAGGGTATGGGGTTTTCTTTGTTGGTACTGTTGAATTATACCTTCAAATTTATTGGTTGGTAATAGTTTATTTTGTATTTATAGCTTCTTGATTCAACTTGGTAATTCATATGTGCCTAGGCATCTATCTATTTCTTCTGCATTATCCATCGTATTAAAATATAAGATCTTTAAGTAGATGTAGATGATATTCTGTGATTCTGGAGGGGGCATTGTGATTTCACCTTTTCTCTTCCTAATTGCATGAATTTGAGTCTTTTCTTTCCTTTTTCAATAGGGTTGACAAAGGATTTATCCATTTTATTTAATCATTCTAAGAATCAACTCTTCAATTCATTGATTCTTTGTAATGTTTTCTTAGTCTACCATGGTTTAATTTCTTTTCTGATCCTTATAATTTCTTCCCTTATAAAAAATTTGGCTTAGCCAGCTCCTATTTTTGGAGACGTTTGAGGTTAACTATTAAATTGTTTATTTCCGTTTGCTTTGTTTTCATGAGATGGACATTCACTGGTGTATATTTTCATCTTAGGATTGCTTTCATTGTGTCTGGTTTTCATAAGCTCCAATGTGTTGTATTGCAATTATCATTTAATTGTAGAAACTAATTTTATCTTTAATTTTATCTGTGACCCACTGGTTGCTGAGGAAAGTGCTCTTTCATTTCTATGTTTATAAGTTTCCTGTGGTTTCTATTACCATTAATTTCTAAATGTATTGCATTATGGTCTGATAATATGCATGAAAGCATTTCAGTTTATTTACTTAAGCATGTTTCGTGAACTCCTATGGTTCTGTTTTAGAGAATTCCCCATGTACAGCTGAGAAGAGTGTGTATTATGATGCTGTAAAGTGGAACATTGTAGACCTCTACTAAGTCTAGTTGTTAAAAAGTTTGGTTCAGTTCTAATATTTCTTTGTTGATTTTTTGTGCAGTTGATCTGTCTTTTGTGACAGTAGGTTATTGAGATCCCCAGTATAATTGTATTAGTGTTTATTTGATTTTTCATGCCTGTTTCTTGTTTAAATAGTTGGGTGCTCTGATATTTGTTGCATATATGATTGCTATATGTTATTCTTGGATTGTTCCTTGACATGGATGTAGTAACCTTTTGCTCTCTTAATTAGTCTTGCCTTGAAATTTGCTTTGTATAGCTATCCCTGATTTTTTCTGGATTCCCTTCTCATGGAGTATTGTTTTCCTTATTTTGACTTTCAGTCTATAAATTTCTTTTTTAAATTAAGTATATTTCTCAACTGCAGTGTATTATTGGATCTTAGTTTTTTTTATTTATTCTGCCATTCTAGTCTTTTGATTGTTGAATTGAGACCATTAACATTGATGTTATAACATATGTACTGTCATGTCATTTTCCCGCTGTTGGTTACCCATCTTTTCTTTCTCCTTTTCTCTATTTATTCATTTGTGTTGCCTGGTGGGTTCCTTCTGTTGGGCTTATGGAATTGTAGTCCTTGTGATCTCTTTCTAGAGTGTCCTCCAGAACACTTTATAGTACTGACTTGGTACTCATAAATTTCCTCAGATGTTCTTTGTCATCAAAGTATCTTATTTCTCCATCAGTTTCAAAAGATAATTCTGTGGGGTACATCAGTCTGAGTTGATGGTTGCTTTCCTTTAGCACTTAAAATACTTCACTGAAAGCTCTTCTTGACTTGAGGATTCGTGCTGAAATGCCAGCTGTCATTTGCTGCTCTATATTAAGGGTTTGATGTGACACTTTGAATTAGTTCTTAGGCTTACAGCTTAGCTTCTCCAAGTATGTTGTGAGGTTTCTCTGCTCTTTTTGATCCTTTTCGCAGAATCCAGAGCACTTTCTACTTCTTCCACAGACCCAAGTTCTATTCCCAGCTCATGTAGAAGCCTCGTCTCTTCCCTTATTGTTGAAGCTACTCAGATACCAATTCAGCATTGTTTTAAACAAGGGATTGTTATTGATATTCACAATAATCATGTGATATATTCTCTACAATTTCAATTTTCCAAAGAAAACCGGTTTCTGTGAGGTTAACATTTTCATAGTTGTAAAGTGAATACCTGGATTCTATGTGAGGTTTCGAGACCCCAAATCCAAATTCTACTCTCCACCACATTAGTTTTACCTTTAGGGTGTATTTTTTTCACAGTGTTCTATAAATTACTGAGATTTTAACTGAGCATATCTTGGCCTGTTATAGTCAGGTTAAACTACTTGAGTCATTTAACAGTACATATCATACAGTAAGATTTCCAGTTTACTAGCTATTTAGTTGTTTGTCAGGGCAACAAATTATTAAGATCATATATATCATACACATATGTATATATATGATTCTGTAGAACTATATGTCTATAGAATGGTATAGATACATCTAGCATTTGATATAATGATTCCTGTGAAGCACATCAGTGACTTTGCTAAAATAATAGACTTGACTGTCCTTCTTAATACTGGCACATCTTATGTAAGCATCATTCCCTTTAATGTTTCTTTGGTTGCTGTGCTTTAGAATCAATGTGAAGAGAAGCAAAAAAATAATATATATGGTTCCCACAACATTAAAGACAAAATGTGCTATAAACAAAGACTGTATATTTTAAAGCAGGGCGAAGGAGGCAATTTTCTTTAAAAGCTAATAATTTGCTACTAACTACTAAGGAAAGAAGCTGTTCCTTTGTTGGCCCGTCTTCACTGCCAATCTATTTATCTAAAATTACAAGTACTTAAATAAAATTAAATACAAGGAGTACAAGAACATCTTTGGATTTCAAATCAAAGAGATAGCTCATAATATGTATAATGATTTTGTCTTACAAGGTTACCCTGTAATTTTTATCTTTTTTAATTTTCATTGAAAAGCAAGATTTAGAACTTTGAGGAGCCTCCACTGGGACAAAGGCTTGTTAGACCTTTTGCCATAACTCAAAGCACACAGTACAGTGTAATTCACATGTCAGGAAACAGACTATCAAGAAGAGACAGGTTGAACATTATTAATATAGAGAACAAAGACAGAGAAATAGAAGAAAAAAAGCAAGCTATCTAACCAAATGCAGACTAAAAATCGAGACCATCTGTTGCTTATGGAATAAAAGCAAGGGTTTTTGTTTTATTTGCTTGAAGATAATATTTAATAAGAAACATGTAAATCAAAATAGCATAATGATGTAGTTAAGGTAAGGAAAACAGCACTGCATTGTGTTTTGCTTGCTATAGAAATAAGAAACAAAATCTTTTTCTAAAAAGGCATTTTACGCACACCATAATTATTTAAATGTAAAACCGATAGACAACACTGCTTGCATCTACTATTTTTTGATACATATCTAGCAGAACACTGGATTTAAATCAAATTTAAACTCTCAGATTGGTTCTGATATTATTAAAGGTTACAAAATATGATTTATATATTTCATATGATTCCTAAGGTTGGATTAGTTGTGGACTTATTTATTATTACTACTTTTTGCCTTGTACCATTTTCTTTCTATACTTGCCTCATATAGTATTAATACATTTGTGTAATGGCATTTAAAAACTCATTGGAGGAAAAAATCTTTCTCCAATATATAAAGAGTTCTCAAACTACACTACAATATTTAGTGCCAAGGTAGGCTGTTATAAACTTTTTTAGTATTTACTGACATGTGTTTATTCATTTTACATGCTTATTAAAGTTGTTAGGTAGATAGCTAGTTAAATAAATAATGTGTGTGTAACTGTAGTTATATTTCTATAAGTCCACTCTATGATGTTGAGATACAGAAATAATCATCTAACCATGTGTGTGCCTCAGACTATCTCCCTCATTAAGCAACATATTAAGTTTTTTCTCTATTATGATATACAATGCTTATTAAATATAAATTTTATTAATTTATCCTAGAATATAATTACTGAAATAAAGTTTGTTGTAGCTCAGATTTTTTTTTTTCAGAAACGGGGGTTGAACTCAGGCCCTTGCACTTGCGAGGGAAGCGCTTATTCTACTGAGCCATCTCCCCGGCCCCTAGCTCAGGTTTTTAAAGTAAATCAGATAATTAACAGTTGTCATCAGTGGGTTTGTATTCTAAGGAAGGAACTCTTTGCAAAACCAAAGTTAGAATTTTTAGAACCTTTACCAGATATTAGCAAGTAATGATTTTAGCATGTTTAAGACAAAGCAAAAGCAGAAGCTTTAACATGGGAATTTTTCTCCTCTGGTTTGTCTGAGTGTAAGTAGACACTGGAAATGAAATGGTCACTGGCAGGAGTTTCAGGGCACTGGGTATCTTCTGTTGACTTTTGAAGCTCATTAATTTGGGGGAAAATGTAGGGGCACATATTAACAATCTCTGCATTGCCGAGAGAACATCAGCCATCCCACGATAGTTCTCATCATTCTCCGAGAAGTAGCAATATAATAGAATATGTATTCCCACACTCCATTTTGCTTTGTTATAATAAACAAAGTGAAAGTAGCTTAAAAAGTATTATCTTGGTGGGAAAAGCAAGAAATAATTAAACATTGGAGAGTTCATCCAATGAATAAGGAGGTGCATAATAATATCCTCAGGAAATTAATGTTGCTTTCAAAGAATATTGAAATATTAAATCCACCCCAACATCTGAGAGATAAATTCTCTTATGTGTTTCTCTTCTTAATGAAGATTAGATTATGGTTTTGTTGGCACAAAAAAGGTAAAAAATTTCATGGACTTATTCCAGCCTACAAAGCAAATAGACAAATTATTTTCTTCATATTTTCTCACTTTCCCTATTAAACAAAATAGTTATATTTCTAAAACAATATAGTTATATCAAATTCCACACTGGGACTAGAACTTTATGAATATAAAGCTGCTGCTTTACCTTTGAATCTAGTCCAAAAATAAGACTGTGAAATCTTGCTGAAGATCTTGTTCTCTTCTAAAATAAATATTGATTAAGAGATTATACTTCAGAATTAGACAAGTTATTAGTGAAGGTTTGCCATTACTATTGTGTTTATGCAAGGACAGCAAGTAAAATAAGCCACCTTTACTTATCCTTAAACACCCAAATTAGACTTTGCATTACTACCTGAATATTGATGCCTGTGTCACAAAATCTGCCAAAAACTAAAATAGTGATTTTCATTAATTTACCTTCTGTATTTGAATTTTCCAAATTTAAGTATTGATATTATTGTTTACCATTTGTATCCTCTGATATTTGAAAAGGAATACTTTCTCTTTTAGAAATGGATTTAAACTGAGCACAGTGGGGTACACCTGTAATCCCACTGCTGAGGAAGCTGAGGCAGAAGGATCATTGTGAGTTCAAAGCCAAACTAGGCTACAAAATGAACTCAAGGCCAGCCTGAACTGCATAGAGAGATACTGTCTCAAAAAGACAAATAAACCTTAGAACTGGAATTAAATATATTATTTTTTTATTTAGTGCAATGGGTCCTAAAGCTGATTTTCAACACTGTTTCTAGATGTGATAGTTTGTTGTGTCAACTTGGGTAAATAATGCCAACTAAATCATCTTAGCATATGTCTGGATGTGAACAACCCACCTAAGGCAGGATTAAAAGGGAAACGAAGAAGGAAGGATTGCTTTTCTCTTCTATGGAGGATCTCCAATTTTCTATTTCATCTGTGTATCGTCTCCTGGCTTCCAGCACAGACACTTCACCCTCCTGATGTGGTGTCTCAGGGGACACTGCAGATCCTTTGCATTCATCTGGACCTTTTCGAGCCCTGGCATGCAGGAAGACCTCTTGCACTCTTCCACACCTGACTCTGTGGACAGCCATTGTAGGGCAACTGTAAAATCTCACATATTTTCATGTCTTGGACTGTATCTATTTATTTAATAAATACTGCCTGATATAGTAGAGAAATCCATTACTATTATGCATGATATGCTATATTGTTTAGATTATAAAGTGCCTATCAGATAAATGAAGACAGTTTATGACCTGTCTGTGGAGATGATTATTGTATATGCCTTCAATCTGAAGAGAGGAAGACTTGTCATGCTGTGAGTGACACCAACTAATAGGCTTATAGCTTAGATGAAACTAAGGAAAGAAAAGAAGTAAGCACATTGATTTTCAGAGAACACTACTTTGCCTGAGTAGATGGATTCTCTGCTGTCATTACCTCTGAACATCAGGCTCCATGTCTGCAGTTTCTTTTGCCTTCCAGAGTAGAATCATGGCAGGGACTTGCCAATCATTCGTCCTTGGACTGGTGCTGCGTTCTTCACCCCTCCTTTCTGTGACTTTCATTTCCTTGGATTGCACAGCTCCTGGATTACCTGGGTCTCCAGAATCTAGACAGCCATTGTGGATTTATAACTCTACCCAAAAATTCCCTTGTGTAATTATACATGTGTTTTCTGTTCCTCCAGAGAACCCTATTAAGATCGTTTACATGGATTCCTTTCTGTTATGCAAATGATCTAGCTACATTTAATTCTTTGTGTATGTGGCTGAGGGCTGAAGGATTCCAAGAAGATGCTAGTAATACACATTCTTTGATCCTAATGGAAGAGAATTTCCTTCAATATTTAAGATCACACTTTCTCCCCATAATAAGCTGGATCAAAAGATAACACCTGTGTTCTCCTCGTTGCACTTAAACAGTAAATCAGCATGACTTTCACTTAAAGATCCACATGATATGTAAACACAAAAATAATTTAAACCAGCCTCTCCCCAGAGTTATAGCTCACTGTCAGTGTGCCTGCCTGACAAGCACAAATTTGGGTTTTTTATTGTTTTGTTTTGTTTTTTATTTTGGTGTGTGTGTGTGTGTGTGTGTGTGTGTGTGTGTAAGGCTAAATTTATTTTTTTTAATCTAAGAATATAAAATAAAAAAGAATTTAAAATAAAATAAATAATTTAAAATAAAAAAATGATGATAAGACATTAGAAACAATGCACAATTTCAAAAACAAGATGACAGGAATTCAACAATGGTTGTTATATGGCACATTGTTGTCTTCAATATATGTGCTTAGATTATCAGATATATACATGCAAAATTGGTCAAAATAATTTTTAAAGAGAATACAAAAATTAAAAAAAATTAGAAACCATACAAAATTTTATCAAACAAAATAGCAGAAGTTCAACAATAGTTGTATTGTATAACATTGTCTTCAAATTAGTAATTTAGATTAACAGATATAAGTATGTAAATTTGTTTTTTGTTGTTGTTCTTGTATTTTTATTAACTTTATTGGGAAAGAAATAGCAATGAGACAGTTTCAAAACAGATTAGTAACAGTGAGACAGTTTTAAACCAAATTGGTAAGGTAGTTTCAATAATTAACACATTGCATACATTCTTCCTAGTGGTTATTTGCTGCGCAAGATGTGGACATGATATCCTATTTACAAACACTATTAGAACAAATCCCTCTATTCATTAAGAGAATGTAAATATATATCTATCCTAACCACTTTGAATACACAGATACAAAATGGACATTCATCTGTATCCCTTTTTTGTTTAGTTCCGTCATTTGAATATTATAGGTGTGTTAACGCAGCAAAATATCCTAAAATAGATAAAATTATGGAAAAAATAAAAATAAATTAAATAAGGGACCATTTTTAGTGAAAAAATATATATGTATATGCAAAATAGTTATGTTATACAGCTACCTTTTATTAGATCAATGAGAAGAAAGGTTTGTACCAATATTATTTAGACAAGATATCATGTTTGCATCTTGTCTTCTGAATAACTACTATGAAGACAATATGCAATGTATTAGTTATTGTAACTGTCCTACTAACCTGTTTTGTAACTGTTTCATTGCTATTTTTCTCATTAAAATGAATAAAAATTTAAAGAATAAAACATTATTATGACAATTTTAATAATTAATACATTGCATATTGTTGTCATACTGGTTATTCATAGTACAAGATGCAGGCATGATATCCTGTCTAAACATTATTAGTACAATTCTTCTCATTGAATTAAGAGAAAGTAGCTGTGTAACTATCTTATTTTGTATATACAGATACAAAATGGTCCTTTATTTGTATCCCCTTCTTTTGCTTAATTTTGTCAAGGATGGGTATTCCATTTCTATGTAAATATTGTAGGTGCATGAATTCAGCAAAATAATCCAATATAGTCCAGTAGTCCATAATAGTAGTGGTTTATCCATAGAACTGGCAATGTTGGAAGTTGTACACTTCAGCCTTTTACAGCTCAGCATATTAATATGGCTTTACTTTTTATATCTCATTTTTATAGTTTTCTGCTGGATGGTTCAGACCAAGATCAACATTTTGGCCCTAGCCTTTCAAGATCAGTGAAGACTCAGGGCGTAGGAGAATCTGTGCTATAACATCATGTAACTCAGTTATGCCCCAAATTTTCTGATCAAGGAGATTATGGGGCCATAGGGAAGGTGATTGATGATGTAGAGTGGGCCTAAGGAGAGTCACCTGGAGAGAAAACATTCTGTCAAGCTTTCTCAGAGAGCAAATTGTTCAAGCAATGGCTGTGACTCATCCACACGCCTGACAATGATAAAGTATCTACAAACTGTGGTACAGGGTTTCAGGGTAAATTCTGAGGGGATTTGACTGTCCTTAGAAGATACAAAAGTTACATTTCTTATTATATAGGTCAATCACATGTTTGGGAGTATAATCCATGGTACCACAAAAAGAAAAAAATATAATAAAAAAACCCTAGTCTCTCAATTGAAACCTTGTTTTGAAGGCATATGGTAGGCAAGATCAGTAATTCCTTTTTATGTGTCTTATTCTATCTATCATTGATGTATCTGTCTATAAATTTGTCATTTCTGACATCATAACTCACCTCTTTATAATATCTTTCACTGAGAGTAATTTTAGTTGCTCATTTGTATGTCTTTCCTATGCCTAAGCCACCCTGAATTCAAGAGTTACATTAATTGATTAAAATTATGACTCTGATGTTGCCATTACCCTATTGAATATCCAGTGGGTAGGCATACAAGGAGAACCCTTATAAAACTTCTTGGAGTCCTCTTTGCTGCTTTCTTTTCCAATAACACATCCAGAAACCAAAGTATACTACAAGCCATCATGCCCTCTTATCTATGTGCATGAAGTTATTTGCCTTTCTAAAGAGATTATTTTTTTCCATTACCTTATAACTAAATAAATGCTTCAATCAAATGGTACTTTGTTTGCCTCAGTTAAGAATTTCTCATCATCTTTCCAACTGTTCTTCGTGAGGAAAACATCTCTTTGACCTCATTTCCTGTAACCCCTTTACCTAATCTTCCTTTGTATAACTAATATTTTCCTACCTGTTGGTGACATCTTAGTTACTTACATGTCTTGTTTTCTTTACCGTGATAAAGACTTTTAAAGGTACCAAGAAACTTGGTTCATTTGAATGCCTCTCTCACTCCAAGATTGGTGCAGCATCCAAAAAGCACTCTTCACGCTATGTGGCACATAAGTGTTCAGTGAAAGTTACATATTAATATTCTAATGTGATTGCAATCTATATTTTATTTGATAGATTATTTTTATTGTTTACAGAACATAAAATCACAATTACCAGGGATTGTATCTGTTTCACTGCAAAGATCATGCCATTGCATTTTACACACTTATTCTTAAATTATCACTTCTTGTAACTATGGTTAAGTTCTGATGAGGCAAAAGAAAATATTTCTGTGATTAATTAACTGATCTTCTAATGCAACAAAGTATAACTGTCTAGATGTCACTTAGCCACCTAGAAGACCACTATGAGATAGATCAATCCCAAATCATATTCTTCACCTTTGTCAACATAGGTGTTACAGAGTTCATCCTTTGTTGCAAGGAAACCAATATATCTCTTAATAAAGTTTAAAAAAATAGAGAAGCATATTTGCTCAGCCTGAATGCAGGTAAACTTGCAAGGGGATTATCAAATTTTTCAACTTTTCCAGGTTAGGTCACCTTAATATGTAATACTGATTGAATTTCCATTCAGATAAAAGTTCCACTTAAACAATAGCAAGGTATTAGGAGAGCAAAAGGTAAGAGAATAACAATGGAAACAGCACGTGGAATAACAAACATGTAGAAACTGACACAACAGAAAAAGAATAGGTACCTGCTGAAGAATTCTGCGTTTGAGCCTGAAAAATTCTTTTATAATCTGTCATAACAGTATGCAGAGGGTAATTAGAGAATTGAGCAGCATAACTTGGGGTAACAGAAGGGGCTAAAAAGAATTGCAACAAGGTATAACAGAATATGCCAGTGAGAGGAAGGCTCAGTATACAGTTTGAAAAATCAATGACAGGAAGAAAATGCTATTAGTGCCTGTGATTGTAAGAAGGCTGACTTCAAGGTGAACAGGAAGTCAAATCTAGCTGCTGTGAACCAAAAACAGCTTGAAAATCTTTAGTTCTAAAAAAAACTATTTTAAGAAAGTCCTGATTTGCAGGAGTACAAAATTTCAAAGGGAATTTACATTATATACACATCCAGTTTTTCAATAAACTGTCCTTTCTCCTTTGGGGCTACATAGCGACCATATGTAGCATTCAAAGTCACAAATTAATGGCAGGCTATTTACAAGCTGTAGGAATGAGAAATATTGAAATGTGATGATGAAAAACCCATTAATCAACTTAAAATTAATCAAAATAGAAAAGTTAGAATGGTACATTAACTTTTTTTGTTCAGTATTTATCATTAATAAAATGTTTAATACATAGAGTCACTAAGAAGTGTATGAAAGTAAGTCAGAAATCCTATTTGCAGTATTTCTCTAAAGAATGTGAAAGAAAGTTTTGAAATTTGGAAAAAAAAAATAGACTTTCTAGAGATTTCAAGACCCAAGGAATACAATGATAGGGAGTTTGTTGGGTTTGTTTTTCTTTACCTTTGTCAATTCATTTTTTTTTTATTTCTCCATACAGCATGTATCTAAAACTCTTTGTTAAAGAAATAAAAAGCAGGGGACCTGCCCCTTAGCTCAGTTCTTTAAGTGGCTGCTTCAACAAAGCAGTCAGGCTCAGGTTGCTGTGGTTTGATCCCCACAACTCAAGCCAGCCAAATCTGCCCTGAAAGCATTCGGAGCAAAAAAAAAATGATGATGACAAAAGATACAGATGAAATAAAAGTCTGGTCCTCTATGACCAAGGCATAGAAGACAGAGAACTAGCAGGATAGAAAATGTGGATAAAATAACTTTAACGTACCTGAATTCTCCCTTTACCCCAACTTCTCAAAATATCCCATCTACTGCTACCTATGCCATCTAATGGTGAGGGGAAACAGCAGAATTCAGCTCTCCTCAGGATGTCACATGTGCTCCAATATACAGGTAGGCATGGTGTTAGAGAAGGACAAGTACAAATCTGGGATTTTAGCTTTGCCAAATGATTATCAGTGCCAGTGGCAACCATATGAACAGAATGGGCATACATTCTCACTTGGCAATAAAATGTCACACTTGCAGATTCTTTCAAAGTTATCCTCAGAACAGAACCACTTGACTTTTACTGTTGCTGAGAAGCAATAAATCTACTAACAGTTTGGCATTACTTAAGGCCAACTGAGAAGTAGTAATGATGTACTCAACTCCTGAAGCCATGGATATATTAGTAGAGACCTACTGACAAGCTGAAATAACAACTCAGTACTGTACATTGAGTGAAGGCCAAACAAGCAACCTGGATTTGTAGATAAACTGATAATAAGGAAACAGTGACCACACCTCCTTTAAAAAGGTATTATTGGTCACAGTCAAGTGCAACAAAATTTTTACATATTTTATTTTTTAACAGAGCATGCTTGTTGTACTTAATAAATACATTCCTTGTGGGCAAGTGATACATAGACATGACATATTTCATTAATTTTTGCAAACATTTTAAGAAAGGGCAGAAGGTTTCATAATTATACACAAAATTTCCATTATAATCTGCATATTTGTGTTTCCTCGAATCCATATTGAAACCTTTTCGCCAATGTGATTGGTTTAGATGACAAGGCCTGTGAGAGATAATTCTATTAAGAAGGAGAAGCATAGGTATATGAGATCAGCACCCTTAGAAAAGAGTTCTAGGGCTGTTTCGTTTCTTCAGTCAGGTAAAAGTGCAATAACAAGGCACCATGATGAGCAGGATGACAATATTTGGACATTTTGCATTGGCTAAAGTATAGATTTTTTTCTTCTTTTTTAAAAAATGTATTTAGTACAGGATCTACAGGGTCTCATTACACACATCAGAATCATAGTGGTCCTCCTGTTTTCAGCCTCCCAAGTGCTGGGAATATGGGCTTTCAACACCACACTTGGTCTCAGTGGCCTTCTCAGTGTGCTCTGGGAATGGGGCCATCATGGCGCCAGGGAAGAAACTGTGTTCCCCTGCACCTGCAGAAGCAGGTGCTTTAGGTGGCAAATATAGCTCGCTGGCCCCTAAAGCCTTGAATTCCCAGTTTCCAGAAATATGAGAAATTAGTTTCTTTTATTTTTGAAGTTATTTGGTATATGTAATTTTACTCCAGCTACACAGCCTAAGATTGTTGCCTAGGAAACCTTGAAAAATTAAAAACTCTTTGTATCAAAGAAGTATTTTCTGGGTGGAAAACAATGACCAAAATCAAATCAGAATGTCATCCACTCAATGACCTAAAGAAATAGTGCATAAATTGTAGCAATTAAACTACTTGAAATTTAGAGAGTACAGTATTGATAAAGTAAAGGCCATAAATGGCAGGAGAGTGGATTTTAAAAGTCCATAAATATCTCTTCTGATTTACTTACTAAACTAGTCTACACATTCAAGGTGAGTTTTTTTGTGACTAACTGTGTACTAGCCATTGCAAGGTTAATAATGCAATTCTACAGTTACAACAGTATTTTTTCCGGTGTGTTAGACTTCTGTTCTGACTACATAGGTGTAATAGAAATCATCAATAATGCCTGTAGATTTGGTTGAGACATGTAAATCCCGAATTTTAAGTGGGCAGAGGGTCATATAAAACAGGAAATGACAAAGTGTGGTCCTTGATTCTAATGCAACGTGCCATCTAGATTATAAATATTAATGTATAAAACCTACACATAGCTCTTTGTACATGTTTGTCAAATAGATGTTCTTTGACAATTTATGTGTTTTAAACTCACTAGTCCCTGGACTACCGTAAAGCTCGCTATAAATCTACCATAATAAAGCCTAATATTAAGCACTCATGGGGTAAATAGGGCTGTCTTAGACTGATATTTTAAAGGAAAACCAAAAATGTATCCCTTGGGGCTGGAGAGATGGCTCAGTGGTCTAAAGCACCTACTTGAAACAAGCTTGGCAAAGCACAGGGACCTTGGTTCGATCCTCCAGTACCACATGCCAGCCAGCCCCGCCCTCTGGTGGGCTGAGCTGGCCACACACACACACACACACACACACACACACACACACAATAAATAAATGTAATAAATAAAAATAAATTTAAAAAAAATGTATCCCTTGCTACATAGTGCTTATGAATATAAACACTTATTTAGATTAACTCAATATCATAATAAAGAACTAGCAGATGAGAATGAATTTCCATGTTCAGATATTAAAAACAGAAAAAGAAAAGTAAAAAGAAACTTTCTTAGCAGATAAAAATATCAAAAATAGAGTCAAACGTTACACAGATACTGGAAATATCTGATAAATTATTTTAAATTTTAATGATCAATATGTTATTATTTTCTAAAGAAAAATGTACAGAGCATACAAAATTCAATGGAACATTTTAGTGGAAAAAGGCAAGCTGTATGAAAGTGAAATATAAATTTGAAATGTAAAAGAAAATGATATCATTCCATTAAACACAATTATATAAATAATCCATGAATTCAAAACAGTATAAAAATTCCAAGTATTTAACAGAAAATTCCTTGAACATGTCAAGTGATTTTTTAAGGAAACATAATACAAAAGTAACTTGTCAAAATGAATGATGTTTCTATTCATGAATGCGACGGTTGAGCTTTTTGATTTGATTGATTCATGAAAACACTTTACTTATTAATTTATTCTTCTATTTATATGATCCTGGGTGAATATGCTGACGAATACAGAAAAGCTGATCAATACAGGAAATAGATACTGCAAAATAGTCATTACTTTGCATGTGCAATACACTTCAAAAGGCTTTAAAGCTAATTTGTAGAAGTTTGGAAAGTTTTGAAGATGCAGGCTGAAAAGCTCCTACCGTGTTGTAAGCAAAGCTTCATGGTCAAATTTGACCAGAGCTCAAAAGGCCAAATTTTGACAGAAATTTTGAGGTTATAGGCCAGGCTCAGATGGACTTAGAGGAAAATGGAGGCTATTGGGAATACATTCTATTGGAAAGAGACAATTTCTGTTACATTCTGGCAAAAGATAAAGAAACATTGTACCCATGTCCAGAAACTGGAGGGCTGAATTTAAGGATGATGAACTAGTTGACCAAATATACAACATTTCCAGGCAGCACAACATTCAGGCTTTAGCATGAATATTAGTGACTTTTCTCTGACAAATACACAGTGAGAATTAGGAGAAAAATACAAGGAAGGCAAGAAAATTTGAAAAACTTAAGAGAGACTGGCCAGGAAAGAAGCCCATTTTCAGCTGTGTTTAAAGCTAGAACCAAGGAAGTTCCACTGAAGAGGCTGGCTGCATTGAAAAGAGGCAAAAGGTACTGGGCACTGAGAAAGCAGGAAAACTGAGCAGAAGACATCTCTCGAACCTCTAGATGCCTCCATTGAAGGCTCAAATGTGTACTAGTGGAAAATCCTGGGGGGAACAACCCACTCAGGCCCACCCTCCTGTCCCTCTCTTCGGACAGCAGCTTTCTTTCTTTCAATAAATATATTCTGCTCATAAAAAAAGAAAAAAATAAACGCCTTGGAAAGATTTTATTTTGGGAAAAAGAGACCAAGGGCATCTTGCTCTCTTAGAGCTCCCTGAGGAGTGGTTCTCTCTATTAAGCCACCTAAGCACCTTGAGGTTGAGACCGTCACAATGGAAGGAAATCGGGCTGCTACTCAAAGTATAAAGATACATTGGGATAATATTTGTGATATTGGATTCACAGGCTTGCAGAATCAAAAAAAAGGAAGCCACTGTTTGGAGCCCTGATGGAAATACATAAGCATTTGTATCTTTCACTGCTATCATTGCATGTGGAAATCAAACTTTAGTTTCTTTCAGTCTCTCTTTTTTTTTCTTTTTCTTTTTTCTTTTTTTTTGCAGAACCGGGGATAGAACTGAGATCCTTGCGTTTCCCAGGGAAGCACGTATTCCACTGCGCCATCTCCAAGGCCTTTCAGTCTTTTTTTCTTTAATCAATGTCCTAGGTGAGTTTTCTTTATTTATTTATGTATTTTCTGTAATTTTATTGAGAAACAAATAGCAATGAGACAGTTTCAAACCAAATTGGTAGGACAGATTCAATAATTATCACATTGCATACATTCTTCCTAGTGGTCAATTGCTATACAAGATGCGGACATGATATCCTATTTACAAACACTATTAGAACAAATCCCTCTATTCATTAAGATAATATAACTATATATCTATCCTAACCACTTTGAATACACAGATACAAAATGGGCATTCATCTGTATACCCCTTTTTTTGTTAAGTTCTGTTATTTGAATATTATAGTTGTGTTAAATCAGCAAAATATTCTAAAACAGCCCAGTAGTCCATAATAGTATTGGGTTTTCTACTTCACTGGCAATGTCAGAAATTGTTGACCGGAGACCCCTACAGCTCAACATAACAGCATTGCTTTACTTCTTATACTTTGTTTTTATACTTTTCTGCTGGATGGTTAAGACCAAGATAAAGCAAGACCTATGCAACAAGAGTTGTAGCTTTTGGGTCTGATGAGGGCAGTGAAATCCCCTCAGGATTTATGCTGAGATCCTGTACCTCAGATTGTAGAACCTTTTTTAGTGTCAGCCATGTGGATGAGTCATGGCTATTGCTTGGTCAGTGTGCTCTCTGTGAAAGCCTGAGAAAATGTTTTCTCTCCATGTGACTCTCCTTAGGCACACTCTACATCATTGATCACTTTCCTCTTTGGCACCATAATCTCCTTGATCAGAAAATTTGCAACACTGCCGAGTTACATGACATTACAGTACAAGTTCTCATATGTCCTGAGTCTTAATTGACCTTGCAAGGCTAGGGCCAAAATTTTGACTTTCCTTGCGACCCTTCTTTTTTATCTAATTTTGGTCTGCCAAATTAGGTTCTTAACCTTTCAGAAGAGAAGTTTATAGTTATTACCATACAACCTAGGCTGTTAAGCTTAACCTCACTATCTGTCTGAATATCAAACATCTTAGCCATAACATGCAACAGGTAATTTTCATCAAGTATTTATATGTTGAACTTTAAGACCCTACTGAATATGATGAAAAAACATTTAACAATTAGAATATGTTTTTAAAAATAAGCATAAAGAATTATGTAATTCTTATGTTTACACATAAGTCCAAAAATCTAGGCATATACAGCCTTGAAGCAGGAGAGTCCCACAACATTCCTTTTCCTGTCTCTTGCTTTCATTCACCACCCCCTTCTTTTTGAACAATCATCTACCTGAGAGACAGCACAGCAGCATCTGGCATGTCATGACAAGCAGCCAATATTCAGAAGACCAGAATGACAAGCACTCCAAGCATGAAACTACTATTACAGATTACCATTTAAAGTGCAATGGCTTAGTTCACAGGTATCAGTATATATAGTTAGTCAGGGTAAGACTCTTTCCAATTAACTGCTAGATTGAAAACTTTCTGCAGATTCTCAGGATCATCGCATTGCCCATCTTCTACATTTAACTGTATGGCTTATCATTGTCATATTTTCTAGCTCTTCTCCTTTCCGTCTCTTTATTTGTTAGTCCTCAAGTTCTTGCTATCTTTTTACTTGTAATATACCTTTGTATTTGTATTTCTTCTTTTGAGTTCTTATA
>NW_004524818.1:3088770-3090003 GCF_000260255.1 Octodon degus | reverse complement strand
TGGGTAGCCAGAGGCTTTCCCACACACTCACTGTCCTGGGCTAGGACTGGATCTGTCCCTCAGTCTTTAAAAAAAGTTTTCATTACTTTATTTTTTTCCATAATTTTATTAAGAAACAAATAGCAATGAAATAGTTTCACATTTGATTAGTAGGACACTTTCTATAATTAATGCATTGCATATTGTTGTCATAGTGGTTATTCACTGTATAAGATGCAGACATGATATCCTGTTTACGAACACTTTCAGAACAAATCTTTATTCATTGAATTAAGAGAATGTTTCTGTATATCTATGCTAAATATTTTGAATATACGGATACACAATGGTCTTTCATTTGTATCCCCTTTTTTGTTTAGTTTTGTCATTTAAGTACTATAGGGATGTGAATTCAGCAAAATTTTCCAAAATAGTCCAGTAGCGCATAATAGTAGTAGCTATTCCATAAGATTGGTAATGTCAGAATTTGTTGACTTGAGTCTTTTACAGCTCAGCATATTAATATGGCTTTACTTTTCATACTTCATTTTTATACTTTTCTGTTGGATGGTTAAGACCAAGATAATGCAAGACCTATATAACAAGAAATGTAGCTTTTATATCTGATAAGGTCAGTCAAACTCCCTCTGTACTTATCTTGAAACCCTGTACTGCATTTTGTAGATCTTTTGTCAGTGACAGGCATGTGAATGAGTCATGGCCATTGCTTCATCAATGTGTTCTCTGTGAAAGCCTGAGAGAATATTTTCTCTCCATGTGACTCTCCTTAGGCACACTCTACATCATCAATCACTTTCCTCTGTGACCACATAATCTCATTGATCAGAAACTTTGGGACACAACTGAGTTACAGGATGTTACAATGCAGGTTCTCCTATGTCCTGAATCTTTACTAACGTTGAAAGGCTAGGGCCAAAATGTTAGCTGTCCTTATAGCCCTCCTTTTTCTCTAATTTTTGGTCTACAAAATTTGGTTAACCTTCCAGAAGAGAAGCTTATTGTCATCACCCTAATACCTAGGCTGCTGAGCTTAACCTCACTGTCTGTCTGAGTATCAAATTTTTCAGGATTTTAATTGGACTCACACCAACAACTCTTCAGGGAGCTTGCAGTCCTTCAGTTTTGAACAGGTACTACATACTTGATCACATGTTTTTCCTATGGCTTTGAAATTCTTGATTTGAGCAGCTACTGCATGCTTGTGTAGCTGGCCATTGTGAATCATCCAGGCTC
>NW_004524818.1:3086709-3088600 GCF_000260255.1 Octodon degus | reverse complement strand
TATATATATATATATTCCATAATCCATGCAGTCATTTATTTTACTGATGTTGTTTCTCTAGGTAAAGATAACCAATATATATTAAGAATGGCAGGCTGGCCAAACAGTTCAGTGGATTAAAGCACCTATAAGAAGGCACAGGGACTGAGAGTTTGATCCTCAGGTTGGCTGTGCCAGGGTAACCTGAGATGGCAATTGAGACCAGGCGTTGTGGTTTGCGCCTGTAATTGCGGCTCTTGGGAGGCTGTGACCAGGCAGATCACTGCGAGTGTTATCTCGTAGTGAGACCCTGAGCACTCTGTAGACCTTTCCCTAAAATAAAAAAAAAGAAAAAGAAAACAGAAAATGATTGCACTGAAATCTTCGTTTCCTCAGAAGTAGGGTATCGGTATATTGATTGGATCATGGGAATGTTGCACTTATTGTGAACGAATCGATAGATAAGTTCATTGCTACATGTGGTTCTAGGAAGGTGGCCATGGTTGGATATGGGCCACCAAAAGATGAACTGGAGTGTTATATTCTTGTCCTCAGCCTCCTCCTCTCTCTGGATCTCTTGTTCAGTTGCCGCTTCCTCGTTTCCATGTTCTGAGTACTTTGCCTCCACCAGATTACTTTTCTTTCTTTCTTTTTTGCCTGGGAGTTAACTTAACATGGATGAAAACTTCTGAATCTGAGAGCCTAAGTAAGTCTCAACACCTTTAAGTTGTGAATATTAGGTATTCATCCTAGTGAACAAAAAAGAGACGAGTCAAACTGATTGTGACCAACTGGAAATTGCTTTTTAAAGTGAATTGAGATACCCACTCATGATCACTGAATATCATAATTTATATGAATAAAATAACCACATTTTTGAAAATGATGTGCTGATTAAACACAATCCACACCAGTTTTGGAAGATATTACTGAAAGTATAAGAAAAAGCAATACAGTACTAAACTTCACTTGGATGCACAAGAGAGGAGGAAAAAATAAAGTAATCCTTCAGCAAAAAGAATCATGCTGGCGATATCACAAAACCCAATTTCAAAGTGCACTACAAAATCATAGTAGAAAAAGAGCATGGTGCTCCAAGGAAGGAAGGGAGGAAGGAAGGAAGGAAGGAAGGAAGGAAGGAAGGAAGGAAGGAAAAGTGGAAGGGGGAGGGGAAGGGAAGTGAAGGAAGGAAGGAAAGAAGGAAGGAAGGAAGCAAGTAAGCAAGCCAATTATGTGAAAACAGGTGAAATAGAATACAGGATACAAAATTAAACCCACATACCTAAAGATATCTGATTCTTGACAGAAGAGACAAAGATTTACAGTGTAGAATAAATGTCTTTTTTAACAATTGTTGATGAAAAAATTAGCCATTTATAGAAGACTGAAACTCAACCCATTTCTCTAAATCTATATAAAAACTCAATTCAAAAATTTTCATCATCTATGCAGAAGACTTGAGACATTGAAGCTGATGGAAGGACACCTATGGGAAACATCAAACCATGGGCACACACAGGAATGTACTGAAAAGTAGAATATTCCTCACAAAATCATGAGCAGTGACACATGGGCCTACATCAAGCTCAAATGGTTCTGCAAGGCAAATAAAACAATTAATGGAAGGAAGTGTGATGGGCAACAGAATGGAAGAAAAACTACCAGCTACAGTTCTTATAGAAGAACTGTATCCTGAATATTAAAGAACTAAAAGAAAAAAACACAAGCAAAAGATAGTCCAACCAGCAAATGGCTAGATAAGCTGAACAAATATTTCTGAAGAACTTCAAGTAGCTGATAAGTAAATAAAAATGTTCATCACCTGTGGCTATCAAGGCCGTGAAAATTCAAAGTGCACTGAGTACCGCAGCCACAATGGCTATCATCAAGAATGAAAAAGGGATTCTCCTGA
>NW_004524818.1:3078064-3086374 GCF_000260255.1 Octodon degus | reverse complement strand
TAAGAATTAAATTCCGTCATTTGCAGGAAAAAATGCAACAGGAGATCAACATGTTAAGAGAAATAGGTCAGACACAGAAGCACAATATGATATTTCGTGCATGTGTCAAATCTAGTAAAACAGGGTATAAAACGTGAAGGAAGGCTATTAGAGGAGATAGTCTAGAAAGTGGGATGGAAGACCAAGCGGGAGGAATAGCAGCATGGAAACTCTAGAAGTATGCTATTGCATGAAAGAATATACAAACACATTGTTGTATACTATGGAGTAACAGAAAAAGTTAAGGAGTCACTCAATGACACAGAAAATAGGTCATAACAAAATCTGAAATCATGAATGACTTTATTAAAAACAAGTAAAAATGCAATCCAATTATAATAGTACAGATAATTTATGACTTATATTTGCATTTATAAAATTTGATCAGGCTCTGCACACTGAACAATACTAAATATGAATGAGAGAACTAGAGGAATATACCAATTCTTTCAATCAAATCTATTTGCTTAAGCACAATCCCAATCAAATTCTCAGCTACCTTTATAAATAATTACTCCAACTTAATTGTAAAGTACATGTGGCAATACACAGAAATTAGAAAATGTAATGCAATTTAAAAAGTTAGAGGTTATACAGTAGTTAATTTCAGGACTTAGAGTTATACTATACAGATTAAAGCATACAAAACCTATAAACTGATAGAACTGTAAGTCAAAAAATATAGCACAAGATACAGAAATAGAGCCATATAAATATATTAAAAGCAAAATGTCAGTAGTCTATTTGTCTTTTTATTAATCTGTGATTCAAGTATTTCTGCAACTAGGATCAAGTATCGTTCTACAATTGTCACTCTTATTTTAGGGTATGGTTTTTTAAGGACAAAACTGTGTCTCTTTGGGGCCAGGGAGATAGCTCTGTAGAATAAGTGCTTCTCTGGAAAGTGCAATGCATTCAATCTCCAGTTCCACCAAAAAAAAAAAAAAAAAAAGAAAAAAAGAAAAAAGAAAAAGAAAGCAAGCAAGCAAGAAGAAGAACAAAAAGAAGAAAAGAAAGAAACTGTGTCTCTTTAATTTCTGTTTGCTTTTCCAAACCTAGTACTAATTCATCTAATTGTTGTTCTTCTATTAGCTAATGTTACAACATTAAGGAAGGAGACTTCTAACTCTGTTCACTCCTTTGTATACGTACCACACGCTAACTGATTGCACCACTGGAGCTCCATCACTCCCTTGCAAATTGGAGATAATTCTAGTTTTCTGCAGATTAAGTGATATCACTCATACAGTGTAGACCACAAAGAAAATGGAATCATCATTAACGCATATAGCCATTACCTGGTGGCTTTATGTTAAGTTTTCTAAATGCAGACCCTGTGGGGCAAGTGTTTATTGAGGAAGCATTCTCAGGAGATAAAAAGCAAAAGAAGCAGGACAAAGCAGAGGAAGTTATTAAACAACACTGAGGTCTTAAACTTAGAGTACATTCTCTGTGATCCTAAGGGAAATTCTAAAGCAACAAACAAAGCACAGAATTAACCTTGCCTTAAGGAGTAGGCTGCCTTGGGATGTAATTTAAATGAGGCCTCTGTGTAGCAATTATTCACTGGTGAAAAGGGTCGGCACTCAGGACACCATAAGAAAATAATGTATATGTCTGTTAGAGCGACTGTCTAGCAGGAAAATGACAGCATTCTCTAACATTTACTGAGATCATCTGACATATATAAAAATATTAAATCTAAATAAAAGCTTTAAAATAATAGAATAAAATAAATCCACTGTGTAGAATATCTCTCCTCTCAATTCAACAAAAAAAAGACGACAGAAGCAGCAAGGGATACACAATTGTAAATAGTTGAAATATACCATCAAATGACAAGCAGATGAAAAAAGTAATTAGCCTAACTTCAAACACTCCTTGCTTATGGTCCACATACTCAGTCTTCCTGGACAATACGATGAAAAATTTGAAGTGAAATAAATAATACTTTGAAAAATAAAAGACAGTGTTTCACTCAATTTTATAGAAAATTCAACTGAGCAGTTACTTTACAAGAGACAGCAAGGGAAACAATGTCAAGGTTTATCTATTTTTCCCCTGCTGGGAGGAAAACCAGAGAGAGAAGATTGAATGATCATAGACACCTATACTTTATTACTTCAAATAAATGAAGAGTAAAGTATATGAGCACTGAAAAATCTTCTAAAGAAGAAAGAGGCATGGAAAAAGGAACCTACACACTACAGAAAAATAAAATAGTAGCTAGACCCACACAGTTTGAAAATTCTCAGCTTCTACTATTAGGAAAAGGGAGGGGATTACTGCTTGGGATTTGAGCTTGAACATTGTTGGGTAACACGGCAAAGTGTGAACTTGATTCTTTTACTTCAGAATAAAGGTTTCAGGGGTTCAATCTCAAAGAAGGTAAAAGATAATATTCCAGGGTAATTCCTGTACATTGTGTTATCTGGTAAAATTGAGAATATTCACAAAGTTCAGAAAATGATGGATGATTGAGGTATGCTTATAGTAAAGAAATAATGCAGTTTTAATCAGAAAAAAACAAATATAATTGCACTTGTTTCTTACTGATGGTAATGGGCATATAGGGTATTATGGAACATGACATGGTATAGCTGAAGATCCTGTGGATGTTTCAGACTTACGTGAGAAGTACCCTTGAGTACAGAAGGTGGGTGTTTTATTTCTCATTGATATGAAGGTTCTATATTTCTGTACAAGGGACATTTTGGATGTTACTGTGCAGGAAAATGTCTGCATTGTATCTGTTTTTATTTTTTATGGTAAATGTGAAACACTGGGTAACTCAATAAATATTTGTCAAATGAATTTCAGGTAAATTCACCCATACAAAAGCAGAAAAAATTAAAGGTCTTCATCAAGATGACCACATTACACTTGGGAAAATGTCAAAATAAAAGTAGTTAAAGTAATATAACTAGCAATATCTAAATATCAAACGCACAAAAATACCAAAAGTATTTATGTTGTTGTTTGTAGAGATAGGGTCATGCTATGTAGTTCCAACTGGCATTGAATTCACTACATAGTCCAGGCTGACCTCAAATTCACGGCAATCCTCCTGCCTCAGTTTCCTGTGTGCAGGGACTGTAGGCATGTTCTACCATGCCTGGCTCAAGAAACAATTTTTTAAATGACCTTTAATACAGGGTCTACAGGGTCTCCCTACATATATTGGATTCGTAGTGATCCTCTTAGTTTCAGCCTCCCAAGCACACCCAGTCTCAGTCACTGCCTCAGGGAGCACGCTGGGTACTGAATCCCAACACCAGGTGCTTTAGTCCACTAAGCTATCTGGCTGGCCCTTGGAAACAATTTTAATGGCATGTGCTTTGCAATATTAAAACAATGATAATGTGAATTTAATTAAATAATAGTTATAAATCAAAATAACAAGATAAGAGAGTAAATTATACAAGTAATGATTCTCTTACTCCAGACTTCAACAAAGTACTAACAAATAAATTGGAAGTAGAGAGAAAGAAAAAAATAGGGATGGCTGCAAACCATTTTAAGGACTTGGAAGACAGCCTTGGAATATAATTGGGAAGAAGTTAGGAAGGTCCTGTAAAACTGAGTATTTTAGTTTTATAGTAAGACACTATAAAAATCATTACGAATATAATTTTATAATGAAGAACAAACAAAAGAACAAAAAAGGAAATTCAAAGATAAATAAAAATAACCTGAAAGTAAAGACAACTGCCTATAAAGTTTTAAAAAGTAGAGTAAAATATATATTGGCATTGATATTGAAATTTAAAGTAAATTTGCATACCTAAGAAGAAACTCCTTTACTCAGCAGGAGAAAGTACTCAAGTTTGTTTTCACTTTAATTGACAAATAATATCTGTATGTAATAAACTCAAATGTTATGTTTGATTCACATATGTGCACTATAGAAAGGCTCAACCAAATTAACTGACATATCCATTGATTTAGCCATTTGTTATTTTTCATGGGAGAAAAACTAAAATTTATTTCACCAATTTTAAAATGCATAATTATAGTTTATTTTAACTGTGTCATTATGCACAACAATAGTTCACTAAAACTTAGTCCTCTTGTGTATTTAAAAATTTATGTCCTTTGATGCACATGTTAGCTATCCCCCCCTTCTTCTGATAATCACCCTTCGCCCCTGCTCTTCTGGTAATCACCTTTCTATCATTTTGCCTTTTTTTTATGGTGCCCCAAAGCCTCCTCTCAGAGCCTCACACACTCATACTTGTACCTTTTCAGAAGTGGGTGGATCTTGCCTATGTTATACTGGAATTAAAGATGTATAACAACTAAATAGATTTAGCCTCTATTTGGCACCTGGATGTGGATAATGGAAGCCCCACCATGGGTATGGGTGAAGTCAGGCTTATAGACTGGACAGAATTTAAGGGAAAGGGGAAAGACAAATTTGCTGCTGCTGCTGCTGCTTTCTGATTCACTGACCCCTGCCTGCTTTGACATGGATGAGTTTTACATTTCAATGCCCCTCTGCCATGCCACCTTTCCTTGAAACCAGCTGACTATAGTCTGAAAACTCTACAGACCGTGAACTGAAATAAATCTTTTGTACTTCTACCATGGTCCTTGGGTTTCTGTCACAGCAGTGAAAAAAGTAACTAAGACGCAGATTCCACAAAGAAAGTTTCATCTATCAATGACTCTCAAAGTATTCTTGCTATAGGGAGCTACAAAAGAGAAGGCCCTATTGTGCCTTCTTACAGACATTATTTTCCAATAATCTGTACTTTGGGCAAGCCAGTTCTAACACAGCACATTGGTGCTTGTTCCTGCAAAGAAACAGGAAAATTGTGAAAACTTATGAGCATGTATCCCATTCTACCACATGTTGAAAAGTGTCATGTGGCTTTCATATCTCCTCACCTTCAAGTTTAATTCATCATAATGATGCTTCCATCCCTACTATACACCTGAAACTGCAGCAACAAGTTTGAGATTCCTAGCATTAATGGAAGATCAACTTAATCTGCATGTATCTCTTCTAAGAAGCACTGAGCCTTGGGGACAGATTCTTCCTACTTACAAGCCTTTCTTCCAGTGTACTCTACATTCTGTTCTGAGTTTCTTCAGGTCTCCTTGGTTACTGCGTTTCAGACTTTTTCACTGTTTTCTTTCTTTTCCAGAACTTAAAATGCTTTCATTTCCCTTGTTCTGTCTTAAAGCTCTTTTGTTCTCAGGCTTTGGGTTCGGATGAGGTCATATCTTTCCCTTCAAAGGTTTCAATGATCACCTGAGATTTCAATCATGGAGATGGTAAATAAGAGGATTAACAGGGTAAAGGAAGAGCATTCTAGGTGGAGGCAGCAGTATGTAGAGAAAGCAAGAAAAGTTCAATATCAGTTAATCATAATGAAGCCTAATATTTATTGAATATTTAGTGTATACAAAGTTCTAAGCTAAATTTTAATATATTATACTTTTATAATGAAAGCCCATGAGATAGGTATTACTTTATCATCTTCATGTATACATGAGTAAAGGGAAGCATGGAATTTAGCTAATTTTCCAAAGTATGTCTAGTTATTGGGGAACCCAATACGATTCTAACGTAGATAGCAAACTTTCAAAAACTGTATTATAATAAAGGCTCACTCAGAAGTTCCTAGCACTGGGGCAAGAGAAGAGTGGAGTAATGAGAGAGAGGACTACAGATGATTAGCCCTGATACCTCTTTGCAGTGCCACCAACATTCTGGTTCTTGCTGTTAGTGCCTACTCAATTCTAAGTTTACTTTTGATTCCTCTCCAGAAGCTATGCTTGAACATCAAGTTTAATTAGATTTTCATTGTTATCCAGCCATAAAGTTTTTTTATAATCATCTAATTTGTTGCTCAGATTAACAGATATAGTTATGCAAGAGTGGACAAATAATTGAATATTAACACTTGCTTTCAATAAAATTTAATTTTTCTTGTTTGCAGTTTTTAAAAAATATTTTAAAGACAATATAATAATAATTGAGGAGCTAAGGAGATAGCTCAGTAGAATAAGCATTTGCCTGGCAAGCACAGGGTCCTGAGTTCAAACCCTGATTCCACAAAAAAAATATAATAATAATTGAAAAGTCATCAGAAACAGTACACATTTAGAAGACCAAGATGAGAGGTATTGGACCATGGGTTTTTTATTGTATATTGCTGTCCTAGATGTAATTGCTTAGATCACAGATGAAAGCAGATTTAACCAAAATGAAAATTCTAAATATTAATTGCTGTTTTCAAAAAAACTGATAGAAACTATTAGTACAATCATCTGAGCCATCCTGTATATATACTTGCATGATTTTCTACCTTCCTATTTTCCTGTCTTTTCTGTTTTCCCTCATCTTCATTGTTTAATCCTATGTTCAGTTTCTTTCTGTTTTACTATATCTATTACACCTTTCAGGTTTTATTTATTCTTTCAAGTTCTTACACTAGAGAGACAATAAGATATTTACACAGGTGGATCTGCTTTATTTCAGTTATGAGGGCAGCGGCCTCTAGCTGCACCCACTTGCCTATAAAGGCTCCAAGTTTTTCTTTTTTTATAGCTGCGTAATACTGCATTGTACAAAGGTATCACATGTTTTTCATCCTTTACTCAGGTGAAGGGCACTTTGGTTGTTTCTAAGATTAGGCTATGACAAATTGTGCTGCTGTAAACAAGGGTCCGCATGTATCAGAATGGTATGATGTTTTCAGTCTTTTGAGGAAAATACCTAGAAAAGGAATATCTGAGTTGAATGGGGTTTCCAGTACTAGTTTTTTGAGGTACTCTCCATCCTGATTTCTATAGTAGATGTACTATACCAGTTTATTTTCCCACCGACGGTAGACAAGTCTTCCTTATTCCACCAAAGCCTCTCCAGTATTTCTTATTAGTTGATTTCTTTATGATAGCCATTCTTTCTGGGTGAGATTGTATCTTAGTGTTGTTTAATTTGCATTTCTCAAATGACCAAGGTGTGGAACATTTTTTTCATGTATTTACTTGCCATTTGTATTTCATCCTCAAAGAAGTGTATATTCATCTCCGAAAGCCATTTTTTAAATTTGGTCTTTATATTTTTGGGAACTGATTATTTTCAGTTCCTTATATATTCTAGATAGAAGTCCTTTGTCTGAGTGATTGTTGGTTAAGACTTTTTTTCTCAATTGGTGGGTTGCCTTTTCACTGAATTTCTTTTGTCATACAGAAACCTCTCAATAAGATGAGATAACAGTTGTTGATTCTTTGAAATATGTTCCATGCAGTTTGGTTTCTGTTCATGAGCTCTCTATTCATAAAGTTTTTACACGATTTACTTTTCTGTGTATTTCACTTACCATATTGAGAGTCAATATATCATTGCAGGGTTATTTCCCATGATTCCTTTCCAAACAGATTATATTTCATGTAATATCCTTCATTAGAGTTATACTTGGTTGCTCAAAATCTGTATCCCACACACTTGCATATTTTTTTCAAGGCAGGGACCTTCTATGACCTATTTTTTTCAAGGCAGGGACCTTCTATGACCATGACATCAACATTAAGAGTAAGACATTGAGCAGATAGTCAAGAACTACTTCTTAATTGAATTAAGGTTAACTAAAGATCAAGAGAAAACTCTTATGGTAGTTATAATTAATTAGGACTTAATTTTTGCCTAGTACAACTACATTATTTTGAGAAAGCATATAAATGGTCAAAAGCTGAAATATTTCACTCAAAATTCAGGAACAAGACAAGGACATACACTATCACCATTCTCTTCAGTTTATTTCTGGAAACATTAGCCAAAGCAGTTGATCAGGAGAAAAACTGCAAGGTATTAAGATAGAAAACTAAGAATTTAAATTAACATTACTTGCAGATGAAATGATACTTTATGTAGAAGACTCCAAATCATCCATCCTTGTCCAGGTTTCCAGCTCGGTTCAGATTGTGAAGACTGTAAATGTGCTGTCCGGTCAGGGGCTTTCATCTGTGTGGAAGGCGAGAAAGTAGATACACGTAGGGTGAAGTTTGTCCTGGGTGTTTACAAGCACAGCGATACAACCCAACACCTATGGGGGCACCAGCATGGACTTTGGTCACCTTTGCACTGAAGGTTCTGCAGGAGGTCAAGTGCAAAAAGTTTATTCGCTGAATAATATTTTACAGTTTTCAATAGATTCTTATGCTTTATTCGCAGACATTTGCACACGTCCATGTTTGTATTCCTTGTGAGGAGCGGGACGTTATACAATGAGTCCTGACAGAGGGAGGGATGTGTTCAGA
>NW_004524818.1:3069342-3077889 GCF_000260255.1 Octodon degus | reverse complement strand
CTGCCATGAAACACTAGGAAACAGGGAGGGCTAATGAACTGTGCCATTGGGTGGCTACGGAGCAGACACGCGTGCCTGAGAGCTGAACACCGGAAGCTGAGAAAGGGCGCGAGGTGAGTTGGGAGCACGTGCACGCGTCGTGACTTCCCTGTGCCCCTCCCCCCAGGGGTCAGGGTGGGGCGTTCTGACGTCCCAGCCTCTCCAGGGCTCTCATTGGCTGCAGAGGTGAGTGACGCAACAAAAGCAGGACGGGGCTCCTGCAACTGCCTGAGCTAGGAGAGGACATAGTTACTTGCCTGAGTAAGTTTAGGTGTGAAGTCCTTGCGATGGCGCAGAGAAGAACTACGGTTATAATTGGAGATTTGATCATCACTTTGGAAAATCCCCCGACGCCCACCATCCTGGACGAAACAAACAGCGCCTCAGAGGGGTTGGAGGAGTTGGGCAGCTTGGCCGAATTGGAGCAGAATGAAGAAGAAAGTGTGCGGAGACCCCAGCTGTGTCCTGCTCTTGGCGGGTCCCGGGTCCCTGCCCCTGGGCCCTGGTCCTCCTGGCCCTGCTGCCCCCAGACCCAGCTTTCCCTCCTCTCCAGGCCCCTCCTTAAGGGCAGGGCAATGCAGTCCCTTCAGGGCCCATACTAACTGCTCTGTCCTCTCCTTTCTTTCTAGGTGGAGGAGAACATTGGTGAAGCACCACCCGTGGAGGAAGCAGGCGAGGGCGAGCAAGAGGAGCTTGGGTCTCAGAGGTCACCTCCTGAAGGCCCAGTGCATGAGGCTAGAGGTACAGCAACCCTGGCCCGCAGGACTCCTCGAGTCCTGCGGAAGAGGAAGCTGACCCCTCGTTACTGCCTGTCATGCAGTGAGGGTCAGTCAGGAGTCGGGCAGAAGAAGAAAAATATCCCTCATTGCTGCCCAGTGTGCAGTGAGGGGAAGTCCCCTCGAATTTAAGGAGGCTAACTCAGGAAAATAAAGCACAATATCCATGATAAAAAAAAATCAGTCTGTGTGAATTTCTGTTTCCTCCATGCAAGGGGGAGGAGAAAAAGGGAGGGGAGAGGAGGGGAGGGGAGGAAAGAGGAAGGAGAGGTACAAGGAGAGGGGAGGGTATTAGCATAGGGAGGGTAAGGGAATAGAGAAGTTCAGGGAAGGGGAAAAGGGAGAGAGGGAGGGGAGAGGAGGAAAGGGGTGAGGGAAGAAAAAAGGAGGGGAAGGGATGGGGGGGAAGGGAAAAAGAGGGGAGGGAAATAGAGACGGAAGGGCCAGAAAGGGAGGGGAGGGAGAAGGAGAGGGAAGGGAGAGGTCAGAGAGGAGAGAGGAGGTGGAGGGAGTGAGGGGAGAGGGGAGGATATGAGAGTAGGGAGAGTTAGGGAAGATAGAAGTGAAAGGAGGAGGAAGAGGGAGAGAGGGAGAGGAGAGGAAGGAAGGGGGAAAGGGGAGGAAAAGGAGGGTAAAGGAGGGACAGGAGGGACAGAAAGGGAGGGGAAAGACAGGGAGGAAGAGAGTGAAGGGAGGCACAGGGGGACATGAGTTTAGGGAGAGGTAAGGGACAGAGAAAAGGGAGAGGGCAGAGGGGAGGGAAAGCAAGATAAGGAGAGAGGGGAAGGTATGAGGTTAGGGAGTGTTAGGGAACACTGAGGTGAAGGTAGAGGAAGAGGTGGGAGAGGAGGGGAGAGAAGGGAGAGATTAAAGGAAAGGAGGAGAAGGGAGGGTGGGGGGAAAAAGAAGGGAAGAAGAGGAAGGGGGAGAGGTAAGGGAGGGGCCACAGTGGGCAGGAGAGGCAAGCAGCGGGAGAGAGGAGGAAGGGGCAATGAGAGGGTGTGAGGCTAGGCAGAGGTGGGGGACAGAGAAGAGGGGAGGGAGCAGAAGAGAGTCAGGAGCAATAGAGACCAAGGGGAGGGGAAGTAGGGGACATAGAAGAGGAGGGATGGGGAGAGGGAGGTGGAGGAGAGAGCGAGGGTGAGGGGAGAGTATGAAGGTTGGGAGATTTAGGGAACAAATAAGTGGAGGGAGGGGAAATGGCAGGGAGGGGTGGAGGAAGAAGGGAGAGAAGGGGAAGGTGGGAAGAGGAGGATGAGAGGGGAGGGAGAGGTAAGGGACAGAGAAGAGAAGGGAGGGAAAGAGAAGTGGGGAAGAGATGGGAGGGAGGCAAATAGAAGAGAAGGATGGGAGGAGAGGCCACTGGAGGGAGGTGATGGGGGAGGAAATGGTAGAGAAGGATAGCTGAGTGAGGAGTGGGGAGGGGAATGGGAAGGAGATATGCATGAAGGGACAGGGCAGGTGCTGGAGAAAGGAGGCAATTGGGGGCCCAGCTTTGGGATGACCTCATGGTGACAGATACCCAGACACGAGACCACGAATGGAAGAGCAAAAGCTTCTCCTCCCAGGCTCCAGCCCTGCTCTACCTAATGGTGGTCTCAGTGCCTTTCCCTGGAAAAGAAGGTCCCTTTCTGTGGGCAGGGTGCAGGGCAGTGCTCCAGAGCTCAGTGCAGGCTTCAGGGAGTCTTAGCACTTGGGGTCACTGCTCAGGCCCCTCTCCTCCCTTGCTCCTGCCCTCCCCTTTACTTCCACTCCTCAGATCCATTCCCTCTGTTTTAGGCCAGCATCCTCATGCGTTAGAGGGCGTCCTCTTCCAGTTAGTGGGAATGGATGCATAGGGCTGCTGTTGGGCTCCTGATGACATTTCTCTTTCTGTGGTTCCTATGTAACATTTCACTCAGGCCCATATTAATGATCCATCTATGCTCCTAAGACTATGTCTGTTTTCCCTGTAAATGGATATGTCCGATATATTCTTTGTATTTTGTCTATTTTACAATGATACATATATTTTTAATATTTGTTCCCACTCCCTTATGTATGTTTTCCTTTATTTTTATCTTAATGTTTAATTTTCCATGTAGTGACTTACTTGAATTTTAATTTCCATATATTCCTTCCTATGATACAGATGTGTGACTGATTTTTTCACTTCAACTTTGTATTGTGTGATAGTCATGTTCGTACACTGTGGGAATAAACAATACAGACAGATCGCAGTGTACATATTACTCAGCTGTAGTGTACATATCCTCTAGCTGTAGTGTCTCGTGCAATCAGAGAACAATATCCAAACCAGGAAGTTGGCATTGCTACACGCCATGTACTCTACTGACATTTCTCCATTAATACATATGCCAATGTGTAAATGTGGGTGTATTATAAACAACTTTATCATGTATGTAGATTAGATTCATGTTAGCTCATTTAGGCACAATCATGGAATGAAAGTGAATATCACAAATTGTAACATTAAGGTATGATTTTTATAACTAGCAAAAAATATTGATGGAAATATTTTGTGATTAAAGTCTTTAATCACATCTCACATAGATGATTACCTAATTATCATCCCCAAAGTCTTTGCAACTTTTAATTTAGCTTTATGCATTTTTAAAATGACAACTAAAAGAAATCATCTGGCCAGAATACTAACAGTGAAATAAGAATATGAACTGTAGTAAGTAAAATAAAATGAGAAAAGTATTTTCTATTTTAGTATATTGTGAATCAATGGCAGAAGGCAAAAACTATTTGCTATTTGGTTATCTTCAAAACTATCTTATTTGGTTATCTTTAAGCTCATTCTTATAGGAAAATATATGTAATTAAGGCATGACAAAATAGAGTTGACAATTAATAAGAACCACAAGTTAAAACATTATTTATATATATGAGTCCTTCAAATTATACAGAGGAAAATAAAAATAAATTGAGGGAAAAGAAATTTTACCATGGAAAAGGGATAAACATATATATTTCATTACATTTGTGGTGTGGATTAAAGAGAAAATTATTTGAATTTTCCAACTTATGGCAAGATAATTTCCCATATGCTTTTAATTATTTCCCCAATTTGGAAAAGATGCACTCTAATTTACAATAAATCCTGTCTGACTTGCACAATATTACCACTTAGTAAGTGTATGATGTACAGTTGTTCTTCCAAACAGCTTTGACTAATTTTTTCTTCCATACTCTGATCTACCAAATACTGACCCTTAATTCAAAAGCTCAGAAGAGTGGTCCTGCCTCTAGTAAAATGAAAAAGAAATCATTCATTTTTCCAGTTTGGTGTTTGATAGCTAAAATTAGAGAGAACTGAAGCTTTTGCTAAAATGAAATATTTTAAATGCCCATTGACATAGGGGACTAGTTTTCTTTATGACCTTTAGTCATAGAATGAGTCCAAAAAGCAAATGAGAGAAAGGTATACTGTGATGTTATTATGGAATGAGGTAAAGAAAAGGGTGAAAGCAAACATTTGGCTAAACCAGTTGCCATAGTAGCATAAATTGCTTGACTACAGTAAGTTTCTTCACACCAATACCTTCTGAGATGTCCTTGGCAAGCTCTCAGTCAAGGTACCAAATTCTTTTTATAGTAGGAGAGTGACTACCTTGAAAGAACTCAGTATTAACTACCTGTTCAGTGTCTTGAAGCTCTCCTATTTTGAGCTGCACAAACTTCACTCAGAGGTGCACATTCACAACACATACACACACATTCATTCACACATATGTAAATGCACAAGTAATTCCTTTTCTTTTGCTATTTAGCATATTTCTTTTTCTTGCTGGTGCTTTATGTTATGGAAATCATTAGTTACAGTTATAATAGAAGGAAATATGAGAGCACAAATAAAACGCAGCTTTATTCAGCGAATAGTTCCAAAATTTGTGTTAAAGACTCACAAATAAATTACAGTAGAAAAGGCTCCAAGTCTTGGATTTAAAGGTGTCAACTTAAGCTGGTATAACTGATGCCAAAGTGAGGTACTTCTGCTACAGTTCAGAAAATTGCAATTTGCCAGCTTCAGATGCTCTGAGAGTGTTATCACCCAATTATCAGCACCAGATTCACCTACAAATCTGTGCTACCTGCAAACTTTTGCACTCACTCCAAATTTACTGCAAAGAAGCTCTAGATATGTGGTCTATCAGTCAATAGGCATCCATGCCCTGTCAGTAGCTGTGAAGGCTACTCAAGCTGTTTGAGAATCCTCTCTTGCTGAATAGTCCATGCCTATATAATTATATCTCTTCATTTTTGTTCTCATCCAATACATAAACTCCAGTGCTGCATGATCTGACCTAGTTCTAAGATGAACTTCCATAATGATGAAAAATCAGAAGTTATAAAAGCAAATAATCCTAGACTTCCAAGCTTAGCATAGCCTCAAGTTGCCCCAACAACTGAATGCAGTTGAGCCCATGGTAAACCAAGAGGATTGTTCAGACAGAAAACCAAGTCATTATGTAATATGTATGTTTGGGAGTCACTAAATTTGAGAGCTTAATTCTAAAGAATATAAGGAACTTATTGAAAGTTTTTGAGGATGAGTAATGGTATTAGATTTGTAAAGTTAAAAGTTTATTCTAGAAGAGCCAAAAGGGGAAAACTAGGGCTGGTGAGATAGCTCAGCAGACTAAGTGCCTGCTTTGGCAAGCACAGGGACCTGGGTTCAATCTCCAGCACCAAAGGCCACACTAGCCCCACCCCTGCGGTGCGCTGAGACATCGACCAAGTCCAGGCATGGTGGCACACATCTGTAATCCCAGTGCTGAGGGAGGCTGAAAACAGGAGGATCACTGAGTCTGAGCTGCATAGTAAGACCCTGTATGAAATACATAAATGGAAAAAAAAAGAAACTAGGGCAATGAGAAAATTCATCCAAGAGGCATTAGATCATAAATAAAAACTGCAAACATCATATTAATTAAATTAAAAATTGAGGTTTTTTTATAATGTAAAGTAACAGAAAACAATGGAATGTGTCTATAAAGGTTCAAAAGGCAGGAAAAATCCTCTTCAGCCTATTCAGTGAACTAGTCCCATTTTCCCTCTACTTAGGCCTTTTAAGTAGCTGTATGCATGCTACTATGATGTGATGTGTTCTACTTACTATGTTTGTCTTGAATTGTAAGATAGAAACATTCATGTTCTCAGATCAGTCTCACAACCAGGAAAGGGAACTTAATACTTTTTTCTAATGAATTCTGTCTTCGTATTTGTGTTACTCTCTTTGAGAATGTGAAATTGTATGGTTAAGTGAAAAAAATATAGCTGTTTTTGTGTTTATTAGTCATGAACAAATAGCTAAAATCAGCCAGTGCTTACGTAAAAACATATCTGATACTGTCCCTCTACCTCAAAATATCCTAAAATTAGACATTGCTATATTTAATGTTCCCTCTAGAACTTTGTAAAGCATTTTACTGAGGGTCACTTAGCTTCTTTCAAGTATTCACTCTCCATGTGTGATCATCTTAACAATGTGACAATGTATTTCTAAGGAGCGCAGAACAATGCCTGGAAAATATTTTGGAGACTTCAACTTGCACATCATATTGAAAACAACCTGTGGTGATACATGACATGGTCACTGCTTTACATTGGGTCTTAATTTTTTATTCTGTATTCTGAGAATTTGAGGACTCTGAAGGCATTATTGTTTTACAAATGCAAGAAGTTTCCTACATAATGTTCTTTTGTGAATTTTAATTTCCTCAATATGAAGTATAAAACTTTGTATCTGAAAGTAATCTGCTGTGGAAATCACAGAAGAGACAGCAACGACTATAATTGCCAAAACTCTTTGAAAGCTTTTTAAACACACTTTCAAAAGTTTTATAATGTTTTGCAGACATTACACTAATTGTTGTGTGTTGCCCTATGTTTCACTTTGGTTTTTTTTTTCAAGAGCTTTTGTGTCAGACCTGATTTTACCTCACAGATTTACCCTGTCAGATCTTTGAGATTATATTTTACAAAATGTTCCTTAGGTATTTTCCTTACCTTCTCTTATTGATATCAAACATAGATGCTGAAACTGTCATTCCTAGAATCATTCTAATTTGATTTTAATTTTAATTTTAGATTTTAATTTATTATTGCCTTTGAAAATAGCATTTACATTCCTTGTACAGAGTTGTTGCATGTACAAAACACATCTTAATTCCATTTTTATCCCTGTTTTCTTCCCTCACTTTCCCTAACCCCATCTCTTGATCCCCCTTCATTGCAGTTAATTTTTTTTAATTGATCAGTAGTCACCAAATATTCTGGTCAATGCCTGAGAAGATGCTGGTGATAATATGTTATGCATTTCTGCTAAGGTTCCAGATAGAGCTTGTACTACTGGTCTTTGTGCTAAAGGCCATTTGAACATCACACTTGCCTTGAAATTTAAGTTTTTAAGTTTGTTATTGTCTGTTTCTGATGGATGTTATTTTCAAGAAATACACATTTTCTGCCTCAAAATGATAACATCTTAGGAGTTTTTGTCAAACTTTCTAAAAATCTATAACATTTGTTCATTGAATTTCCACAAAAATTATGAATTTTAAGTCACATATATGGTTTATTGAAGGGCAACACTGGGGATGATTTCACCATCTCTTATTCATAAATGTTGTAGCAAGCTAAAATTCATGAGGATATAAAAGGATAAACACCCAGAAATCTGCTGATAATGTAGAATGTACACATATTTCTTCAGGGATATAAGTGTTGGACTATCCTTCTCTGAACAACAGTCATTTGTTCCTCCCTTCCATCACTCATATACTCCATCTGAAAGTTGATACTGCTCTAGTACTTGCTTAAATCCAATAGTCATCCCAATCCCTTAATTTCAACACTATCTCCACAATCATTTTCTATAAGATAGAAGCAAAATTCATTATTATTGCTCTAAAGATTTTTACCACCTATCTACAATCTTGTTTCTAATCTCAGTCTTACCATAACCTTTAAACTCCATTCACATTGAGATTAGTTCTATGGATGCTACAATATCATTGCTTGAATGAGCTGCACTCTACTCTTCTCCCCAACAATTACCCTAGGAAACTCAGTGTATATCATTTAGTACAACATATTTGTATCTTTCTATAATTGCCTTATGGTGGTGAGATAAAATTATGTGTTTTCATATTTATCACTTGGTGAGAGATAATGTGCCCTATTTATCTTGGTGTCTCCAGCACCCAGGTGACCAGTAATGAAGAAATGAAAAGAATCAACATAAAATATAGCTGTTGATGGGAGTTGAATCAAGCTAAGAGTTATAAGGTCTTAAAGAGATAAACACTAAATAACAATCAATCATGAAAATGAGTCAGGTAGAAGGATAATTGCAGAAAGGGAAGAAATCCTGGATGGAGAATACAGAACCAAAAAGCGGTGAAAAGCCTGGAATTGGCAAAAATGCTTCACCAATCCACTGTTAGTGAAAAATAGTTATCGCAACATAATTAACTAGTAAAATTATTATTTTTTGGAGGAACTGGGAATTGAATTCAGGCCCTTGTGCTTGCTAGGGAAGCACTTATTCCACTGAGCCATCTCCCTAGCCCCTTAACTAGTAAAGCTAAATTGGGTAAATTGATTTTAATTTTGTTTTCTCTTGTCCTTTTCCTCCCCTCTCTCGCTCCATCTTCCCTTGTCCCCATTCACAAATGAAAAAGATCTCCCTATTTTCAATTATCTATTTTGTAATTTGTATGAT
>NW_004524818.1:3067232-3069242 GCF_000260255.1 Octodon degus | reverse complement strand
AGACCCAGTCCTAGCCCAGGCCTGGTGAGTGTGTGGGAGAGCTTCCTGCTACCCCACTCCGGCGGGACCTACTATTGGTCCCAGCACAGGAGCAGTGTGGGTGACCCTATTACACCCACTTGGGAAGCCCCCCATCAATCCATAGTACACCCACACACCCCGAACACAGGGTAGGAATTACTGGCACATTCCAGGAACCCCCAGATCCAGACCTAGCCCAGGCTCAGTGAGTGTGTGGGAGAGCTTCCTCTCCCCGCTACTCTACCTTGTCCCCTACAGGCTCAACTCAGGACTGGCATATGGGTCTAGGGTGAAGCACTGCACCTGCAATCCCTGCAGAGAATGTAGAAGATAGAAACACCCAGCTAGTCCAGAAGCAGAAAATCTTGCCAGAGGGAAAGAACAGGTTCAACCCCGAGGGCAGCAGCAGAAAGGAGCTGAGCACAGCAGGCAGACTGAAGCCAGGCACAGATGGATAAATACAAACTATGTAGAACTGCACCTGAACTTCACTATGTGCGAAGGTTATAACTGCTACAAAGATCTGCACCAAAGGTCAGAAGACAGTGCTACACAAAATAATGAGAAGGAAAAAAAGTGCAATTTCAGAACCCAAGCCCACCCGTAACAAGTGCAGAGGACACTAACACAGAACAAATTGGGAATCACACAGCTGAAAGCAATGAATCAACGACTTCTGAAATAAAGAAACAGCTGCAGAAAGGTACAGAAGAACTCATATTGGAAATAAAAAGGAAATCCCTGAATTAATAACATCTGCAGTAAGAATCAAATGCAGAAACATATGGAGGAAACCCAATGCCCACCCAGAACAAGTGCAGAGGACACTAGCTCGACTCAAATGCATGAATCAATAGCCCCAATAGTAAATAAGCAACACGAGAAAGTTATAGAGGAACTCAGAGTGCAATTCTTTTCAGAAATAAAAAAAATAATTCTCAGAACCCATAGCAACCGAAGTAAAGAAGCAACTACAGAATAGGGTGGAAAGCCAATCTGAAAAAAAAAAAAAAACTACAGTAAAAGAATTCATAAGTGCTTCTAAAAAGACATTGATAAAAAAAAACTAGAGGAGATTAGAAAAATGATGGATTCCTTGAATGAGCAATACAAGAAAGAAACAGATCGCATGAAGCAGAGACAAAGAGATATACAGGAAATGAAAATCTCGATCACAAGCTTGCAAACCCCTTTAAGTGAAAGTGAAGGCAGAGTTTCAGATCTTTAAGATGCTGGTGCAGCTACTGAAAAGGTAAGAAAGAATCTCTTCAAAACAATGAGAATGCAGGAAAGAATAATTCATCACCTGCAAGATGATGCAAAGAGGAACAAGGTGAGATTCATAGGCATCAACGAGAAAGAAGGAGTCAACACAAATGACATTAAAAAAATATGGTCAGAAGTAATAGCAGAAAACTTCCCAAATATGAGGAAAAAATCTGACATTCAGATAACTGAAGCATACAGAACGCCAAGTAACCTCAACCCGATGAAAAACACACCAAGACATATAATAGCCAAGATCCCAGAAATTCAGCACAAGAATAATATACTGAAAGTTGCTAGAGAAAAGTAGCAGATCACATTCAAAGGAAAACTCATCAGAATTATGGCCAAATTCTCTTCACAAACCATGAAGGCAAGAAGAGCACGGAGCAGAATACTTCAAGTCCTCCATCAAAACGAATTCCAGCCCAGACTACTATACCCTGCAAAACTCTGTTTCAAGTTTGATGAAGAAGTGAAATACTTCCATAACAAAGAACAGCTAAGGAATTTCATGATGACAAAGCCAACCCTACACCAGCTACTGAAAGAATTTTCCAGAGGGGGACCAATAAGATCAGAACTCCACGAATGAGATCAGAAGCAAACAACTAAATAGGGCAAGTAATAAAACACAGGAGAAAAAGGAGTAAACGACAACAGGTAAATAACATGTCAATCGTAAGTCAATACATCTCAATTCTAACCATGAAGGTAAATGGA
>NW_004524818.1:3038804-3066568 GCF_000260255.1 Octodon degus | reverse complement strand
GGGTCACAGATGAAATTAAACAAGAAATTCAACAATATCTACAATTCAATGAAAATTCAAGCACAACATATCGGAATTTATGGGATACGATGAAAACAGTTCTCAGAGGGAAATTCATAGCTGTGAACTCACACATTAGGAAAAAAGAACAGGAACAAATAAAAACCATAATGCTGCACCTTCAACATCTAGAAAAGGAAGACCAAACCAAAAACAGAGCCAAAAGATGGGAAAAAATCATAAAGATTAGAGCAGAAATTAATTCAATTGAGACGGAGAAAACAATTCAAAGAATTAAAAAAGCAAAAAGCTGATTATCTGAAAGATTAAAGAAAATTGATAACCTCTAGCTAACCTCATCAAAAAGAGGAAAGAAAAAATTCAAATACAAGCAATAAGGAATGAAAAGGTTGTAATTACCACAGACCAAGTGGAAATTCAGTAGATTATCAATAGCTACTTTGAGAATCTTTACACTCACAGAACAGAAGACACAGAAGAAATGGACAGATTCCTAGAAGATGCAAATTACTGCAACTGAATTGACAAGATATAACCACTCTCAATAGCAAAATAACAGCCAATGAAATACGAGATGAAATTAAAACCCTACCAACAAAGAAAATTCCAGGTCCACTTGGATTCACAGCTGAATTCTACAAGAAATTTACAGAAGATATAGTCCCTATACTCCTCAAACTCTTCCATGAAGTTGAAAAGGAAGCAAACCTCCCAAAACCATTCCTGGAGGCAATTATTATACTGATACCAAAACCAGTAAAAGATGCAACTAAGAAAGATAACTACAGACTGATCTCCCTCCTGAACATACTTGCCAAAATCCTCAATAAAATACTAGCAAAGAGAATACAGCAAATCATCACGAGATCATGCACCATGCCCAGGTAGGATTATTAACAGGGGTGCAAGGATGCTTCAATATTTGAAAATCTAATAATGTAATACACTATATAAATGGAGCGAAAACGAAAAAAAAATGATCATCTCCATTGATGCAGAAAAGGCTTTTGACGAAGTCCAACAGTCAACCATGTTCAAAGTCCTAGAGAAAATTGGAATAGATGGCCTCTATTTCAATCTGGCAAAAGCCATTTATGAAAACCCAATGTCTAACATAATCCTAAATGGGAAAAAACTGAAATGTTTTACTCTTAGATCGGGTACAAGACAAGGATGTCCTCTATCGCCAATCCTATTCTATATAGTTCCGGAATCATTAGCTAGAGCCATTACTCAAGAGAAAAAACTAAAAGGAATAATAATAGGCAAAGAAGAAGTTAAAGTATCTTTATTTGCAGGTGACATGATAATTTACTTTGAAGACCCAAAAATCTCCACCAAGAAGCTACTAGAATTAATACAGAAATGCAGTAGCATAGCAGGTTATAAAGTAAATACCCAAAAGTCAATAGCATTCCTCTACACAGACACCAAACACATGGAGAGGGAAATTATAGGAATAATACCTTTTAAAATAGCACCATGGAAGATGAAATATCTTGGAATTTATCTAACTAAAGTAGTCAAAGATCTTTTCAAGGAAAATTACAGTACTCTTAAAAAAGGGATCATAGAGGATTTTAGAAAATGGAAAGATATTTCATGCTCCTGGATAGGAACAACCAACATTGTGAAGATGACCATACTCCCAAAATTGCTGTACAGATTTACTGCAATCCCTATCAGATTACCACTGACATATCTCACAGACATAGAGAAATCATTCCTAAAATTTATCTGGAACCGGAAAAGACCTAAAATAGCAAAGGCAATTCTGGGCAACAAAGACAAGGCAGGAGGCATTACAATTCCTGATTTGAAATTATGTTACAAGGCTACTGTGATAAAATCAGCATGGTACTGGCAACAAAATAGACATGAGGATCAATGGAATAAATTACAAGATGCTGAGGCCCTACAAAAAAACTCACCCACCTTATCTTTGACAAAATGGCCAAACATACTCACTGGAAGAATGATAGCCTCTTTAACAAATGGTGCTGGAAAAATTGGCTCTCAACATGCTGAAAACTCAAACTTGACCCAGGTCTACCACCATGCACTACACTAAAGTCAAAATGGATTAAAAATCTAAGCATTAAAGCAGAGACACTAAATCTCCTGGATGAGAAAGTGGGAGGAACTCTTGAAGACATAGGGGTAGGCAAAGAGTTCATGAACAGAAATCAAATCGCATGGGAAACAGTTCAAAGAATTAACAACTGGGACTTCCTCTTACTGAGAAGTTTTTTCACGTCAAAAGAAATTACAAACAAAGTGAAAAGGCAACCCACAAAATTGGAAAAAATCATGAAAAATATGTACTCAGACAAAGGTCTGCTCTCTAGAACTTATAAAGAACTAAAAATCACTAGGGCCCCAAATTTTAAAGACACAATCCAGAAATGGGCATCCGAGATGAACTCATGCTTTTCAGAGGAAGAATGAAAGAAGCAAATAAATATATGAAAAAATGCTCCACATCACTGACCATCCACGATATGCAAATTAGAACAACATTGAGATATCATCTCACCCCAGAAAGAATGGCTATCATAAAGAAATCACCCAACAACAATGTTGGAAGGCTGTGGGGAAAAAGCAAACCTTCTCCACTGCTGGTGGGAATGTAGACTGGTGCAACCGTTATTGAAATCAGTACGGAGACTCCTTAGAAAAGTTGGTCTGGAAATCCCCTTTAAACCAGCTATTCCTCTACTGGGAATTTTCACAGGGGATATGAAAATATCATATCATAGTGATATATGTGTTTCTACATTTAAGGCAGTACAATTTGTGATAGCCAAATCTTGCAAACAACCAAGATGCCCATCACCTGAGGAATGGTTGAAAAAGATGTGGTATTTTTACACAGTGGAGTATTTTTCAGCTATTAAGAACAATAAACTCAAATCCCTTAAATTGATGTGGATGCTACTTGAACATATACTCATAAGAAAAATAAACTAGACACACATGTGTAAATATTGTATAGTTTCCCAAGTATAAGATCTCAAAAGAATAAATACAAATACAAAGGTACAATACAAGTACAAGGAAAGAAGGATCTCAAGGACTAAGTAATCAAGAGAGGGAAAGGAGAAGAGCTAGGAAGCATGAATAAATCAAGTCATATGGTTATATTTAGAAGATGGGCAAGGCAATGATCCTGAGAATCTCCAGAAGATTTGTGAACCTAGCAGTTAATTGAAAAAATTGTTACCCTGACTAACTATATATGCTGATACCTGTGAACTAAGCTACTGCACTGCAGATGGTAATTTGTAATAGTAATTTCATGCTTGGAGAGTCTGTCATTTTGGTCTTCTGAATAAGAGCTGCTTGTCATGACATGCCAGTGGCTGCTATGTTGTCTCTTGGGCAGATGATTGTTCAAAAAGTAGGGCATGGTGAATGAAAGCAAGAGACAGGAAAAGGAATATTGTGGGACATTCCTGCTTCAAGATTGTATATGGTGAGATTTTTGGACTTATGTGTAAATATAAGAAGTATATAAATCTTTATGCCTATTTTTAAAATATATTCTAATTTTTTAACATTTTTTATCATATTCTGTAGGGACTTAAAGTTCAACATATCAATACTTGATGAAAAATACCTATTCAATATTGGGCCTAAGATGTTTGATATGGAGACAGATAGTGAGGTTAAGCTTAACAGCCTAACTTGTATGGTAATAACAATAAGCTTGTCTTCTGGATGGTTAATAACCTAAGTTTGCAGACCAAAATTAGACAAAAAGGAGGGTTGCAAGGAAAGCCGACATTTTGGCCCTAGCCTTCCAAGGTCAATTAAGACTCAGGACATACGAGAACTTGTACTTTAACATCATGTAACTCATTAGTGTCCCAAATTTTCTGGTCAAGGATATTATGGGGCCAAAGAGGAAAGTGATCGATGATGTAGAGTGTGCCTAAGCAGAGTAACATGGAGAGAAAACATTCTTTCAAGCATTCACAGAGAGCAAATTGGCCAAGCAATGACCGTGACTCATCCACATGGGTGACACTGACAAAGGTTCTACAATCTGAGGTACAGGAACTCAGGATAAATCCTGAGGGGATTTCACTGACCTTATCAGACCCAAAAGTTTCAACTCATGGTGCATAAGTCCTGCCTTACCTTGGTCTTAACCATCCAGCAGAAAAGTATAAAAAATAATATAAGAAGTAAAGCCATGCTGTTATATGGAGCTTTAGGGGACTCAGGTCAACATTTTCTGACATTGCCAGTCAAGCAGAAGACCCAATACTATTATGGGCAACTGGACTCTTTTAGAATATTTCGCTGAGTTTACACACTTATAATATTCAAATAACGGAACTTAACAACAAAAAGGGGATGCAGATGAATGTCCATTTTGTATCTGTGTTTTCAAATGGCTAGAATTGATATACTGTTACATTCTCTTAATGAATAGAGGGATTTTTCTAATGGTGATTGTACGTAGGAAAACATCTCTGCATCTTGCACAGCAATTAACCACTAGGAAGAATGTATACAATGTGGTAATTATTGAAACTGTCCTACCAGTTTGGTTTGAAACTGTCTCATTGCTATTTGTTTCTCTATAATTTTATGGAAAAAATAATAATAATAAAATAAAATAAAAAATAAAGAATTCAAAGTTCTTTTCAAGGAAAATAACTTTACTCTGAAAAAAGAGATTGTAGAGGATTTTAGAAAATGGAAAGATATTCCATGCTCCTGCATAGGAAGAACCAACATTGTGAAGATGGCCATACTCCCAAAATTGCTGTACAGATTTAATGCAATCTCTATCAGACTACCACCAACTTACCTCACAGAGCTAGAGAAACCATTCTTAACATTTATTTGGAACCAGAAAAGACCTAGAATAGCAAAGGCAATTCTGGGCAATAAATACAAGGCAGGAGGCATTACAATTCCTGACTTGAAATTATATTACAAGGCTACTGTGATAAAATCAGCATGGTCCCGGCAATAAAATAGACCTGAGGATCCATGGAATAGATTAGAAGATGCTGAGGCCCTACAAACACACTCAGCCACCTTATCTTTGACAAAGGATACTCACTGGAAGAAAGACAGCCTTTTTAACAAATGGTGCTGGAAAAACTGGTTCTCTACATGCCAAGAACTCAAGCTTGACCCAGGTCTATCAACATGCACTAAACTAAAGTCAAAATGGATTAAAGATCTAAACATTAAAGCAGAGACACTAAATCTCCTGGATGAGAAATTAGGACGAACTCTTGAAGACATAGGGGTAGGCAAAGAGTTCATGAACAGAAATCAAATCGCACGGGAAACAGTTGAAAGGATTAACAACTGCGACTTCCTCTTACTGAGAAATTTTTTCACATCTAAAGAAATTACCAACGGAGTGAAAAGGCAAGCCACAAAATCGGAAAATATCATGACAAATAAGTACTCTGAAAGGGTCTGCTCTCTAGAATTTATGAAGAACTAAAAAATACTAGGGCCCCAAAATTTAAAGACCCAATCCAGAAATGGGCATCCAAGATGAACACAGGCTTCTCTGAAGAAGAAATTAAAAAAGTAAATTAATATATGAAAAAATGTTCCACATCAGTAGCCATCCGCAAAATGCAAATTAAAACAACATTGAGATATCATCTCACCTCAAAAAGAATGTCCATCATAAAGAAATCACCCAACAACAAATTTTGGAGAGGCTGTGGGTAAAAAGGAACCCTTCTCCACTGCTAGTGGGAGTGTTGACTGGTGCAACCGTTATGGAAATCAGTATGGAGACTCCTTAGGAACGTTGGTCTGGAAATCCCATTTCAACCAGCTATTCCTCTACTGGGAATTTTCCCAGGGGATCTGGAAACATCATATCATAGTGATATATGTGTGCCTATTTTTATAGCAGCACAATTTGCGATAGCCAAATCTTGGAAACAACTATGATGCCCATCACCTGAGCAATGGTTTGAAAAAGATGTGGTATTTTTACTTAATGAAGTATTATTCAGCTATTAAGAATGATAAACTCGAAGGCTTTATATTGAAGAGTATGCCACTTGATCATATACTCATAATTGAAATAAACCCGACACACATGTTTAAATATCATATAGTTTCCCTTGGAAAAGAACTCAAAAGAAGAAATACAAATAGAAAGGTACAATACAGTAAAAGGAAAGCAGTATCTTGAGGGCTAACTAATCAAGAGAGGGAAAGGAAAAGAGCTATGAAACGTGACAATGTCAAGCCATACAGTTATACATAGAAGATGGGCAAGGCAATGATCCTGAGAATCTCCCAAAGATATTTGCATCTAGCAGTTAATTGGCAAAATTCTCACCCTGACTAACTATATATACTGATACCTGTGAACTAAGCAACTGCACTGCAGATGGTAGTCTGCTATAGTAGTTTCATGCTTGGAGTGCCTGTCATTCTAGTCTTCTGAATACAGGCTGCTTGTCATGACATGCCGGCTGCTGCTATGTAGTCTCTCAGGTAGATGGTTCTTCAAGAAAAAGGGGGTGGTGAATGAAAGCAAAAGACAGGAAAAGGAATATTGTGTGACGGTCCTGCTTCAAACTTGTGTATGGTGAGATTTTTGGACTTATGTGTAAACATAAGAAGTATATGACTGGCAAATGCAAGGATCTGAGTTCAATCCCTGGTTCCACCAAAAAAAAAGAAGTATATAATTCTTATTCCTATTTTGAAAATATATTCTAATTTTTCAATGTTTTTATCATATTCTATAGGGACTTAAAGTTCAACATATCAATACTTGATGAAAATACCTGTTCCATATTAGGCCTAAGATGTTTGATATGCAGACAGATAGTGAGGTTAAGCTTAACAGCCTAAGTTGTATGGTAATAACAATAAGCTCATCTTCTGGATGGTTAACAACCTAAGATTGCAGACAAAAATTAGATGAAAAGGAGGGCTGCAAGGAAAGCCAACATTTTGGCCCTAGCCTTCCAAGGTCAATTAAGACTCAGGACATTTGAGAACTTGTACTGTAACATTGTGTAACTCGGCAGTGCCCCAAATTTCCTGATCAAGGAGATTACGATGCCAAAGGGGAAAGTGATCGATGATGCAGAGTGTGCCTAAGGAGAGTCACATGGACAGAAAACACTCTCTCAGGCTTTCACAGAGAGCACCTTGGCCAAGCAATGGCCGTGACTCATCCACATGGCTGACACTGACAAAGGTTCAACAATCTGAGGTACAGGATCTCAGGATAAATCCTGAGGGGATTTCACTGACCTTTTCAGACCCAAAAGCTACAACTCTTGTTGCATAGGTCCTGCTTTACCTTGGTCTTAACCACCCAGAAGAAAAGTATAAAAATGAAATATAAGAAGTAAAGCCATGTTGTTATGTTGACTTGTAGAGGACTCAGGTCAGTAATTTCTGACATTGCCTGTCAAGCAGAAGGCCCAATACTATTATGGGCTACTAAACTCTTTTAGAATATTTTGCTGAGTTAACACACCTATGATATTCAAATGATGGAACTAAACAAAAAGGGGATGCAGATGAATGTCCATTTTGTATCTGTGTATTTAAAATGATTAGGATAGATATATAGTTGTATTCTCTTACTGAATAGAGAGATGTGTTCTAATGGTGTTTGTAAATAGGATATCATGTCCGCATCTTGTACAGCAATTAACCACTAGGAAGAATGTATGCAGTGTGTTAATTGTTGAAACTGTTCTACCAATTTGATTTGAAACTATCTTATTGCTATTTGTTTATCAATAAAATTATGGAAAAAATAATAAATGAAAAATAAATTTAAAAAAGAAAACAAATTTCCCCTAGTATTATGGTCTCAAGTTGCATCCATGCTTATGAATGGTTCAAATTTATCCTTCTTTTTGGTAGAGTAGTCTTCCAGTATGTACAAATACCACATCTCTTTATGTGTTGATGGTCATATAGGACATATCCATGTAGTTATGGTAAAGTACAAATTTGATAAGAGAAATATCGAAAATTAAAGACTTTAATATTTCTATAAAAATTTAGGGTAATGATTACCTCATCTATACACATTTACAAATAATTGAAAAGTGATATTCTTACAATCTTGGTCAATGATTGAAAAATCCCTACTTTATTTCAAATAGCCTCCAAAAAAATTCCATCAAATACCCTCCAAATATCCTTCAGCAAGATGAACTATCAGAGGACATCAGAAGAGCTTGTACAGAATTTGAAAGCAAATGGTTTCCTTATTTTATCCACAAACTCTCATTTATTTGTAATATGAAAATCTCCAACTACAGGGCCTATCTATTGCTGAGTCTTCTCCTTCAAAATGTATGATTTGTTAAGTGAACTTATAGAGGTCTGTGGAAAATATATCCTCCTCAAAAGTGTCTATTGGGCTGAGAGTAGTAGCTCATGCTTATAATCCCTGCACTCAAGAGGCTAAGGTAGGAGGATATCTGCAAATTCAACACCAGTCTGGCTTACAAAGTAAGTTCCAGGTCAGCATGAACTTCATAGTGAGACCCTGGTTCAGACAAGACAAAATAAATTGTCTACCTAAAATGACACCACACACTACTCTGCTGTATCATCTCTTATCAATTGTTACAACTTCATAATATTTTTCTATTATTCCTATTAGATTGTCAGCTCCATTAGGTCAGGAATTTTACACATAATGAGTTTTCCTATGGACTCATGGTGTCTCAAACAGACACAGATACAAGTTTTCTATCTAATAATAGTCTGATGAATGAGTAAAATAATACAGAATCCCTCATAATTTTTCATCTGTGCTATTATATGCTCTTTCAGCTCTCAATCTGCAACAACATCCTGTTAAATAAAATCCGTAGGAAACCATTGATTTCAAATAGGCTCTTGTATTGGACCTAAAAAACCAAACCAATATGGAACTAAGTTAAAATAGTAATATACTCATGTAAAATGATAGCTGAACTTTGTCCCATTGCAGAATCTGAACATTAGTTTTAAGATCTACTTAATCCATACAAGGAAAAAAATAAGAGTCTGGCAGTGTCTTTTTGCCTCAAAGCTGTTTCCTGTTCATAAATACTACCTGATTATATAATAGGTAGGAGACCTTTAAGTAGGTGCTAGTTCTCAGGATGACCCAATTCACATATTCTTTTGCCCATAAATTAAAATAGCAACAAATGCTGGTGAGACTGTGGGGGAAAGGAATCCTTCTATATTGTTGGTGGGAATATAATCTAGTATAACAGTTATGGAAATTAGTAGGCAGATGCTTTTAGTTTTTCCTTTCTCTCTCTCTCTCTCTCTCTCTCTCTCTCTCTCTCTCTCTCTCTCTCTCTTTATTATTTGGTATAGGGTCTCACTACACAGCTCAGATTTGTAGTGATCCTCCTGTTTTCAGCCTCCCCCGCACTGGTGTGTGCCACCACACCCACATTCCCTCACTCAGGGGTTGAGCTGGTGCAGCCTTTGGTGCCAAGAATCTAACCCGGGTCACTGTGCTTGCCTAAGAAGGAGCTTAGTCCACTGAGCTATCTCATTGGCCTGCAGATACTTTTTTGTTTCATTTATTTATCTATTCATTTATTATTTTTTATTGAACTCAGGAGCTTCCACTTGCCAGGCAAGCGCTTATTCCACTGAGCTATCTTCCCAGCCCACAGATGCTTTTTAAAATGTTAAGTAAAATTCCTTTGGTCCAGCAATTTCCTTTGTACACACCTGCTTGAAGGCATTAATGGCAACACAATATAATGATAGATGCATATCTATGTTTATATCTGCACAATTAGTATTAGCTAAATTGTGGAATTGGAATGTCCATCAGCAGAATAATGGAAAAAGAGAACATGGTATTTATTTATTTATTTATTTATTTATTTATTTATTTATTTAATATTTAGTACAGAATCTACAGGATCTCACTACACAGATCAGACTCATAATGATCCTCCTGCCTTCAGCTTCCCCAGGACTGGGATTACAGGCATATGCCACTGTACTGGGACTCTATGGCTGGATCAGCCTGCCCCGGGGGCACAGCTTGTTGTGCCAGGGACCTCACTGAGGTTCACTGCACACTTGCCTAAGTTTGCCTAAGCAGGAACTTTATATTGCTGAGCTATCTTGCCAGGCCTTGAGTTGCCTATGAAACCTATGCTATTACTTACTAAAGAGTACTACTGATTTACCTCAGTACCAGTAGAAGAGCAAGGCTTTCTAAGTTTATAAAAAAAGTCAATGCAATCCAAATTAAGAGCTAACATGCTATTATACAAGAAGCCATGAGTCTGCTTGTTGCTTTAAATTTACTTGAGACCATGGAGAACATTTTATAAAAAAAATCTTCTATAACTGAGCTAATTTTTCCTGGAATATTCCTTATTTCTTTAATAGCCCACTGTCATTACTAAATTTTGTTCTTGATTACATAATAATGATCAAAGATTGTTTCATGGGCCCTTTTAGCACTGGTTTGCTAATTGTAAAAAACTTCTGTAGCATCCTTAAGCACTGTTTTTTTCTCATTCCACATTCCCATTCCTGTCCTTCTTGCACCCTACTTAGCACACATTTTCCTCTTATTTTATTCAAGTTTTTAATTCATTTTAATGAGAAAAAAGATAAAATAGCAATGAAATAGATTCAAAAACAGGTTAGTCACATATAGCCATTCTCTTTTGTTTGAAAGGACAGTTTTCTTTATTTGCATTTCGTTTTTCATACATTTTCTAAAACAATGAAACAAGTCAATTAGAATTTAGTTTTAGAATTAGGGACACGCTAGAACAAGTATGATTGGAAAGGATGACTAATAAGGAAAATATTAATAAAGGAAACTAACATGCACAAAGCAATATTTATAACAACAAAACTAAGTAACTCAAAAAGAAATCATAGCACATGTTCCAATTTGTGACATGTTCTAAGCCACAGCAGGAAAAATTAGTTAAAAATTATAATAGAAACATTATCTTACTTTTCAGTATACAAAGCCACAGAGAAATTTCAGCAAGATTCATCATATATGACATTTATTTGCAAACTATAAAGTACATAGACACATTCATTTGTCCTACAAAGATCATAAAGACTATTGATATAATTAAATGTTCTGAAAACTTATATTTGCATATCAATACAATGAACATACCATAACAAAATTTATAAAGCTATTGCAAGGGTTAAAACCATAATGTTACAGAGATATATAGGTCTTTATGGCAAGGTTTATAACACATAAATAGAAAATGAAGATGAAAGGAGCAATAGACAATGTACATAAAATTAAATGCAATTAAAAAATACCAAAATCGAGCAGCAATCATGGGAAGTGTAACTAAAACAACTATATAAATTATGCTGATACAATTTTCCTTATTATAACAGACAGCCACATATATTACTACAGGTACAAATAAAATTGCATTTTTATATGTTGAGAATGGTTATTTCAGTCTGTGTAGGGTGCTATTAAAGTGAAGTGCCATAAACCTAAAAATGTATTTTCTTATTGTTCTGGAAATTAAAATTCCAAATTCTAGGTGTCAAGAGATTTGTTTATTGTAAGGACCTGCTTCTTAGACTGCAAATGGCCTTCCCACAGCATCTTTACATCGCTATTTTGCTGTGCGTAGATGTCTGTTACCATAATTTATGATAAATTCATTAGACCTATATGATTACTCTCCTACTTTATGACTATGTGTAAATTTAATTGTCTCCTTGTAGACCCTATGTCCAAACATGGTCACTTTGGAGTTTGTCATTCAAAATAAAAACTTTACAATCACAAAATTCATTTTATACAATGGTAGTTTATATTCTTCATAATTTTATTATAATCACTTGCTATATGTCTATAGATGATTATATTCTTTGTAAGAAACAGGAAGTTCTCACGAGAGTACATACGAAAATTCTGGCAGACTTATGATTATAGAAAAAAGCATTTTTATTATTTCAAATGCTAAGACTGTGTAAATAGGCCATGATGAGAGACAAAAAAATTAGTTCATTGTAATATTCAGTAGAAAAATTACTCTCTATCCTGTTATAGTAATATAAATTATTTATTTTAGACTAATGTCATTATGGTTTAGGTTGCGAGTGTCTCCCTAAGGGTTTTGCAAGGTGGTTGAATCATGGGGCTTTGAGCATGTTATTGGATTATGGGCCTGGTAGGAAGAACTGGGTTACCTGCATGTGACCTGGAAGTGTTTCACTCTGCAGCTCCTCCCTGCACTAACAGCTTCCTGGCCATGTGTCAGAAACACGTTTTGTTGGGCAAGGCCTTTGCAACATGCCCTTTTTTCTTTGGAGGAAATCCATCAAGGACTGAAATGTAAGCCCAAGTAAACTTCTCTAAATTGCAAGTGTTATGTGGATAATATGCTTGGAGAACAAAATGTGATATTAAATAGATCAATGTATTATATTATATATAAATTTTATAAACATAAATGTCAGAAGCAAGTGAATTAAAATAAAGAAAAATGTTGTCTTTGAGTGGAAAGATATCTTGCATTCATAGACTGCAAGAAATAATGTTAAAATGCTGATATTGGCCAGGGAGATGGATCAGTAGAATAAGCGCTTGCCTGGTGGTCGCAGGGGTCTGAGTTCAATCCCCAGTTCCACCGAAAAAAACAAAATGCTGATATTAGTCAGAGGAATCTACAGATTAAATGCCATTTCTGAGAAAATCACTGTGGTTTATTTACAAAAATAGAAAAAATATAAATCCAAAATTCATGTGAAACCACAAAGGACTGCTACTTGCCAAAGTAAATTTAAGCAAGAACAAATCTAGAGGCATAATGCTCCCAGCTTATAATTAATATCTACCTTGCAGTTGCAACTCATACTTCTGAACTGCAATGAACAAAAGAAGATCATACTATAATAAAGGATGAATATTTTCCAATAAGACAAAATAGAGATCTCAGAAAGAAAAGCATGTGTATAAGACCGACTGATTTTTTAAAATTAGCATGAATACAGTAAGAAAACCATAACGTCTTCAATAAATGATGTTTGGAAAACTGAGTACCCATATGCAAAAGAATGGAATTGAATCTTTTTCTTTACACACAAAAACCAACTCAAAGAAGATGAAAAATTTAAATAAATGACCTCACATTGTAAAAGTTCTAGAAAAGAGCCTACAGAAAAGCTTCTTAAGATTGACTTTGGCAATCTTGATTTTTTTGGAAATGAAACCAAAACATTGGAGAAAAAAAAGCAAAAATACAAAACAAGTGTTGCACAGAACTGAAACCTTCTGCTCAAGAAAGTTTACATTCAACAAAAGAAAAAAAAGCTATAAAAGGAAGAAAATATTAGCAAATCCAATAACTGAAAAATGTTAATTTTTATATGATGTAGCACTTACAACTAATAGTAAAAGAAATATACCAAACAAAAATAAGTTAGAACAGGCCAGATTAGTTGTAAATGCTACATCATATAAAAACAGGCGCTTAGGCGGAGCACAGGGACCAGGGTTTGAGCTCAGTCATGCTGTGACAGCCCAGCCCCAAGGGCATGCTAAAATGGTGATGGAGACTGAGCGTCGTGGCACGTGCCTGTAATCCCAGCAGTTGGGAGGTTGAAAGCAGGAGCATCACTACAAGTCCAATCTGCGCAGTGAGACCCTATAGACCCTGTAAAAAAAAAGTGAAGAAATTTAAAATATGTTTATTCAAAGAACACATGTAGATGACATAAATATGAAAAGATGCACAACACTAATTACCAGGGAAATGAAGAGCAAAATTACATGAGAAATCACTTTGAACTGTTAATTTAGCTGTTAACTGAAACAACAATGACAAAAACAGAATCAGAAAAATTGTACACAGAAAGAATATTTTTGCACTTTGGGTGGGAATGTAAACTAATATAACCTTTTTGGAAAAATTGAAAAGTAAAACTGTCATATGATCTGGCAATCCCACTGACATGCAGCTGTGATCAAACTAAACAGTGAGTGTTGAAGTAAAACAATTATGTTAAGGGTTGACATGGGAGATGGCTCAGTAGAATAAGGGCTTCCCTGGCAAGCGAAAGGGTGAATTCAATCCCTGATTCCCCATAAGAAAAAAAAAGGGGGACTGACAAGATATATAATTATATTCTCTGAATGAATAGAGGAATTTGTTCTAGTAGTGTTTGTAAATAGGATATCATGTGTGCATCTTGTATAGCAAATAACCAAGAGGAAGAGAGTATGCAATGCGTTAATTATTGAAATTGTCCTAGCAATTTGATTTGAAACTGCCTCATTGCTGTTTGTTTCTCAATAAAATTATGGAGAAAAAAAAAAGATAGCTCAGTGAACTAAACACCTGCTTAGTCAAGCACAGGGACAGGGATTTGATCCCTTGCACCACATGCTTCACTAGCCCCACCCCCGAGCATGCTGAGCCAGCCACATTTGGAAACTTTTCTAGTATCCATTAGACAGAGAGATATATAAATGAAATGTGACATAGATGACAGACAGACAGACAGACAGACAGACAGACAGACAGATAGATAGATAGATAGATAGAATAAAACAATATGTAGCATTAAAAAAAGAGAATCAATCCCTGATGATATTTAAGACAGCATGGAAGAAACTAGAATTTCTAGGTAAAATAAGTCAGAAAGAGGCAAACACTACATGATACAACTTATACATGTTTTACATGGTCAAATTCATGGACATAGAGAGTAAGATTGATATCAATGGCTGTAGTTAATGTTTTGCTGGATGAATAAGTCATAGAGATATTCTTGAAAGCTGAGTGAGCAGTATTTGTCTGTACTTTGAAAATCACTAAGAAGGTAGGTTTTATACTGCATTATTGACCCAAAATGTATAATAATTAATAATGAGATTGAAGAAAAATTTTGAACATGATAATTATGTGGCATAGATTGTCATGATCCATTCATGAGTGTACACTTACCTTTAAAATCATCAAGATGTGTCTGTTAACTGTATACAATTTTCATATGTCAGTTATACTTCAATGAAATGATTTGAAATTATGAACACATCATCACTGTGCCTTGGAAATTGTCTCTCTATGTATTTTTTTTTACCTTGGAAAGAGAGTCTTCTAAGAAGCTATGCACTTCTTTGAGGCTCTGTCCCCTAAAACATCTATCTTCACTTTTATTGTCTCTCTGGAGATGAATTTTAAAAAATCTACATTTTCAGTGATATGTGGTGTTCTGTTTATTTGATTAGTTGGCATTATTTCTAGTAGCACAATATTATATTTGGTCTGATAACTGACCATATTTGTTCAAATAGCAGTGGGCACACTAACCCAGGCCCTGAATTATCTTTGCCCCTTATCCTTACATTTTATTCAATTTTCTGTAGCTCTAACAATTTACCCAAGGCTGATAACTTTGAATAAGAAAATAGGCTATTTTGCTCAGTTTAGAGACTAAATGGTCAAGATTGTATCGCCCTACCTATTTAAAATTTTCCTTGGACAACTTACACTGTAATGGAGAGTTGGAAAGCAAATGGATACACGGGGGAGTAGCTAAGTACATGAGATGACTTTGCTTAAGAACAAAGCATTCTCAGAAGAACCAGTTGGATTCCAACAATAAATACAGTACATACAGTAATAGTTGTACTCCCACTTGGGCCTACCTAATAAAAGTCTCACCTCTTCTTATTACTCTTACACAAGTCACCAAACTTCCAGGACATGAACTTTTGGGAACACACTCAAATAATATACAAACCATCATATTATGCCTGCACTGTATAGCTTTCAAATGTTTTAGTGCAGCCATGTAAGTTACCAGAACAGTCCATGCTGTACATGGACAGCCCAACTGTCTTATATCTGCTCCAAAGAGTAGAATGAAATGGTCATTCCATAAAAACCATCCATGCCTTAACATCATTACTTGTTTATAGATATCTATGCTTGCCATTCTTTTTGAAAGTTATTTATTGCAAAAGTTATGGACATTGAAAAAAATAAGGAAATTGAGACACAGAAATGTGAAACATATGGTATGTTATTTGCCCTATTAGAAGGAAGAAAATTCAAGTGTGCGACTATGTACCCAATTTTCAAAGCCTTTTTTTAAAGTATCTAACTGATGAATAGTTTAAGTGAAACATCAGAAAAGGATTCTAGAAGAGCATACATAAGCCATAATCCAGGAGAGGAAAAGAAGATAGGGGTGTATGTCTCCCTGACTTGAGTTCAAGATCTTCTTATGAGTTTGAGTTTGCTGATTAACTTGTATTGTTTCATGGTTTCCTGCTCTATATATGAACTATTTATTTTCTCTTATAAATTGCTTTAAAAGCTTAGGTGAATATTGCTAACGATTAGGTTTTGTAGCTTCCTTTTCAAGTTTCAAAGACTCCTCAACCCTTAATTATTCACCTACTTTAAGAAGACAAGATAAAAATTACTGCCTTCATTGTACAAAAGAAACCCAAGAGGTCAAGCCGTTCCCTATGCTCCCCACAGCAAGAAAAGGATAGAGTGAGTCAACTGCTGAAAGGCATACTTCCTAATTTCAACTCAGTATTTAAGCAGTGACATTTTTATTTTCTGATAAAAGAAGGGCAGTGCAGCTAGCTCCACTGAGCTATATTAGTCTGCCTATCACTTAGAAGAAGATTTTTGTAAAAATCAGAGATGCAAGAGACAGTGATATAACAGAAAAGAGTGAAAGACAAGGACAGAGAGAGTCTTTTAGCTAAAGCAGAGACCTGTCATATTCCTTGTAGGGGGTATCACAGAGTTTTTAAAGGAAGGGAAAGCTCAGGCTAAACAGGGCAAACTTAGACGAGGATGCACACAATCAAGAGCAGCAGCCCAGAACAACTTCATGCCCCATGCGCTGCTCCTCAGCAGGCTTAAACATAAAATTGAGAGAACTATACACCACAAAGGGCATAGCTGTGAGATTTCATATCCTTGACTCAAGCATCTCTTTGCTTATCACTATTGGAATGTTCCTTGGGGCTGTATGAGAACTTTAAAGGATAAAATTCTAACGGAAAAGAAATATTTGAGAAAGAAAGAAAGAAATTCTGAGGGTCTGTTCAGTAGAGGAAAAATTGGATCACATGTAGATAATACTGAATTAACAAACATGTAACAAGGTTATAAAACTCTTTAAGAGTTCATTTCAATTGATCTCATGTACTTCTCGGTCTGTTTAATGTGAAGCAATCATTTCACAGTCAGCAGTCAACTTGTGTTCAAATTGTGCATAGCATAGACTCATTCCACAATTTGAACTGAAACAAGATCTGAAATATGGAACATGCAAGTTGCTTTTTTTATTTCCAGGTGAACTATATACTTAGAGTAATGACTTTCATTCTCAAATTTTTCCCACATTACCTGACTGCAAATTATAAAATATAAAACAAAATCTACAGCTAAACATATTTGATAAACACATATACAACATCCTGGAGAAATATCTAAAATGTAGTAAGATGAAACAGATAAAATTATGGCAGGTAAATTGCAATGAGTATGTGGTCATTGGCATGTTTAAGGAATGCATAGTTATAGGACAGTTTGGTAGTACATGTAGATAATATGGGCATCTTATAATGGCTGACCACAAAATTACCACTCTGTGTAAGGTTTATTTAATCATTTTCCAATCCAACATTTTGAAATTGCCCTTACTCATTGGTCTTACAACACTGAACTAATAATATGGCTGATATTGTACTTAGAATATAGAAGTCACAAGGGGCTGGGGATGTAGCTCTTTGGCACAGCACCTGCCTGGCAAGCACAAAGTCCTGAGTTTGATTCCCAGTACAGATAGTAAATTAATAAAATACAGATTCTCACTTCTGAAAGCTAATCTTAGTTGCCAAGTCAACTAGATTAAGAAACATCTGGATAGGTTATTGAAATATGGGGACACTCTACTCAACAGGAAGTAGAGATCAGTAGAAGGAGGTAGGTCACTAGGGAAGTGTCTTCTGAGGCTCTGTTTCTTCCTAGCTATCTTTCTCTGTGCTCTTCTTTCCAGCTCAAGGGTGCAGCTTTGCTCCACCCACCATGTCTTTCTATCACCATATTACAAACTTGGATCCAATTGACCATAAAATAAAACCTATGAAACTGTGAGACAAAAGAAACTTCCCCTCTTAAGTTGTGCCTGTCCAGCAGTTTGTCCTGGAGACAAGAAATCTGTAAACTACAAACATTTGGTGCCAGAAAAGTAAAACAATTCCTTTCATGATACCTAACCAGATGGTTTAGAAGACTTGAAGCTGATATGAAAAAGCCATTTTTAGTAGTTTGGACATATGGGTTAGAGAATCCCTAGAATGTAATAAGCAAAACTGTCTGAAAAAGTCTGATTGGATCCCAGAATATAACAATGCTCCTAAGAATGTGGACAGTAAAGGCCAGTTGCAACAGGACATTGATGGGAATGCAGACTATTGAGAAACAGAGTAAGAAACATGAAAATTTTGTCCTTTCAAGAATTTCTGTTTTATACATGTTTTAGGACTTTGAGATTGAAATAAATGATGGCAGATCAATTGATCCAGTCAAGGAATTTTCTAGTTATCTCAATATTTATTAGACAGAGTCATAGGTGCTGCAGGCTTTTTTTTGCTTACTGCTATAGTAAGAATTGAGAACAAAACACCGAGTGGAAAGATGTGAAAACCTTAAAGTTAGGTGCAAAAAATCAAGTGCAATATTGGGGCCAAGGAAGCTATGGTTTCTAAAGAGATTAGGTCCATTTAAAAGGAAACAAGTGCTTTGGAATATGACAAAACAGTCCCTTGGGAGTATCTAAGAAATAACAAGACTCCACACATTATGGGCTTAGTAGTGTAAAAGCATTACTTTCATTTGAGAGGAGAGGCCCAAGAACTACCACTCAGGAAGTGAAGCCTACAAAATTCATGCCCTGAGACTGATCCCTCTGCTAAACCATCTATGTACTCAGAAATGTCTATCATGATGGATGGGGTCCTGCATACAAGCTTGCTTTGAGATAGATCTCGGCATTGTCCCCGTGGTGCTGGTTTTTCAGTGATGGAGAATGTAAGAGCTGTGAGGTCAGTAAGGCTTTCACTTAGATTTCAAAGAAAGACCTGGGAGAACAGGCAATGTGTCCCTGACCAGGGTATGTGTGCACCTGTAGGGTGGAAGGAAGAGGAAATTTCTAGACATTCCAAGGCTTAGCTAGTGTCATAGGTATTGCTGGCTGCTTTTGCATACCTCTATAGTGAGAATTGAGAATAAAAACCAAAATGCAAAGATGTAGAAACCTTAAAATAGGTACAAAAAATCATATGCAATATTGAGGTCAAGAGGTTACACATAAGAGGACTGTTTGCTGAGGGATGATACAAGTCCTGGACAGAACAAACCCCAGAGAGAGGCTTTTAGACTGGAACACCTGAGACCACATGACTGAAGAAACGCCAGCCCACTAGGACTCATGTTTTAACATCATGTGTCCAGTGTACAGGGCGTTAAATGACAGAACCTAGTATTTGCTTGTTTGCTTGTGTTCTTATTTAGTTCTGAATCTTTTTCTCCCCCAATTTGGACTTGAGCTTTGGAGAATTCTGGAATGGTTAAGTTTAGAGAGGGGATTATATTGTTTGTGCTTTTATGGAGGTGTTTTCTTATATTGGTAGAAATTGTTAACTTACTATCATTTATTTGGAGGTTACCTATAAATTAAGGATATATGATTAAGTATCAAGATAACAAGGGGTAGACTTGTGACAGTTTTTCTTAAACGTCAGCCTGGCTGGAATAAGAGTCCCCCAGAGCAGTCTGTTGTATATTCGTTATTGGATTAAGTCACCTATATTCATACCTGTTAGAAGGTAGAGCCTAGTCAGGCTCATGTGTCCCCATAAATATGCCATTGGGGAGGATATCTGTTGCTGTCACTCTTTTCCTGGGCTCAGCCTGCTAGTAGCCATGAACAGTGGTTCTCTGCTCCATCACACCTGTTTTAGTTGCTTTCCTGTTGCTGGGACATAGGACGCAACACTCACAATTTACAGATGGAAACATTTGTTTTGCTTCACAGTTTGTAAAGGTTTCAATCCTTAGTTGGCTGGTCCCACCAAGGCAGGGAGACGTGGCATGGGGCAGGGCACAGGAGACTTGCTCGTGGCATCCCAGCCAGGAGAAATGAATGGAGGAAGATGGAGCTAGTCTTCCAGTCTGGGTGCTCAGTGGCCCAGTCCTCCCACCAGGCTCTTGCTACCCCCATCACACCCAGTTATAAACTCACCAGCGAAAAAATCCAGTGTAGGGTATCACACCTCCATGATTCAGTCACCTCTGAAAGCCTTGTCTGCTCGTAATGAGGCTTTTGGCAGATAGACAGAAATAAACCACAATAATACCCTTCTATCATTTTGTTTCTGCTTTTGAAATAAAAGACAAAAAATTAAAACCTCTCTAATTGTAAAACAAATTAATCCTGTCTTTCTTTAAGTTGCAGATATTGCATGCTTAGTGCCAAAAATGGGAAAGCGGACCAGTGTTTCATACAAAAGAACTCGCTTTTCACACCTTCAGAAAATTGTTGAGCTGCCTCTCAGCCTTCTGTATTTATTCCTCCTGCCTTCTTCATCTGCTCAAAGGAGGGAGTGTCCTTATTTTCATGAAAGACTATGTCTTAGTTACTCTTCTCTCGTTGCTGGGACAAATACCTGACACTCAAGATGGAGGAAGGAAAGGTTTATTTAGCTCACAGTTACTGGAGGTTTCAGTCCATACTCAGCTGGCTCCAAGGCAGAGTGACACATGGCAGAAAGCAACCTTTCATGGTGGCAGCAAAGAGCAAGAGCTCAAGAGAGTAGCAGCAGCTCAAGCAGCTAGCTTCTTCTCCCTCCTTACATTGAAATGCAATTTACCTTCCCCAGGGCAGGTGCAGCATCCACACCCACAATAATCAATCACAAACTCCAGAAGCTGCCCGAAGACTGCATGAGACTTTGGGGTGACACCAAGACACAAGCCATAACAGCCTACTATCATTACTTAAAGAGTTATCTTTATCCTCTCATTTCTGTTTCTGTATCTTTCTCTGTCTGTCTCTGTCTCTCTGTCTCTCCATGTCTGTCTCTGTCTCTGTCTCTCTGTCTCTCTCTTTCCCTGTCTCTCTGTCTCTGTCTCTCTGCCTCTCTGTCTCTGTCTTTCTGTCTCTCTGTCTCTGTCTCTGTCTCTGTCTCTATCTCTATCTCTCTCTCCCTCTCTCTTTCTCTTTCTCACTCCTTCTGTGTATGTGTGTGTGTTCTATCTCTGTCTGTCTCTCTGTCTCTGTCTCTCTGTCTCTCTGTCTCTGTCTCTCTGTCTCTGTCTTTCTGTCTCTCTGTCTCTGTCTCTGTCTCTGTCTCTATCTCTATCTCTCTCTCCCTCTCTCTTTCTCTTTCTCACCTCCCTCTCCCTCTCCCTATCCCACTTCCTTTCCCTCCCCTCCCCTCTCCTCCCCTCTCCTCCCCTCTCCTCTCCTCTCCTCTCCTCTCTGCCTTTCACAGTTCACTTTATATAAATTTTGAGTCTTGGCCCTTTTATTGCTCACTGCCTTCAATGACACAGGCAATGTTATATTTCTTACACTTTGACTGCAATAATGTTATCATTCCTTCATTCTCCATGGATTGACTCATCCCTGTTTCTGTTCACAGCATGCCATGTCTTTCTGAGAGTTTCCTGTAGGCTTCTGTCTTCACATCTGCATCTCACTTTCTTCCTTCTTCTGTATATTTATTCTTTCTCTACACCACCAGCTCTGTGTTTGTTAGACATAAGTGGCCTCTGCATTGCCAAGTTCTGGTCTCTGTTCTGTGTATATTTAATTATTCAGAAATACTTGAAAGTTGATCTCACTTTGCACTTAAACTGTTTTCTTTGACATGTGGGACATCACAGTTCTCTTAATTCCCCCATAGCAAACTGATTATTCCTTGCTATCTTTTAGTGGCTTCTCCTCCTCTTCTTGAATTCTAAATTTTGGTGTTACCTGGGTCTTTGCTTTAGGCCTTCAACCTTTATCTAAATCCTCTATATACATTAGCTTATCCAGTATAAAACCTTAAATACCAGCAGTCAGCCCAAGACTGCCCAATATGTCTCTACTCTCACTTTCTCCTAGGTAGTCCACACTTAACTATCCAGATTTAACTATGTAATTCCAAATAGCTCTTTAATATTTTTAAATTTATATACTAAGTAACAAAAACAGATTTTTAAGAGCTGGGGAGATAGCTCATCAGTCTAAGCACCTGCCTGGCAAGCACAGTGACCCAAGCTCGATCCCCGGTACTGCATGCCACACTGGCCCTGCATTGAACCAGTCACCGAAACCGGATGTGGTGGTACAGGCCTATAGTCCTAGTGCTGGGGAGGCTGACACAGGAGGATCACTACAAGTCTGAGCTGCACACTGAGACCCTGTACCAAATAAATAAATAAAAGATTAAAAACAAAACAAAACAGGATTCCATTTCACCTCCACCCATTTCTCCTCTTTTATCCTAGACTTAGCCAAAATTTATTACTATTCTCCTATAAGCTTTGGGTTCAAGTACAGTGTTTTCATTTTATGAATTTTTTCAATATCCTTACACACCTTATGTTAATCTTAAAGTTGTATTATTTCTGCTTTTTTATGCATTTGGTACAGGATATCACTATACAGCTCATCCTTGTAGTGATCCTCCTGTTTTCAGGTTCCCCAGTGCTGGGATTAAAGGCATGCACTACCACACCTGGACATGGTGGATGACTCAGCATGTTAGGGGTGAGGGGATGGGTGAGGCATTCGGTGCCGTAGATCAAACCCTGGTCCCTGCACTTGCCTAAGCAGGAGCTTAGTGCACTGAGCTATCTTCCTGGGTCTATTTCTGCTTTTAAAACACCATTAGAATTGTTCAAGTTACAGCATGTATAGGTACAAATTCTTTAGGATGATTGTGATCATTATGTATATCTAAAATTAACCAATAAAATCTACTTAAATAAAATAAACACTCAGGTTCATATTATTCTGATTTGCTGCCACTATGAGCCAACCACCATTTTCTTCAGTCTGTCCCACCATAAACAACTGATTACTAGCTAAGATATTTGGTTGTAAGTCAAAAATCCTGTATATGACTGTTCAGGGTTGACCACAGGAAATGACTAAGACTCCTTGAGAAGCCTGTTGCTGAAGCTATTCTCCCACCTCAGGTTTCACTCTTCACCTATGTTTGTTACGTTCTACCTAGAGTTGCAGTCATGGCCTTGAGCCTCACCTCCTTTGCTTTGGTTAGCTATTCTCATAGGCTCAGAAACTTTTCATTCAGAGACTTTCTCTGGAACTTGGATAGACTTTTAAGTCCTTCTATCTATAACACTTCCTTTTCTAGAAGAGGATGAAACTGAAATTTTCCATTCCCAGCCTTTCCTCTCCCCCTGTTCCTCCTTCCCTGGGACCTAAGTAAATAGAATAGCAAAAGACTTCTGTCTGTCTGTCTCTCTTACTTTTTCATTGCTAATTCACAATACCTAAGGCACATAAACTAAAGCAGGGGCTTGTTTTGCTTCATGTTTACAGCCCATGGCCAGCTGGTGACTGAAACAGAAACAACATGGCCCAGGAATCCAGCAGAGGAGACACACTTTGGGTGCTCAGGAAGCAGAGAGAGCAGGGAGGAGCTAGGGAGGGAAAGAAGCTTTTCCATGGCAACCACTACAGTGACCTGTCTCTTCTATTCAGGCCCCAGTGCCTAAGTGCTCCCTAAGAGCAAGTTACCTCTAGTGCCCCATAACTCAGTGAACTTTCACAAGCCCCAACTTTGACAGCATGAGTTTTGGAGGGAACACCCCAAGTCTAAATCACAACTCTCCTCTTTCTTCCCTCATCTCTCCCCCTCTCCCTCCCTCATTGTCTCCTCTTTCTTTAGTGAAAGGACCACTGTGCCTATCCTAATTCATTTGATCTTCAACTGAGCACGGCATTCTGTAGGGGACACTGAACTGAGAGAAGTAAGTGCCTACTTTGGTTCAGTCTTTTACTTATACTGTAGTGATTAGGGACTAAAGGCTAGATTATTATACTTCTCTTATCTTTTAATTATTGTAATTAATTATTAGAGTAGGTGGCTTTGCAACATTTTCTAACTCAGTTGAATTTTTTTATTTTTATACAAGTTCTACAGGTCTCACTTACACAGATTGAACTCATAGTGAGCCTCCTGTTTTGAGCCCCCCAAATACTGAGATTATAGACATGCACTACCACTCCCAGTGTCAGTGTACCCCAGGACAGGGGCCAGCATGGCACACTTGGGATCGAACCCTGGTCCCTGTGCTTGCCTAAGCAAGCACTTTAGTCTGTTGAGCTTTCTGGCAGGCCCTTAGTTGAATTTCTGGCAGTAACTTCTACAGAAAGACAAGGAAAGTAGGAGAGACAAAATGACTTCATTTAATGGTGCCAAACATGTAAAAACTGAGGAGTGAATGAGATATAGGCAAATTCATCTCTGCAGAGGAAACTTGGGCAGAAAAAGAGGAAAAAGAAGATAAAGGCCAAAATAAAAGTACAAGCTGTGGGGCCAGCAAGATAGTGCAGCAGACTAAAGTGCCTGCTTAGGCAAGCATAGGGAACCTCAGGGGGACCGTGGTTCAGTGACTGGATGCCGTGCCAGCCTTGCCCCCAGGATGGGTTGAGCTGGCCACAGACTCCAGGTATAGTAGCACACACCTGTAATCCCAGCACTGGGGAGGCTGAAAGCTGTAGGATCACTATAGTCAGAGCTGCATAGTGAGACCCTGTAACAACCAAATACTTTTAAAAAAGAAAAGTACATGCAGCATTTGGGGGATGAAGCATGAACTATGGTGAGAAGACATATCAGAAAGGTTTTGTTGGTGTCTGCATTCCTACATATTGTACAACTCTCAAGGAAACCCAAGAGAACTTGTGTGTCTCTGCCCTGAGAGGTTTTCTGAGTCCTAACCTTTATGTCAGTCTGACATAAAATGTAGGCCATATATTGAAAACTTGTTTGTTTTCTTGTGAGAAATTCACCTGTTGGGCTTTGGGAACTGTTATGATCACGTACCCAGGATCTTGTAATTAACAGGCTATGAGACACAAAAGACTTTTAAAATGATGAACAGCTATGAAGAGTACATACTACCCTGTTTAATGTTTACTACAAATAAAGCTGTGGTAATTAAGATAGTATGATATTGATTAAAGGAAGACACAAACATCAAAGGAACAGAAGAAAATGTTCAGCATGGATCCATTTAAATGTGTCAGTTGCTTTTCTCCATAATACAAAAAGCATTCCACTGGAGAAAAGATGCTTTTCACCAAAATAGTACTGCAAAAGCGAACACAAATATGAAAATAACAAACCTCACAGTTTGTATAAAAAGTGACAAATAGATATAAATGTAAAAAGTAGAGCTATAAAGTCTTCATTGATTATGGTAATGCAAGCCTCTAATTCCAGAACTCCAGAGTGAGATGGGAGGTTTGCCATCTTGCACTATCTAATGAGTTCAAGCCCAGGCTGAACCATGCAGGGAAATTCTGTGCCAAAATACACCAAAAAAATTTAAATGAAAATATTTTTGCAAGTAAACACAAGAGAAAATATACATAGTTGTCTTTGAACAGGGTTCTTAGACATGACAGCATAAGTACAATTCTTGAACAAAAAAATTAAGTTGGATGCAGTATAAATTAAAATTTTTTTCATTTAAATGTTTTTAAGTGAATGCATAGGCAAGCTACATAAATTCTATTATGTTAAAACAACAGGAGTCAAAAAATGGGAGAGAGGGAATGGAGAATGAATGAGGGGAAGAAATAAGAAAAGAACCAAGGTGTGTTATGTACTTGTACCAGTTCTACATAAGGTATGTAGCCATTTGATCCTGCAAACATATACTAGCAAAAAATATTAAGACACTATTAAGATAAATGATACGAAGTGTAAATGAGTCACTGGACTGAACACTAGGAATAATTAATAAATAGGCCAAAAATAATCAATCAATCAATCAATCAATCAATCACTGAAGAGAAAATTTGCGAAAGTAAAAATGGCTCTCATGAAAGCACATGAAAATATTTTAAGAACGTTAGTCACCAGGGCCATGCAAATTTAAATCCTAGTGAGATAGCCCTAAATACTACTAGAATGCTTGAAATTAAAAATTTTCATGAGCAAATCTTAGTAAAGAGGTGAGAAAATTGGACTCCGCATTCATTACTTTAAGGCATATGAAATGCCAGAGGCATTGAGAAAATCAGTTTGACTGCTTATACAAAAGTGGATATATCTTTCTCATAAAACTCAGACATTGTACTGTGTGAGACTTGTCATCACTCAGTTACAATTTATTTTTAAATACATTTTGCTTCACAAATATTTATAGGGTCTCTATCATCTCCCCAAATTATAAATCATACAAATGACCTTTAGAGGGGTATGCATAAACAAAGTGTCGTTTATCCATAAAATGAGACACTGTACTACAACAAATGTAACATAAAGCACAAATAAGTCCTGATATACACATATAAGATACATATACAATGAAGTGAATAAATGTTGAAGGAATTACTGTGAGGCTGGGGAGATAGCTCAGTAGAATACGTGCTTGCCTGGCAAGCACAAGGACCTGAGTTCAATCCCCAGTTCTGCAAAAAAAAAGGTATTATGATGAATGAATGAAGCCTATCTCAAAAAAATGTGTGTGTGTGTGTGTGTGTGTGTGTGTGTGTATTTCCAATTATATAATCATCTTACATAAACAAAAAGCTGTCACTATGGAGAATAGATTTATTTGCCAGGGCTTAGAATAACTGGAGCTTAAAAATGGAAAGAAATAGCATGAGAAAAATTGAAGGCCCTGATCTCCTGTATGTGGTGAGGATTACACAAATCTATCTAATGGTTAAAGCTGAAAGAACTATATGCCAAAATATATTTTTACTGTAGAGTAATTGTGAAAGAAGATGCATTAAAAGTAAGTTATTTGTCTTCTTTATTTAGTGACTTTTAGGTATAAACACCAATTATTACGGAACTGATTTTTGTTCACAATCACAGTTAAAATTAGTTAGACTCATCTAGGACTTATTCACATAATTATCCTGCACAGTTATTTTGATGGATTTTTAAAAATTTAAATCAAGTAAGTCTCCTTTTGAAATCCTCTGAGTCATTTCAACCATCCTACACCTCAATTATTCAACTGAGGCAGTAGTTATTGGTTAGTAAAGATTAGTTATAAGATGCCCTATAAAACTGAATTGTAGACATTTTACCATGTGTTTTGAAAAACATGTACTTACCAGCATTTCTTTTACTTTCCTCCGTGCTATTATGAGCCCACACATGTACTTGAGGGTATGTGCTTTTTTCATAAACTCGAAGCGAACAACATTATGGCTTTCTTCTCTTCTGTACTACCGAGAAAGGGGTGTTCTAAAATAAAGCTGACATTTCATAATTACACTACTTCTTACCTCTGCATTGAATTCACATCCAAAATAAGTATTTTAAAGCTAATAATGAAGTGAACATTTACTGAGAACTTGCTAGCTGTCAGTTACTGTGTTCAGTGATGGGCTTGTAAGACATGATTTCTGACCATGGGGATATCATACTGTATTACAGAACCTAAAATGGTGATATGAACAGTAGACATAAGTGAATAAGCTATTCTTTTTTTTTC
>NW_004524818.1:3020129-3037464 GCF_000260255.1 Octodon degus | reverse complement strand
TAGGACAGAAAATGAGAATAATCACTGTAATGTATGACCTCTGTCTTCTGAGTGTTGCACCCTTCTTCAACCCATTAAGTTTTGTCAGAGTTGAGACATACATGCCGGAATAACAGTCCCATTTAGTTTTCATTTGGAAAGTCCTTCCCCTGAGACAAGGAAACGTATTGGTATAAGATCAATACAGTTCATTTAAAATAGATAAAGGTAGCTCTCTGTTATATTCCAAGCACTGTGTTTGATTCCAGGGAAATAGAGATGAAGAAGAAATGCATTGTTCTTCAAGCAACTCAAAATCTAGGAAATATGCAGTCTATATAAATAAAGAATAACTACATATGATGTGTGGAAATAGTAATAAAATTGGGGAAAGGTCTACTGGGAGTTGGAGAGACAATACATGACTTCGAGGTCCACAGTCTATTTTATTAAATATTGTAGCTGCACATGATATTATTGATTTCCATTAGACAAATAAGACATTCTTTTAATATTTTTATCCTGCTGCTATCCATGAATCTTATATTCCATTGCTTCTTAGGACTCAATTTTTTTTTCTTTTGTGGAACTGGGGACTGAACTCAGGCCCTACCACTTGCCAGAGAAGCACTTATTCCACTGAGCCATCTCCCCAGCCCCAGGAATCAATTTTTCATGTCTTGTTCTCCTCATCCTAAAATATTTTCTAGAGAATTCCAGCCTTGTTCATGGCCCATATTACAACTTTTTTCACCATGCCTTGCCTACCTTCTCCATTGGTTTTAGGTGTGGATATAACTGCCCATTATGCATCTTGTTCATTCATTCATTTACCCATTTGTCTAAAATATATACCTTAGGCTGTTATATAAGGCGAGCAGTTTGCCAAGTATAAAAATGTAGTGATAAACAAGTGTATCTGGGGTCATTTTCATATGGATATCTCATACACACCTAAATCTCAGCATATACAAATCCTAAAAATGGTGTTTTTTGTTTTTACTTGAAAGAATGGCAAGAGTTTCTATGTATATATCACTTATTGAGATTCACAGTTCTGGAAAGTTATATGTATTTAGATACTTCATTTCAACAGCAAAGTGATAAGATAGCTGCCTTGTAATTTCCCTTTTACAGATAAGGAAACACAGGCAGAGGCTTATTTAAATATCTTGCCCAAATTAAATCAGAAAATAGTTGGACTAGCTGGGTTGTAACACAAACTGATCTCTTTCCAAAATGTGAGCTTTCTCTCATGCATGCTGTGTACTCTAAAATCTCAGTCTCATAGGAACATCATGATCTACACTGTTGTTTCTGATCCCTCCATTTTACCTTCCCTTACCTTTACCTTTTATTTTTCTTCATTCCTCTCACTCTCCTCACCTCATCCTCACTCCTTCATCTTTCTGTTTTCTCAGTCTTCTTCCTTATTTTCTCATCTCCCCCAAATAACTAGTCACAAATCTTGCCATTAAATCTTCTTCAATGGAATGGTTCCTACTATTTTATTGGACATTATGTATATCTGCATTAGATTTTCTACTTAGGCAGCTGTCATTCCCTTTTGTGAGGGACACTTGGAATTCAACTTTCACAAAGCTGCTTATTAAAATTTACCTAAAAAGTCTATGCACAACACATTCTTTTAAAATTCCACTATTATCATTCAACTATCAAATTCAGAACCTGAAGCTATAAAGAACTCTTTTCAAGATCAGTCAACTCTCCTCAGGATTTACCCTGAAATCGTGTACAGCACTTTGTAGATCCTTTGTCAGTGTCAGTCATGTGGATGAGTCATGGCCATTGCTTGACCAATTTGCTCTCTGTGACAGCCTGAGGGAATGTTTTCTCTCCATCTGACTCTCCTTAGGCACACTCTACATCATCAATCACTTTCCTCTTTGGTCCCATAATCTTGCCCCATAATCTCCTTGATCAGAAAATTTGGGACACAACTGAGTTACATGATGTTACAGTACAGGTTCTCCTATGTCCTGAGTCCTCACTGACCTTGAAGGGCTAGGACCAAAATCTTGGCTGTCCTTGTAGGCCTTCTTTTTCTCTAATTTTTTGGTCTGCAAACTTAAGTTGTTAATCCTTCAAAAGAGAAGCTTAATGATATTGTTACCTTAAAACAAAGGCTGTTGAGCTTAACATTAATATCTGTCTGAATATAGGTCTTGCATTATCTTGGTCTTAACCATCTATCAGAGAAGTATAAAAATGAGGAATAAAAAGTAAAGCCATATTAATATGCTGAACTGTAAAAGGCTCAAGTCAACAATTTCTGACATTACCAGTCCTATGGATAACCCATTATGATTGTAGACTACTGGACTATATTTGATTACTTTTCTGAATTCATGCACCTACAATATTTGAATGGAAAGGGAACACCCATCTCTGACAAAGGCAAACAAAAGAGGGGATATAAATGAAGGACCATTTTGTGTCTGTATACGCAAAATAGTTAGGATAGATATGCAGCTACTTTCTCTTTGTTTAATGAGAAGAAAGTTTTGTACTAATAGTGTTTGGACAGGATATCATATCTGCATCTTGTACTACGAATAACTACCATGAAGACAACAATATGCAATGTATTAATTATTGTAACTGTCCTACTAATCTGTTTTGAAACTGTCTCATTGCTATTTCTTTCTCAATAACATTAATATAAAAAAGAACTCTTTCATAATCTGGTCTCTGACTTCCACTCAGCATCATCTTTTTTCAGTACCATTCTCATATGTCCTTCTTTGGCAACTCCAAAATTATCAAAATTACTCACATGTCCTGTGGATTCCAGTGTCCATACTTTCATCCATCATTTCTGGTTTACCCAAAGCTCTTTTCTTCAATTTTACCTAGTTCATTTCTCTTCTTGTTTTCAAAATTCAGTCAAAGGATCATTTCTTCTGACAGCCTTTCTGGCTGCCAGAGGATGTGCTGTCCTTCATTTGATTGGGTGTTGATTTGCCCTATGTTAGCAATTTCTACATGTCAAAGATATCTTGCTTTCCATTCCCAACAATCCAGCCTCTTATAACTCATCACACTTCAAATTTAAATTCAGCTCCATATTTGTTTCATTAAGGTCCATGTCCTTACTGCAATGTCAAATCCATCCATGATTAAAGCAATTTTGTCTATTTTTGCTCCACACTGTTTTCCTAGCCCCTAACACAGTGGCAGGCATATGGGAGAGTAAACAGTAAAATTGTTCCTGAGTACTGACTGTTTGCTAAGTAGAGTTTATCATAGGTATTCAGTAGAAACAAAGGTCACTCCCTATGTCTTACAGGCCCTTATTGCTGCAGGCTTGAAACTAGTGCTAGTTGAAGCAAGAGGTAGGCCACCAAGATAGCTCAGCAGACTAAGTACTTGCTTAGGCAAGCACAGGGACCAGGGTTCAATCTCCAGTACTGCATGCTGCTCTGGCCTTGGCCTGACCCTTTGGCTTGCTGAGCTGGTGACTAAGCTCTGTGTGATGGCTCATGCCAATAATCTCAGCACTGGGGAGGCTGAAAACAGGAGGATCACTATGAGTCTGAGCTGCATAATGAGACCTTATACCAAATATATAGAAAAAAATGAGCACTTAAGCTCTGAAGATGGTGAGATATTTGAAAACTAAAGCAAGTGACATGGGCACTGCATTCTACAGCCTATTATGCTCATCAGAATAAGGAGAAGCAATATATTTTTCTTCCTGTTTTGCCTCCTGCTCTCAGGCAGTCATTGTAGGTAAGAATGGTCACATCTCTGAGAATAACCTTATTTCAAATGACCACTCAGAAAGGGTATTATTGAGGGTCCAAATTTGCTTAGCATTTCAACAGGAAATGGAGCTACAACATATTTCTATGTATCTTTTCATTCTTACATAGTGTACTTTCTATGTCCCTGATAATGAATCTTCCAAAAGGAAATGAATGACATGTATTTCATAGCCACTGCGTTCAGACTTCTACACAGGATTTCCTTTAGAAATAGTAGTTCAGAGATATTTAAGTGCATTGTCCAGGGTCACAAAAGTAGTTAGTAGTAGAGTTGTGATTCAAAGGATGTGAAGACTAGAGATGTTTTATTGAAAATGACTGGTACACAGTAGGCCCTTGATGCAGGCTAGCTAATATCCTAATTAATGCTAACTGCAGATAAAAGACTGAACAATACAACCCTTTCAGGTCTCCTCTGGTGCTTTGAAGTGGAATCTTTTCACAAATAACAAATGGTATTATGAAGATCATAGTTTATGTCTCTATACAGAGTCTATTATAAATTATGAGCCATTCATATGTTGGAATTCTTTTCCTAAATTTTAGTAGAATACATTTATCATGACATAATGAGTCTCTGTATACTTTTTTTCACTTTTCTTTATGATTTAATTAGCCTAAGCCTTTTCCTGTTCTTTGTTTTGACTGCTGCCCTCTCAATTTCTGCAGCTTTTTATTATGAGCATTTAGCAATACACTGTACATATTCATATTGCTGCCAAGCCTTGACCCAGAACATTACAGCTTCTTTTCCTTTTCTGAGTATTGTAATGAATAGATAATACACTTTTAAACATTATGCTTAGTCGAGTGACTTTCATGTTTAAGAATGAGAAATATACAGATTTGTAAAACTTCTTCTTTCCCATTCATGATACCTGGCCACAGTCATTAATGACTTTTTTAATGTTGAATGGCATCTTTATTTTACTCTACCTTCTCTGTGTAAAGAACCTATGAATTTGGATTTGTCTCACTGTTGTGCTTTACAACAGCTAGAGATTGACAAACTAAGCCCATGTTCTGAATTTGATCTACTAACTCTTCCATTAAATCCTTTTTCTCTGTATCACAGGCACGTTTATTATTTACATATTTTCCATTTTTTTCTGCTACACTGGCAGATTTAGTAATTGTGATAGAGATATTAGGACACAAAATGATAAACACCTTTTTTATTTGCACTTTTACACAAAGTTACACAACCCTTCATACTACTTCTCGAAACATTCTGGATAACATCTTATGCAAAATTGGAGAAATGAACTTTTCCTCCTATTTTACTACTTTAAGCAGCCAACGCTAAAATAACATTACATTGTGGGTCTTTCTTATCCAAAACTTTACAAAGAAAACTTCTTACTACCCACCCAGAAAACCCTACTGCTTCCATGTGGACATAGAAATGTTGTTTAAATTACGCTCCCAATCTATCATCCCAGGAAGTTTTCTGGAAAGACACTAAGGATTGTTGACCTTCACTGAATTAAAAAAAAAATAGACTTTAGTACTCTGTGCTTCACCATTTCTGCTAGTGCTAGTTCCCTTTGAAATGTTGTACATATTTCAACAAAAAGATTCAGAAAGCAGTTGCAGATGAATTTAATGAGCCCATGAGGGAACATATCAAACTTGCATTTCACGTGATAAATAAAGCTCGACACTGAATTCTAAGATTTCCGGGTTAATCAGAAGACTTTTGCAAAATTCAAAAATGAGTGCAGAAGTGTTTTTTAAAAGAAGCTAAAGGCTATGGCCATTGTGACATGTCATGTCTACAATCAACCTACATTTGCTTGCGTTCACATTTCTTATTACCTCAGACTGCCTCTTGCTTCAAGAGCAGGAAAATATTTACTTTTTGCTAAGTCATGCAAACATATAAATCTACAATGCATTTTTCTTGTAAAAAATGTCATGCAGGCAGGCGAGAAAGCTCAGTGGTCTAAAGCATCTGCTTGGACAAGCTTAGGCAAAGCATGAGGACAGGTGTTGGATCCTTGGCACAACGTGCCATGCCAGCCCCGCCCCGAAGGCAGGCTTAGCTCCCCACAAAAAAAAGAAAGAAAAAAAAGTTATGCAATTTGTACATTTCTATCATTTCAGGTACATAATTCATGGTAATATTATATATAAAGGAAAACACATCTTAACGTTACATGTTTTAATGAGATAAATGCAAACCATCTTATTTAAATTTCATTCTGCTACCTTAAATTGATAGGTGATTGTATTTAATAACCTATAAATTCACAGTTCATTAAAGACAAACATTTAAAATATGACATATGAAAGGCAGTTTTCTATATCATATTTTTGTGTACTCAAGACAGACACTTTCAGCACTCAATCATAATAGCTATTTTTGTTACTTATTTTCTGCCACAGATTAATACTTCTAACTTTGAAGTACTTTCCATTCTTGATGAGAACACATACAGCTGGCCTGCTTTAGGCACCAACGAATCTCCCCTTCACAAAGCATGACTTCCCTCCCGCAGAGTAGCGGAGCAGCCTACCTTGTAGCACATATGCCATGTTGCCTATTAGAAGGACAAGTTGATTTAGACCTTTAGTGCATCGATGACTACTCCTTCCCTTGGGTACTGCATGTATCTTAAGAGCATAAACAGTCTAAATCTAAGAACCTCAAAATTAGAACTTTCTTGTAATTGAATTTTTAATTGGTCTGATACTTATTTTGGTATTTTGCTTCAGATAAACTTATTGATTAATTTTTAATACCTTATTAATATCCCAACATCATAGCTTTTAGCAATTCACACACTTACCTCTGTTTAGTGATCCATTTTTGTAAGTTGAAAATGTAGTTTTTGAGTCTTGAAATATATTAAATCCAGGAAAAGTACACATAGCACATGCACAATTGGGAAATACTTAAGTATATGTACTGCCATCAAACCATTAAGAAACTGAGCATTGGACATTCATTTGAGACCCTGGTGCTTCTTTTCTTAATTTCAACTTCTTCCTTGAAATTCCAAAGTAACCATAGTCTTCAGTTTCTGTTAAGAATTCCTTTGTTAGCTTTGGAGATTGAACATATATGTATTTGACAATTAGATAGATAGAAAGATACATATATAGACATAGAGATAGTTTTATGTGCATTAGATTTTTTGTTTCATAGATTTTTTATTTTTTTCTTTTTATTTCATAGAATTATACACTTTTTATGATTTAAGTTTTAAAACTTTTACATTTTAGATTTTTAGTGATGTATATATTTGTATTTTCACTACTGTATATTTTATTGCATAAATAAACTACTTATGCAATGTAGAATAACACTAGTTTACTTGTCTTTTTAATTGTAATTCTCACACATGTGAATCTGAGATCTACAGGGGAATGTTTCTTTTTAATGAAGAATGAAAATTGTCAATTAGTGCAGTTTAATAAATACTAAATGTAAAAATAAAAAAAAATCTTTCTGATGCAAATTTACAACAAGTGCAATGGGCATAATAGATTTTGCATGTAAGATGTTAGCAAATATTTTAATTTTCAAAAAATCTATGGGGTACCTGCCCCTTAGCTCAGTTCTTTAAGTGGCTGCTTCAACAAAGCCGTCAGGCTCAGGTTGCTGTGGTTCGATCCCCACAACTCAAGCCAGCCAGTCATGCCTTGAAGGCATTAGGAGCAAAACAAAAAATAAAACACTTCTGCCAAAAAATCTACATTGTCCAAGGGCTGGCCACATATCTCAGTTGTTTAAAGCACCTTCTTAGGCAGACACAGGGGCCAAGATTTAATCCCTGGTGTGCTGTGCTGGCCCCAACCCTGGGGGTGCAATGAGACTGGGTGTGTTGGTGCGTGCCTGTAACCCCAGTGCTTGGGAAATTGAAAACAGGAGGATCACTACGAATCTGATCTGTGTTATGAGCCCCTATAGACCCTGTACTAAGTATATTAAAAAATGTACATTTTCCAAAATAATACAACTTGAATACTATAGACACCTTTTCAACACCATATCCAGCATATATAATAAAGCAAATTGCAAATTGCTTAGATTTTTACTACATCAGAAAACATGCTGATACTATCTAGTTAAAAAAAAAAATTAAATTAGCATTTACCCTCACAACTCCACTTCTGTAAGTCTACGTTAACTAAATATCTGTACCAGGTAACAAGTGTAAAAAAGCTCATGTTAGTAAGGGCAAAGAAAATAATAAAAAAACCCAGAAATTATAAAGAAAACAACAAAGATTTTATTGATTCCTTTATTTAAAAAAATTGTTGATTTTATACTGCACATCTGATAAGCACTTTATATGTAGTAACTAATTCAATCTTCATCTCAATGAGAAAGATTTTCAATGTAAATTTTTTTACTGTAATGAATATCATAGCTAATCAAAATATAAAGAGACAAAGTTTATTTTTGACGTAGTTTCAGTCGTTCTAGGATTGTAATCATTGTTCACAGCAAAGATGTACTAATAAAAATAAAAATTAAAAAAATGATTTAAGTTTCAGTCCATCATCCATTGGGTCTACTGCCTTGGGCCCATGGGGACAAACCAGATCACTGTGTCCTGCATGATGAAGCAACACAATTCACCTTAGGGCTGATAACAAAGGACTAGGAAAAAGAGATTTAGTTTCTCCAATCTGCTTCATGAGGGCATAATCAGTGACCCAAAACCTCACACTGGGATGCATTTCTTTAGGATTTTATTATTTAGCAATACAATCAAACTGGAGACAAAGATTTTGTCATAGATTTGGGGGAACATTTAAGATTCTAGGAATAGCATAAGACCATTTCACAGGTAGGGAAGCTGAGGTATAGATATGATGCATAACTTACTGATAATCAGGCTATTACATGAAAGCATTCATATTCTCATCCAGAAAGTATAGCTTCAGAGTGAAAGTTTAAACAGTTACTTTATGAGCATGATAGATCCCAAAGCATTTTGCTAGACAATTTCTAAGATAGTCAAGAAGACCTAAACTCTAAGGAAACTTAAGCCTTAAGTGAACCACTTCCAGGACATTTCTCCATCATTGAAAATTCAGTTTAATGCCACAATTATGAGGCATGTTTTCTCTGTGTTCCAAGCTATGTGATTATTCTTTGTTTAGGCATAACATGATCTGAAGTTTTCCTGAAAAGTGAGGTAAATGGGTTGGATTGTCTCTAGCGGGCTTTTCTCATCTGAAGATTTTATGATTGAAGTTTTATATCAAGAAGATTTTTTATTCCATTAAAAATGAAGAAAGTGTATCTATTAACATCCTGCAATACCCCTCAGGTAATCTCAGTCCTAAAAATCATGAAATAAACTGTGGCTTCAAGCAGAGTTCTCATCAGGTTAGTTAGGTTAGATAAAACATAGACGATTTAGGACACATTAAAAGAAAAATTTGACTTACAAGGAAATAAAATCCCTTTTGTTTCTTATCACACTTCTGTGCCTGGTTAGAATATATAAGGAATCCTGCACATATTTCACTGTTATTATTGTTAATTACCTCTTTGCATTTACATGGCATGTCAGGTTTTTAAAGTAATTTGAACTGTCTTACTACTCCGATTTTCACAATAATCCTACCAGTTTCTTGGGCAGCAATTGCATAGTTTTCTTTCTCTTTGTACCAGTATGCTGGCATTCCTTGATGTGATACTATTTATATCAGAAGAAGCTTATTGATGTATATTAAATTGCAAGAGGGATTCACGGATGTTTCCTGGACAAAGGATTGATAATGTGGTATACAATACTTAAAGTAAAAATCGACAGGTAATGATGGATAAGTGGTCCTGGGGGAGACATATATGGCAACTGGTGTTCTATAGAGTCCTGTTCACCTTCATTCAAAGGGTGAACAAATAGTTGGTCAGGGAGGACTCCATTAAAACTATGCTTGAAGAAGGGATTTGCACTGCAGTGATTAAAAAAACAAACAACAGACAAGGAAAATAGTAAATTCCATTTATAAGAGTGGCTTAAATAGAAAGCAGGGTAATGAACATATAGTGGCTAGGGAGGTAGGTACTGACAAATAATAAAAAAGTGCTTGTTAAGTACTTTATATTGTAATGGAGAAGGAAGAGGTGAATAAAAGAAAAAAAATAAATATACCATAGTTTTGTTTTAAGTGAGCCAGAGAAAATTAAAGTAGATGGATATAGAGTATACTGGAGTTTGAATGGACAGTTGCTCTTTCTACATAGTTGTTACCAACATTATGGTAAATTAACCAAGGCTTGACATCAGGAAAAATGTTCCCAGGAAGAGAAGAAAGCATATCCAAAGGCACTGAGAAACTAGTGTTCTGACAGTGTCAAAGAGCATCAGGTAGCCCTCTCTGTGGAACAAAAATGACCAACAGGATCTTCTAGCTGGCAATGAAATCAGGAAATGAGATGGGACTGGGAGGATTTCTGATCACCCACAGCCTCAGTTATAAGAAGAATAACTTTTTTTTTTTTTTTTTTTTTTTTTTTTGCGGAACCAGAGATTGAACTCAGACCCTTGCGCTTGCCAGGGAAGTGCTTATTCTACTGAGCCATTTCCCTGGCCCCCCAAGAAGAATAACATTTTTAATGTGAGTGCAGTGTTGTATCCTTGAGAAGGATTTTTAAAAGAATAGCCGGGTATTATTACTAGCTTTTAAAATCTTCATTCTGCTGCTGTGCTGAGAAGAGACCATAGAAGGGAAAATATGAAAGCAGTTAAGAATCTGAGATATCTGACATATGGTGGTGGGTTGAATAGGTAGTGAAAAGATGCTAAACATTTGTTAGAGACTCTTCCATTCAATTAATGAACCAAGTTCCATTTCTGCCACTAGGTGGTTAAATGGATCGGTTTCTACTTTTTCTTTCCTTGTGACATCATCTCTTAAAGAGCAGTTCATTTATTAAACAAATGTTTTCATTTTTGTTTTTTCCAGGGCAGAACTTTTTTTTTTGGTAGGACAGTTTCAATAATTAACACATTGCATACATTCTTCCTAGTGGTTAATTGCTGTACAAGATGCAGACATGAATTCCTATTTACAAACACCATTAGAACAAATCCTTCTATTCATTAAGATAATGTAACTATATATCTATCCTAACAACTTTGAATACACAGATACAAAATGGACATTCATCTGTATCCCCCTTTTTTGTTTAGTTCTGTTATTTGAATTTTATAGGTGTATTAACTAAACTAGGAACTGTATATAACATGTACATTACAATATTCAGAAAAAAAGACATAGTTGAATGACACTCCAAATTGAGTGTTTTTATTTGCATAACTCTTACATGAAGTACTATAATGCATTAACAGAACATAGAACAATAGTACTGTACAGTGCAATCTGCAAAAATAATAGGACTGCATGAACATGGTGCACTGCATTAAAGAGACATTGAGTCTCTATGAACAAGATGTATATATCTGTACCAAAAAAGACAGATTGTAACTTTGAACAATTGTTAAACAGGTATGTCATTAACCAAGGTACATCTGCATTAAGACTGAGTGCTGACTGGTTTTGCTCAGTTTGTAAGGTAGAAAAGGCAATGACATCAAATGTGACCCTGATCCATCTGAATAACTAGAAAGTTAGAGCTACACGTAAGATGGGTGTTACGGTTCGTGTCTAGTTGTCTGTTCCCAACCCCTAAAGCCTCATGCAGTCATGGGGCAAACTTTTAGACTTTGTTACCAATTCGTGATCCAGAGCTGGGATTATGGATATAAATGCGGCTGGGGGGCTGGCCAGATAGTTCAGTGGATTAAAGCACCTGCTTAGGCCAATGCAGGGACCAGAGGTTCAATCTCCTGTGTGCTCTGGGGGCACTCTGAGACCGTGGGGTACACTGAGCCAGCCTTTGAGACTGGATGTGGTAGCATGCACCTCTAATCTGAGTGCTTGGGTGCCTGAAAACAGGAGGATCACTACAAGTCTGATCTGTGTAGTGAGACTCTGTAGACCCTATCCTATATACAACAACAAAAAAAATGTTGCTGCGATTATGGGTATGACTGCTACACCTGGCCTGGGGCAGATAGCAAGGGAGACAGACTTGCTCTCTGTAGCTATAGTTGCCACTATTCCTCCTTTGGCTCTTGCTGTTTTGCTGTTTTCCTCTGCCATGAACTGCTGCCCTCTGCCATGTGCCACTCTGCTTTCGAGCCAGTCAAGTATGAACTGAAACCTCCTGTAACTGTGAGCTAAATAAACCTTTCCTTCCTTCATTTTAGGTGTCAGGTATTTGTCTCAGCAACAAGAGAAGAGTAACTAAGACAATGGGGAAAATTATAAAAGGCCAAGATTATATTCAGTAGAAGGCAGAATAGAAGTTTGGTTTGATACAAATTAAGTATCTAATACTTAGGCCATTTGTTCCTGTTACTTATTTTTGGACAGGAAGTGACTTTTCACATTTATGGCTAAAAATAACAGCAACATTTATTTTACTCAATCCTTCTACTTGTAAGGGTTTGGTAGAAGAGGCTCATCTCATTTCCACAGTGCTATCTGCAGTGACTCAAGACTGTGAGAAGAAATGATGTGACACTTCATTTACTAAAATGTTTGGGAGTTAATACTAGCTTTCAATAGAACCTTGTTTTTGAGTATTGGCAGCAGTATGTGCAGGTGAGCAACAAAAGATAGAAGGAAGTGGAGGGAGTGGAGGAGAAGAAAAGTATCAGTAATATAGTATGTGCAGATATGCATTGTCTTCGATCACAATGCAATCAAGTCACATTTGATTGTGGAGCAAATTAGAAAGGGCTACTCAGTTTTAAGTTCCAAAGAAATAGACAGGAACTCTGAATGGAGGAGTGACAAAGTTCTACAAGAGAATATGAGACTGTCAATATTGCTTTTTATCACTTTTGTGAAATATAATATATCACAACTTTCCAGCAGTGATTTAGACTCAGCAATGTAATGTATATCTGAAGTTAAGGGTACATGTCTTGCCACAGATATGAAGTATGAATTTTTCTACAGCAATATAATTAAATAAGTAGTATTAAATGGGATCTTATAAGAATTATTATGAATAGAAAGGAAACCTGACCAGAGACTGAGCCCTGATGCCCTCTAACACAGGAAAGCTTTTGGGGAGGCAGTAAAATTTGAATAAAAAAGAAAAGAAACAATAAGGAACAAAGGGAAGAATGAGAAAATATGATGTCCTACAGCTCAATCAAAATGTTTAGGCTAAGATCTCCAACTATGTAGAGTATTGCTGAACAATAAAGATGAGGCTGAAGTAGGGGCCGGGGAGATGGCTCAGTGGAATAAGCACTTCCCTGGCAAGCACAAGGGCCTGAGTTCAAACCCCGGTTCTGAAAAAAAAAAAAAAAACAAGATGAGGGTGAAAAAGTGATCATTGTTATTGCAAATAGAGACATTATTTCACACCTTGGGTAGTTTGAGGGAATGGTATGTGTCACAGTTAGTCATGATTGTCTACTTCTTTGGCTTGATATTCAGCTATGGATTGGTAAAGCACACTTCTGGTAGTGTCTGCCAGGCCGTGGACTTTCAGTCTTGGGAACAACATATTGTCTCTAGCCTCTTCCTCTGAGACACTTTTCCGCTGTGCTGTTCTGGCCACTATAAATTACACAGATTTCCTTTGCAAGCCCCCTACACCATGATGTCTCTACCTCTGTGCCCCCAGGAATTATAGATTGAGTCTCCTGAGACCAAGAACAAAATAAAATGTTCCTCCTCCTCTAAATTGCACGTTTTAGCTATTTGGTCCAGTTGGAGGGATGAAGCTGAAAAACACACTATAAATTAATTCTGAAGAGAGATCTAGCAAAGAATAAGAGTAGAGTTGGAAATAGAAAGTAAATGCAACTGATTTTATTGATGCTTCTGTGCATCTATAAAACGTGTGTTCCTTTACCTTTTCAGTGCATTCCTATCAATTCGATATTGCCTATTGTACTAATTTTGCAATTGCTATATTAACAAATAGCAACACATCTAGCACTTGAAGTAACCAAATTGATTATTTTAGAGTTCTAAAATTCAAAAATTGCAAACAAATTGAACAGGGTAGACCTGATAGGACAGCTTATTTGGAGGAAACTGGAGGTGATTTTGTTTGCAATCTTTTGTAGCATCTAGAAACTGTCAGCACTGTTTGACTTGTGGCTACATAAACCAAATATTTGCCTCCCTCATTACTTGCTTTCTCTGACTAAATTTCCTCTGTCCTTCTAATAAGGACATGTGATTATATAGCATACACCTGGATAATTCAGCTAAGATTCTTTATCACATTTGTAAACTCCTTTTCTTTTTATGTGAAGTAACACTGAAAGTTCCAGTAATTAGTATATGAACACTTTTGGGTTTATAGTACACATTCAACCATACTTATCCATTTGAGAGGGAATTGTAAATGGAGAATGAGCATTTCTCCCCTGGAAATTGTGTCTCTTTTGCAGTGTAAAATTTTCAAATATCTCCCTTTTTCTTTAGTTACATTTATCCTGCTTAAAATATAAATCGTTTCTACCATGTTCAATTTTTCCATGTTATGAGGCCTTAGAAATATCATTATCACAGGGCTGTTTTACATAGAATATACAGTGACAAGTGTATATTTATGAGGGCCCATGTCTAACAAAAGAAGGGCACTCAGTGTGTGCCAGGTGGAGAGGCAGCAGCAACACATGTTTTCTTTGACTTTAACTCGAATGCACTACAGATGACAGCAGGTGCTAACACGGAGAGAGCTGTGCTTTCCTGCAATGTGCTTCAGGTCAGTGTTAATCACTGCAGTAGAACAAGGTACCATAGTCATTCTTCAGCTTCCCTTTGCAAGGTGAAGGCATTTTAATTTATTAGAATACATTTTAGAGGTCAGTGGAATGATGGTATGATTTGAAGAATTGTATTGCATCGTGTCTCTTACAAAGTCAATGAAAATTAAATGGGGCCGTAAAGAGAAGCTACTTACATTATGATAAGTGGAACAAGTTTTGCACCTCATAAAATGGAATATCATTTTAGTTCAGAATTTGAAGAAAACATTAATTCCAATCCAAACATAACATCATGTGTTGTGGTATATATTTAATGTATACTAGACAATACCTAGCAATTCATATAATGAAAACAATTTAATCCTCACAAGAACCCTATGAGATGGGGCTAGTATTTATAATTTGTATATGAGGGAATGATAACACATAAAGTAAATAATTTGTTTAAGACCATTCAGTGAGTAATAAATGATGCTACAGTTGAAGTCAAACATTCTGAATTCATTGTTTTTCTGCATTCATTGCAGTGTGCAGTGTCCTTGTTCTATGGAAAATGTATTTGCCTGTCTTTAGTATTTTATTCTAGGATGATTAAGATAAATTGCAATGAGAAACATGCGGTTCATTATAGAAAGTGTCTCTTTATCATACTGAATTGAAACCAGTTTTGATCACAGGTCTAAAAAGAAATGATATAACAGAAAGGCAACTATGGATTAATAACTAAAATATTTAAAATCCTTCTCATAATAAGTGTATTTATATTATTCTAGTCAAATGTTCATTGTCTCATTTAACACTCATAAGTATTTGTGGTGGAAATAGGAGCCTCATTTTGAAAATCGGTGACTGAAGCTCAGAGAAATTAAGCAATATTTTCATGGTCTCACTATAGATGGAACTGTCCTCTTTACAAACTGAGTAGACACTGGTTAATTTTCCCAGTATCTCAAGGAATGTTTCCTTGCACAACTTTTAAATAGTCCTATTTTTCTCTTTAACATGTTAGTGGCAGCTATATACCCAAACTGAGGTGTGTGTGTGTGTGTGTGTGTGTGTGTGTGTGTGTGTGTATAAGTTTTAAGGAAGGATAAAGTAATAGATAACTGTAAATTTCCACATTTGGAGATATGTAATTTTCTTCAGCCTTGAAATATGGCCTGATCAATGATATAAATAAGGAATATGAATTGTATTTTTAAATTTTTAATTAACTTCAATATTTATTATTAGGAAAATATTATTAAATATTATCAGTCTGCATTCATGTCAAAGGTTTCATAATGGAAATGTGGCACAGACTACTAAATTTAATGATTTGTATCAATCAGGGTATAAGTGTTAGCTGGCATGGTAAATAATCAAAAACAGGAATGTCTTAATATAACAAATATTTACCTGTCTCTCAATATAATCACAAAGCTATCTCAATGTGATACCTCATGACTCTTCAATGAGTTCAAAAGCTATAGTTATAAAGAGAGGAAGGGGAGGTCCAGAGAAAGAGGGTGGAAGATTCTGGAGAATATTTTAGAAGCCAGGAAGGGATTTACATTCCTGCCACACATATATTTTATTGCACAGAATTCAGCCACATGGCCCTTCCTAAGTACAAAGGAGAAAATTAGAGTCCCAGATGGTATAGTCTTCTTGTGTTCTAAGGACAGAAAGGAAAATTTGGTTCATGTAGACCATTCATAATTGCTCTGTAAGAGTGCATCAAATGTTTTGTCAGGCCTTCCTAAGTTGCTGTAAATTCTGAATTTTAGGGTCAAACATGTTTGAGTACTTAGAGCTTAAGTTTGCACGTGCTCTTCACAAAGTTGACTGACTTTATTATCACTTTGGCTTCATGGAGAAAATTTGATATGTGGCATTTGTCACATTTATGAAAAAGTCCCTGAAATTATGATGATAATTGTAGTGCCCTCCAATTGTCTTCTCCAGCAGAAGCATGTATATAATGTTTCAATCCTCAGCAATCATGCTGTCATTTAAATTTGACAATAATCTTCTGAGTCACTTGGGTAGGAAACATTTTCCTCATGTTATAGAGGAAGAAATTGATAGGTTAAAAAATATTGACAATTACAAAACTTCCTCTAATGTGATCCAGGTAAAAGACAGTCAAGCTAAAAACCAGAAGCTAACTCTCAGATTGCTTTTATGCACAGTGCTATTTCCCTCAAGCTAATTTACCTCCCAAAATACATACAATGAAATTTCTGGATTAGGTATATTCAAGAAAGAATACTTGAGTAAAGGTGTTGAAATAATTTTTTGGTGTGGGCTTTATTCACAGGAAAACCTCTGTCAGTCAGTAAATATGTATTGAGTACCCACGAGTGGGAATAGCACCGTGAAGCAATGCCTCCAAAAGGAATGCATGTCAAGGGCTTGAAAATTGACTTTCATAGTGTGAGAAACTTTTGGCTTACATTTATGCAGGTTATTGATCTGCATGCAATGTTTTTTCAATGATTTCATTATATTATATTATTGTTGATATTTCAAGGCAGTGTTGATTTGGTTTTACCAAGACACGGCAACAATAAAAATAAATGAATTGTTGTGTTGGGAGGAAATTTATTCCGTTGTCCACATCAATTATCTCTACCTCATACTAAGCCTAGGTGTGAAGAAGAAAGCAAGTTTTCATGTTTTTAACAACTGGTGAAATAGAGCCAGAGGTTGTTGATAGCACCTGCTGACTAGGATGCATCTGGAGTGCCAGGTACTGGAAATACTATCTAAATGATAGACCTCAATTTGCACATATTTTAGAGGCAAAAA
>NW_004524818.1:3009051-3019459 GCF_000260255.1 Octodon degus | reverse complement strand
TTTCTGTATATACACATACAAAATTGTCCTTCATTTACATTACCTTTTTTGTTCAGCTTTGTCAGATATGGGTATTCCATTGCCATCCAAATATTATAGGTGGCATGGATTCATCAGAACATTCCAATATAGTCCAGTACTCTACAGTAGTAGTAGTGGGTTATCCACAGGACTGGCAATGTCTGAATCTGATGACTTGAGCCTTCTACAGCTCAGGATATTAACATGGCTTCACTTTTCACACCTTGTTTCACATTTGTATGGATCAGATGTCAGAACCTAAAGGGGTGCTCAAGTAGTTTGTCATCTCTTATTTACTGGAATCACAACTGAAGCTTGGGAATGCAAATGCCTTGGTCCTGCCTCTGCATGCACTGAATATGAATTCTATGCATATAATCCAAGTAATGGAAAAGGGCTTGAAATGGACTTACACTGCAACCAGAAGGACAAATTATACACCAAGAGATAATGCATTAAAGATTGTATGTGTTTGAAAGTGCCCTAAAATGGTCCTTAGGATTTCAGTTCTTTGATGTATAATCAAGTGCCCTTGAGAGTGGGTAGAGTCTATTGATATGATAACAGTCTTGGGGTTTATCATAGGTGAAAATTGTTCAGAAAGTCACTCCTGTGACTGTGACTCTACAAAAAATTCTATTTAAGCAGTGTGGAGGACAGACCACAGGTTCTCTCACAGGCCCCAAGGAAGTACACTCTGATGTCGCACAGGGAAACATGGTTAGGAACGTGGGTAAGTTTTAAGTGCTGAGTGAAACCCTCCACTGACATACAGGGAGCAAAAGGGAACTTATCTTTTGGATCTCAAGGGGCTAATTCTGAGGTGATCATATTGTCTTTTGAGTAGTCCAAGTTTCTAATGACACATGCTTTCAGCATTGTGGAGACATGCTTAGTAAAGCCACGCTCTGACTCTTAACACATGAAAACTATGAAATAATAATTGCCTTTTATTTTAAACTACTAAGCTTGTGCAATTCATCCTGAGCAATAGTTCACAAATACAGGGATTTTTTTTTTTTTTTTTTTTTTTGCGGAACCAGGGATTGAACTCAGGCCCTTGCGCTTGCCAAGGAAGCGCTTATTCCATTGAGCCATCCCCCTGGCCCCTCAGGGAAATTATTTGTGTCCATTTAAGCCTACTCAAATACAAAGGCGTTCCTAGTCCATGAAGGCTGCTAGTGGTAGCTGTATTTATATTGCAGTGTTCATCAAACAAGTTTCTCAATATGATTTTATTTCTCCAATTGGCATTTCTAATATATTTGTTCAGCAAAACAGGAATGAGTTTGGCCTTTTCACAGTGCCATGTACTATACTGCAGGAGTTATGTAGCATTAAAGTTTAAGGCATACTCGCTGAGGCTGGTGAGTGTGCATGTGCTCTTGAGAGAACTCCAACTGTGGGCACTACTGTGGCAGTGCTGCTTGGAAAGCTTTGATGCATCATTCTTCCACTTGATCAAGATGTCTTAGGGCCTACTATGTGCCAAACTCCCCTGGGGACACTTTTGTCAAGATTTCTTTATTAACAAGTGACTATAAAAACAAAAGAACAAAACAAAACAAAAATCTCATCTGACTAAATAAATGTAAGGAAAAATACAAAGTGTGACACTATGTAGGGACCAAAGGATGAATAGAAACCTAGAATAATATATAAATCACTAGCATGTATAATTGAACATATAAAGCATCTGTTTACTTCGTTTCATGACAGAAGTGTTTGCAGCATGGCATTCACAGACTTGTCATTCCCTGTGTCCTTTTCACTCAAAACCATCTCAGCAAGTGTGAGTACTGGAATTCTATCGCCACTTGTTTTAATATTTTCTAAAATGGAGGAATGCTGGTGACGCTGTCCTCCACTTGTCCTCTGCTGCAATCTTACCTCACAAGCTGTAGGAAGCAGTACAATAGCTAATTTCTAGATAAGTATATCTTAGGACACCATATAAAAATCAGCAGCAGGTCTGTATGCCAGATTGAATTTTCTAAACGTAATAGCTTAGTTGTAGCCAGAATAGCCTAGATATTTCCCCTCTGACGCATTTCTATCCACTGATAGTGGTGATGAGTATTTAAAAGGATGGAGTCTATTATTACTAGCCCTCTATAAGCACCGCTTCACAAGAGACTCAGGTCATTTCCTGCCTATCTCATGGGCTCAGTTATGGATACATTTAGGAAATGTCCCCTAAAGAAAAGAAAGGTCTTTGAAACGGATGAACTGAAGCTATATATGTTCATGTGATACCTGAAAAGAAGTAAATTGCAAAATAGTGATACTGCTTATTATGAAAATAAAATTATCATCCTTAAAGATTTCTGTGTGAGTCAAATATTTAGGAAACACATGATCTAGATCAGGCCCAGGATTAATGATCAGTAGATACCATTAAAGCTAAATTAACAGTTTCTGTCTTCATAGCAGCTAGACTCTAGAGAAATCAACCCACTACCCCACCTCAAAAAGAAAAAAAGATAAAGACAAAGAAAATTAGTGAGAGTAGAGAAACAACCCTAACTAGCTGCATGATTTTCCATAAGAAAAACAACACAAAAATTTCATTCACAGAACATACACTAAAATCATTAAATAGTTAATGGATAAATTTAATTGAAAAGAGTTAAATTCTGTTCAGTCTCTGTGAATCATATTTTTTATAACAGAAAAAAATTAAAATTTCTCAACAATAATGTTTCTAGTAGCAATGAAAAGCTAAAATATCTAACAGCAAGCCTACTAAAATATTTGTAAAATATCTCTGAAGAAAAATAAATCTTCATTGAAAGCTGTTAAAGAAAATCAAAATAAATGTGAAAGGTTGCAAAGGTCACTATTATAAAGATGTTTCTGCAGAAACCGACCAGCATGATCAATGAGATTTCAATAAAACCTCAATAGGGTTTGCTTCTGATTTAGATTTGATAAACTGATTGGACAATATACATGCTGTAGTTGGGCAATGCCCCTCAAATATTCACACGCTAACTGCTTTGTTGTCAGCCTCTGACACTGCTCGGAGACAGAGGAAGCTTGAAGAGGTGAGGCCTCATTTAAGTGAGTCCATGGAAGGCACTCTTTTAAGGAAAATATTGAGACCTCAGCCACTTCCGTGTTCTCTGTTTATGCATCATAGTTCCCATGGAGGCAGCCTTCTACACCCTGAGCTTTTACTTCTTTTTTTTAATGTATTTAGTGCGAGGTCTACAGGGTTTTACTACATGGATTGAAATCGTAGTGATCCTCCTGTTTTCAGCTTCCCAAATTCTGGGGTTACAGGTGTGTGCCACCATGCCCAGTATCAGTAGCCCTCTCAGTGCACCCTGGCGTCAGGGTCAGCATGGCTCACAGGGGATTGAACCCTGGTCCCTGTTTCTGCCAAGTCAGGCACTTTAACCCATTGAGCTATCTGACCAGCCCTACACCATGAGCTTCTGCCACAATATAGTAAAATGCACTACAAGCCCAAAGCAGCAGGGCCAAATGGCCATGGATGGAAACCTCTTAAACTGTGAACCAAATGGAATTTTCTCACTTTTTTATAGTTAATATTTCATTCTTATTGGTGCAAGTTTACAGTATAGAATGATTTTTATTTCTCATAGGGAGTTGATACATACTCATAACTTTTAACTTTTTATACCCTTCTCCTCTGTTCTGTCTCTTTCCTCTTTCAATCTTTTCCTTTTCCCTTTTGCAATCTTTACAAGCTTACGTCAGTGACCCTTAACTAATCAATGTTACTGACCCTTCCATGATTGATGGGATAACAACTAAGAATCAAAGAGATTAACTGACACACTGAAGATCACTTATAATGTAGTAAGTCAAGCAAAATCTTTTAAATTCCAAATCCAAGGCATCTCTATCAACCCTCAAAATGGATTTATATATATAAAATGTATTCTCATATGGATGAGGTTTCATGTGAATCAATATAGTGAGGGTGAATTAATGGTAAAAAGAGAACAAAGTAAAAAACTCACAACTAGATACATTCTGTGATTGAACTGGAAGCCAAAGAATAAGAGAACAGTTTGGAATCAAGGTATGCAGTCATGTTAGCAACATAGCAAGTAATACCAGAGCCTCAGTGAAGGATATAATAGCCTAGTCCTTTCATGGACTCTGAGTACAGATTAAAGGCCACCTTCCCATAGTCATTTGCAGAGAAAAAAGTATCTGAAAAAATATAGATAGCGATCATGGAGATTGTAGAGTGATAAATATTCCTCATTGTGCTCCCTTAGGGTGAAGATTACAAAGCTCATCAAATGTGTAACTTCCCTCAGTTGGTATTGACATGTCCGTTCATTGAGCATGTATACAATAAGGCTTCCAAGGAGCTATAATTGTTTTTTTTCTCTTCTACTTGACCACTTAGTGCTGCTAATGTGGGACAGAGACAAGGATGCAGCCAGAGGAAATCCCTGTGTTTCCTTTTGGAGTCTCCCTCATAGCTCTGTGACTAGATGGTGAGGATGCAGGAGAAAGAGTAAGATGGCTGCTTAAGAAGGAACACTCAACTATCTGTTTTCCCTTAAGGCAGAAACAAGTTGATGCTAGCACTATAATACTCATAATCTAGAGCAGGGGCACTGTATGAAAAACTGGGACAAATTTCTGACAGTCACAACTTAAAAGAGTAAAGGTTTATTTTTAGCTCAGTTACAAATGTTTTGGTTCCTGGGCAGCTGGCTCCAAGACAAAAACATGGCAGAAGGGCATGGTGGCGTATAGTCAAGCACTAAAAAGATGATGAGAAGCAGAGCACAGGAGAAGAGGGGAATTGATACAGCTCCCCAACAGCATACCTCCAGTGACCAACCTGCAACTGGGCCCTGTCTTACAGCATGCTTAGCTGTGAAAATCAGCAGATTAACGAATGCACTGAGAAGGACAGCATCCCCTTTACAATCACCTCTCTAGAAGTCCCTTAATCCTGTCAAATTGACAATTAAAATTAACTGCCTTATCTGCTCAGTATTCTATGGAGAGGGATAGAAAATGGCTAGGGTCATGTATGTAATCAGCAGAGACCACCAGGCTGTGTAAAGGTAATATAGTACAAAATTTAAGACCTTCTGCCCAACGAAGAGATGTGTGTCCTTTTTACATGAATGGAGAGAGGGCACAGGACATTAGTCAGGAAGATCCAATGAACATGTATGATTGAAGTTCTCTGATAATCTTGCATCTCATTAGGCTGAGTCCTTTGAAGTGTTCTATGCATTTTGGGGTGGTCTCAGGATGTCTCCAAGTCCTGCATGATTCATTGACTTATCTCTTTTTCATTGCTTGTTGAGTGCTGAGCTGTATTCTTGAAGAAAGTAGTGATTATTCTGGCAAGGAGCTAGGGGGCTGGGGAAGTGAGGCCAGGTGAGAGACTTAGAGCCAGATTACATCAGACTGCTCACAGGCACTCATGAATTTTCTGATGTTACAAAGAAATGGCTAACAAATTTTGGTTCCAATGAGCCACTTTTCTGCAGCTACATCCCTTTTTTCTATAACATTGGATGTTATGTGCAATACTTTGGCTCCATTGCTCTAACCTCTAACCTGAAAAAAAGCTACAAGTATCTCAGAAATAAAGATTAAAGGTTAAAAAATATAAACCATCATATTTTCCTTTATTGAAAATTTGTAGCTTGTATCACACAGACCAAAAGTATGACATACTAAGAAGGTCCTAAGAAAAATATGATTGGATAGTCAGATAGTCACACCAAAGGGCCACTTTATCAATGTGTAGACATGGAAAATCTTGAAGAAAGATGTAATATGAGGGAATGGAGCAAGTGGGAAGGTAACAATTACCAGACCTGGATAAAAAGTGTTATGTAATTTTCTTTTGGAGGGGATAATAATCCTGTGGTTTTAAATACAGTTAAATCACAGTGACTCACTATATGGACTTTCTAGTGCAACTGACAGACTTAGTAAACTCTACCATTCAGATAACCTGCTGGAATATTCCAATGGCCTGACATAAATGAAATCCAAATGACATGGAAACTTATGATATCAATGCAGTACTGTCATCCTAGGGGAGAAGTGCTGCATTTGACAAAGCCCTAAGCCCTATGCATCCTCTGATTAGTGCAAAGCCTTAGAAGTTGTAGACATACAATGCTACAGATCATTAATGCCAAAGGCCAAGTATCTATGTGCTATGAAGACATATCATCATTGTACTGTACTGTAGTCTGCTGCTTACCAGCACTGTACCCATGACCATGTTTCTTACCTTTCTTGAAACTGAATTACTCTTATCGTAAAATTAGACACTGGTAACAAGGAATGAATTTATTTAAAAGGAAAGAGTTGCTGAGTTTAGGAGAAGGACAGGAGAGGGAGTTGGGGAAAGAGATATATCTAATGTATGTAAGCAGGATGGTTGGTACAACTGTGCTGCGCATTTCTGCTGGTCTACGGAAAGAAGCAGTTAATGCTTTAATTTATTTTGTCTCCTTTTTTCAGTTGTTTCTCCTTTTTGTTTTCTTAATTTCTTCTACATTTCCTTTTTCCTTCCATTTTTACTTGGGAATATCTGGTAATATGAATAACTGGAAGACAACATTATGTAATTTCATATTACTTTGTTAAGTGAAATTCTATATCACTTGTATTCTTTGGTTTTAATTCTAATTTGTACTTCCTTTACAAAATTAGAAATAAAAATAAAATTAGAAATAATTGCTTTCTCATAAAATTTTAAAGCTTAGGCATAAAAGTCATAAACTGAGCATGTGGTAAATAGTCTTTAATCATTAATGTTGTTAAGATAAGATGACTAAATCAATAAAAATAAGGTTAAAATATAAAGGACATCCCTCTGTAAATATCTTGAAAGAATATTCTATGCACAAATTTTTCTGAATAATATTTCTTGGCCTAAGGAACATTTATGGACTAAAGTGTTTTGAACCATTAAAACTCTGGATACTTTAAGAAGGCTAACCTGTTGGTATAAGCATGCAATTAAAAAAAATAGTGCATAGGCAAAATAGGAAGATTTCAAAGACAACAAAAGATTGGGATGTGTTATTTTGAAAACACCTACAATCAAACTGTCAATTTTGCACTTGAGAGCTTTGAAGAAGCAGAATCTATGGCAAAAAAGTGTACCACTGGCAGACATCTAGGATGGCAAGAGCCTGGAATCTTCATGTTAACTTACCACTTGTCTCCAAATATTGCTTCCTTACAAAATTCTAATGATGAAAGGAGAGTTTAGGCTAGCTGAATATTCAGTCCCAGGATGCCTACAGAGATTGCCAATTAGGGCCAAATCACACACTGGTGGTGGAGAGTGTAGCCCTCTAATCATTTATCTTTCCCTAATTGTGACTAAGCCATATCAAGGAACAATTTCTTCTTACAGTCTTGTCTGATTGATGAAATCCAACTATAATTTGAATGTGATTATGCCAATGAATTTTGTATTTTCTATTGGTTATAAATCACAGTGTTGCTTAAAGTGATGTTGTTCATATGGTCTTAATTTGCAGCTCCTGGCTCCTGGGATCCAGAAAATGTAAGTTTGTGCAATGAGAATATGTGACCTAGCATGCCTTTGAGAATCAAAATGAACCATCTGCCTCTACTTTCCTTGTTATGTTATGATGACAAAAATCACTGTGCCTCATCTATCTATCTATCTATCTATCTATCTATCTATCTATCTATCTAATCTATCATGTATATATCTATCATTTATCTATCTTTCTATCCATGCTACAATCTTCTAGTCTATTATTCTTGCAAGTTTATACATATTGATCAACAATATATGCATTGAAAACATTGTACTCCAAATCTCCCAAGTCAAGTTCAAAATCAGTAACTCTACTTGGAGAGATCTAGATTATCTGCTAAATTATAGATAAACCCATTTAGTGTAACACTTTGACTTGAATAAAACAAAAACAAATTCAAACTTTGCTAGTAGAAGCTCATCTGTTTTAACTTTATATACATTCAGTACTATAGTATAGTACTATTTCCTTCAACAAAGCAAAATGCTACTAGTATACTGTGATACATTATCTAACACAGTTGAAAAAAACACTTATTTCAGGCCCTATTTGTCAGTGGATTAATATTGACTCATCAGGGAACAGTAATGATGAAAATGTGACCCTCTGCTTACTCCCCTTACTTTAGAAGCATGGCAGAAGATCTGTTTCACTCCACCTCCATTTCTCTGTTGTCAAAGGTACAGCTAGGATGTGCAGTATGTCATGATGTGGCTCCCCTCCACACAGATACCTTTGAGAGACTACAGTTTATGACTGTGACTTTTGATAGCTGCGGACCCTAAAAAAAACACAATATCATATGATTCATATCCCACAGAAGTACTAGATTGAGTCTAGTCTCTTTTGTCTCTTTTGGCCAATGTCTTACCCTCAGTGATTTTAAAACAAGATTAGGAAATTCATTATATCTTGCTATGATTTTAGGCTTCTTACCTCCTAAGACACACAATATTTAGGAGAAGTTTTATACTTCAGGTATGGGTTTTTATACCCATTTTATAATATCATTATGAAATTAATCAATGTGCTTAACAATTGACATTTTCCTAAAAGAAGGCAAACAATAGTAGCACTTATTATTCATTTAATTATGCAAGACCATAACTACTATACAAACTGTGTTATATCACTGTTTAGGTTAGTTAACAAACCTATTTTTCCTCGGCCATCTTTCATCATCTACTCCAGAGTTTAAAATGCCAATCATTGTTATTTGACTAACTACCTGAATTTAGCTATTGCAACATTGAAATTTTATTTCTAATATGATCTCTATAATTATACTTACACACTTTTTTATTTTTAAAAGACTGTATTTATTTATTTATTTATTTATTTATTTATTTATTTGATACAGGGTCTCACTACTGATTTCAGACTTCTGGTGATTCTCCTGTCTCAGCCTCCTCAGGGCAGGTATTACAGGCTTTTGCCACCACACCCAGAATTGGTGGTGTGCTGCGCATGCCTGGAGTTCTGGGATCCATAGGGCATGTGGTACCAGGTATCGAACCTGGATCCTTGTGCTTGCTAGGCAGGTGCTTAGACCACCGAGCTATCGCCTCAGCCTTGGAAACTTATTTCAATGTCAAACAGAAACCTAATTTTTGTAGATTTTAAGAAGCTAATTATAATTGCTGAAATTAAAATATAGAATAACCAAAATAATTAGAAAACCAAGAAATTAAATAACTCAGATTTTTAATTGCACATCCTTCCGTAAATCTTGTTTAATTCAAAAAGCTTTGTACAAGCATGTGGAGATCGCAGAAATATATGGATGGAACTAGTAAGAAATTTCTTATATGCAAAGTCACCCATATATGGTACTAAGATAACTGAGTTAGGAAAAGGTATTCAGGGAAAAATCTGGAAAAAAAAATGTGGATCTCGGGGCCGGGGAGATAGCTCAGTAGAAGAAGTGACTGCCTGGTAAGCACAAGGGCCTGAGTTCAATCCCTGGTTCTGCAAAAAGAAAATAAAAGGAAGAAGGAAAGAAACTTACTGTTTTGGGGGCCCGGGAGATGGTTCAGTGGAATAAGCACTTCCCTGGCAAGCGCAAGGGCCTGAGTTCAATTCCCGTTCCACAAAAAAAAAAAAAAAAAATGTGGATCTCTTTATTCATAGCTTCATTTATGTAAATATTCCTAAATGTATTAAAGTATTGTATGTATTTTTTTCCTTTTTTGGTGGAACCGGAGATTGAACTCAGGTCCTTGCACTTGTCAGGCAAGCGCTTATTCTACTGAGCCATCTCCCCAGCCCCAGTGTGTATTGATGCTGTACACAGACATATATATGTGTACATACATAAATATGTGTATGTTGTATATACATGCTCACATGTATGCATGTATTTATGGATCAAATTACACAAAGCTCAGTTAAAGTGGATCATTGCCTTAAATACAAGAATTGAGACTACGTTATTTGAGAAAAAGTAGAAGTTAAAAACCCTTGTGATCTTGAATGAGGCAAGTAATCCTTAGAAATTATATACAAAAGAAAACACATTAAAACACATACACTGGATTTCATCCAAATTAAAAACTTGTCATCCAAAAGAGACTTGTGCAAGCAATCCACAGACTGGAAACAACCCAAATGTTTACTAATTAATTAATATAAAACCAGTTTTCTATTCCATTTAATGGGATAAAATTCCAAAACAAAATGAACTACTGATGCACACAATCATAAGATGAATCCCCAAGACAACAGCAGTGAAAGAATTCAGGCAGAATACTACCTAGTACAAAAGTTTGTTTATGTAACATCACAGATGAGTCAATTTTCCAGTTATGGAAGACACCCTGGTACTTAGTAGGGCATAAAAT
>NW_004524818.1:2982794-3008951 GCF_000260255.1 Octodon degus | reverse complement strand
AATGGTGTATAGAGTTTACAGTGTCTCACTACATAGATCAGACTCGTAGTGATCCTCCTGTTTACAGCCTCCCACGAGCTGGGATTACAGGCGCACACCACCATGCCCAGTCTCAGTCGCCTTCTCAGTGTGCCCCAGAGGTGGGGCTGGCATGGCAAGCTAGGGTGCATATTCTTCCAAAAACTCGCAGAAATGTATGGTTAAAGGTGGTGAACCCAATTTTTTGAAAAACAGTTGTTCAAGGGGCCAGCCTGATAGCTCAGCATACTTAAGTGCATGCTTAGGCAGAGCGCAGCAGCCTGGGTTTGATCCCTGGCATGCCTTGCCAGCCCCTACCATGAGGCAAGCTGAGATGGTGATTGATACTAGGAGTGATGGTGCACACCTGTAACCCCAGCACTTGTGAGCTTGTAAACAGGAGAATCACTAGGAGTCTGATCTATGTGGTGAGACTCTGTAGACCCTGTAGACCCTGTCCTAAAATACAGAAAAGAAAAAAGAAAAGCAAAGAAAAATAGTAGTTCAATAAATCTGATTAAATGATGTTTAATGAAAAATATTTAGGGCTGGGGAAATAGCTCAGTATAATAAGCACTTGCCTGGCAAGTGCAAGGTCCTGAGTTCAATCCCCAGTACCAAAAAAAATGATTTTTTATATAAAATAATCAACATGAATAAAATATAGGTAATTTTGCAATTAGTGTACATGCTTACAGAAGAACACAACAGCCTTTGAGCCTTGAGAATTTCGGCTGGTGCCTGGAGGTTGCTGTACATACAGGAGGTCCATTCTTGCAAAATGGACAAGCAATATTCATTAATTCAAGTTTGTATTCTATACAAAATCAGGTTTAGATGAATTAAAGAAAGAGTAGGTGAATAAACAATGACCAAAGTTTGGGATGCAGAAAAGTTGGAAGAATTGTGGCCAGAAAAGACCCTGGTACAAATGTGACTCAAAGCCAAAGATGAATATTATGAGGAACCACATTATAAGCCTGACTGTCCTGTGCATCTGTCTGTGTTGCAGTACTCATTCACAACTGTCTGCATTCTCTCTCACCTAAGTGTGCATCACCGCTCCATGGAAGATGCAACAGATATGGATATGAGCTCCTTGAAGCCCCAGAACTATCCCCTCAGTTGTGAACTAAAGGTCGACAAAGATTATCCCTTTAAGTGGATAATGATGACAATGAGCACCAGTTGTCATGAAAGAATGGCCAGTTTAGGGGCTGGTGCAAAGAATGAATTGCACATTGTTGAAGCAGAGGCTATAAATTATGAAGGCAGTCCAATTAAAGTAACATGGACAACTTTGAAAATGTCTGTACAGCCAATGGTTTCCCTTGGGCGCTTTGAAATTATCCCACCTATTGTCTTAAGGTTGAAGTGTGGTTCAGCGCCTGTGCATATGAGTGGACTGTGGAAGAAGATGCAGAGTCTGAAGAGGAAGAGAAAGAAGATGCAAAACTCTTAAGTATATCTGGAAAGCAATCTGCCCCTGGAGGTGGCAGCAAGGTTCCACAGAAAAAATGTAAAACTCGCTTCTGATGAAGACAACGAGGATGATGAGGAAAAAGATGAGGATGATGATGCTGACGATGTTTTTGATGATAAGGAAACTGAAGAAAAAGCTCCAGTGAAAAAATTGATATGAGATATTTAGGCAGAAATGCACAAAAATCAGACCAGAATGGGAAAGATTCAAAACCGTTAACTCCAAGATCAAAAGGGCAGGAATCCTTCAAGTAACAGGAAAAGACTGCTAAAGCACCCAAAGGACCTAGTTCTGTAGAAGACATTAAAGAAAAAATGCAAGCAAGTATAGACAAAGGTGGTTCTCTCCCCAAAGTGGAAGCCAAATTCTTTAGTTATGTGAAGAATTGATTTTGGATGACTGACCAAGAGGCTATTCAAGAACTCTGGCAGTGGAAGAAGTCTCTAAGAAAACAGTTTAAACAGTTTGTTAAAGTTTTCGGTCTTGTTTCATTACTGTAACAGTTGCTATCTGGCTATCCTTTTTATAATGCAGAGTGAGGACTTTCCTTACCATGCTTCATAAATGTTGTCCAGGTCCCATGGCCAAGAATGTGTTGTCTGAAATGCCTGTTTAGTTTTTATAGATGGAACACCAGCTTTTGCTTGGTTTTAAGTATGTATGGAGTATTTGATAAGACATAGTAGTAGTGGATGTCAGACATGGAGATGGTAGGGAGACACACATACATGTGAAATAAACTCAGTATTTTATTCTTTTTTTTTGGAACCAGGGATTGAACTCAGGTCCTTGTGCTTGCCAGGGAAGCACTTACTCAACTGAGCCATCTCCCTAGCCCCTTAAACTCAGTATTTTAATAAAGTAAAAATAAAAGAAGCTATGTCATGCGTGTATAGCATTATTTGTTTCCCTTCAGCAATTTCTGAATAACCAGTTGGAATAGCTGTAACTACCAAGCAAGGATTTCAACACTGCATACCTGTCTTATAGTGAAGAGTCTCCCTCTTCTTCTTCCTAAAAGAATTCAGCAACTCAGGAAGCTTCTGACATGTGGAAAGCTACAAATCCAGCTGCCTTAAAGACTCTGTGGAATATGTCAGGTTAAAAAATATAAATGAGGATCATAAAAACTCTATGATTATCCTACATCCAATAGAAAGAGTTCAAGAAATGTCCATTAATCCATATAATGTGGAAGAAAAAAGTCATCAACTTTGGTTAGATTGCAAACAGTATCTCATTCTTCTTTCAATGGCTCCTGTTAACTATTGTGCCTCTCCTGTCTTATTTAGTAAGCACTTATATCAAAGGGATGTTTCTGCCTATTCAAGACACAAATTCATGGACCATAACCACACTCCACAGTTTGCTGAATTAAAACTCTCCAAATGACCATTTTCACAAGTTATTTTCCCTTACCATTCTTACCATAGCACTGCAATATGGCATAAGATATCAGCTTCATGGACTTGACTTTATTTCTCTTGTGTGCTATACACGCACGTTGGTACGCACTTCTCCAAGTTTGTGGAAACCAAGGAGAGCTTTATAGCCCCCCTAATTACTTCTGTCCTGGAAAGACAATTAGTCAGTATTCATCAAGTTTTCATGGTTTAGCCTAGGTCAGACAATCAAAAGAATTATCATGGTTATTTTATATGCTTCATAATATACTCAGAAAATTTAGAAATAATGTCTTTTTTGAAACAATATCTTGATACTATAAAAACTGTCCTTTAGTAAGCTGTAAAATGAGTCAATATTGTTAAAACTATATAAAGAAAAAGGACATTCTTTATAATCTAAAGAGTATTTGAAGACACTATTCCATTTGAAAAGGAAAGTTTTATGTAACAAATACCTTGAACAAGCATAATGTCATCATAAAATATTTATTATTTGATTTTGGCTTTCATTGCACTTTGTATTCATTGTGTTTAGGTAGTTTTGTCCAACCTCCAACAATGGCCTAGACCTCAGGGCTCATCAGATCATTCTCATGTGACACAAGTTATTCTGAGAAAATGTACACTGTCTATTCCCATGTAATAATTAAAACTCTAAATATGCTATAAAGTTAAATTCCATTTCTTCCCCTGAAACTAGTGAAATGGTTATGTTTCTTCGACTCATTGTGTTTCTGCTGCTCTTCCTCTCATTTTTTAACTAAGGTGCATACTCATGTTGGAGCAAAAAAAGGAAGGAGTGGCAATTAAAGTGTCTCCACATAACTAATTATGTTTTGGTTCTCTAAATTTTTCGCGGCCTGGACTTGATGATTTTCATCTGGGTAGGGTAATTGCTAGGGATTTCTGGTATTCTGCATTGCTGGAGGTTCTGTACTGATATTTACTTAAAAGAGTTATATCTCTGAGGGTCTTTCCAGTTTACAAATAGTATGTTCAAATCCAGATAATTTTAAAAGGTTTATAGTAAATGTGTCTATTCATTAAATGGCAGGTAGAGCACACTACAAACGAGGCATAATGGGAATTGGAATAACCTAGTGTTACTAACAGTGGGGTTTATTATCTCTAGGCCTGAAAGGATTAGGGGAGAGACTTGTCACCAGACTCAGAAACAGACTATCATACAAAGAATAGAAATATTTATCCAAGGGTATGCCAAGCTGAGGAACCTCAGAGAGAAATATTCAGGAAAAAAGTATCCCAACCCAAACTCCCCCTTCTTGCAGATCTTCTATTGTGGATTTCCTTTGGGAAATCCAGTGGGAGGGATCCTTTTAATACACAGTGGTACCCCTGTATAGGAAAACTGAAGCAAAATTTTACCTAATGGTTTTTGTTTATACACAAAATTGTTTTCTTTTTTCTGTTGATGGAATTTATTTGTTTGTTTATTTTAATAATTTTATTGAGAAACAAGTAACAATTAGTTTCAAAACTGATTAGTAGGGCAGTTTCAATAATTAATACATTGCATATTGCTGTCTTAGTGGTTATTTATTGTACAAGAGGCAGACATGATATACTGTCTACAAACACTATAAGAACAAATTTTTCTATTCATTGAATTAAGAGAACGTAGCTGTATGTCTATTGTAACTATTTTGAATATACAGATACAAAATAGTCATTCGTTTGCATCCCCTTTTTGTTTAGTTTTGTTAGAGAAGAGTATTCCATTGTCATTTAAATATTATAGGTGCGTGAATTCGGCAAAATATTTCAATATAGCCCAGTATTTTTTTTAACCCAAAAACTTAGTGGGTTTTCCATAAGACTGGCAATATTTACAAACAGTAGCATTTGTGAATCAAGGTGTCACTGTACTGCATCAAGTTCTGCCTTACAAGATAAGGAGCAAATGTACAATGTGAGGAAAGAGGATAGGTGAGAGTCTGAAGGCAGCCTGGGCTTCATAGAGATTGCAAGCCCAGCTTGTGCTACATATGGAGACCCTGTTTCCAAAAAAATAAAAACAAAAAGTTGTAGATTTGAGGGAAGAAGGTGATTGAGAGCAGATGGATGGTAGGCAGAACAAGGACAAATGAATCCTGTCTTCTTTCTGCCCTCTAACACTGTCTTTACCTCTTAAATGCCTTGCAATATTCACAATTTCTTGCTTTAAAAAATCTATTAACAATTCACATGTCCTTCATGTATAGATCCTAAGATGATAAGGACCCAGCCCTGCAAATGTAGAGGTAGTGCTCTTAGATTCTTCCATCAAACTTGGGGAGTACAGGAGATCCTCTCAAAAATCACCATTCATTTGGCTTACTTGTCAATAATAGCCAACTTGTCTCATGCTTTTGATATTTCACTGCAGTGAGCATGAATTACACAAAATAATAAGCCCCCAAAATTGGTGTACCAACGTGATTCTGATTTAGCTCATTTCACTGGACTTACTGTGAAATGGAGACTCCCCTGCACTTCTTGACAAGAAGAAAGCTTCAGATAATCAGACTCATGTTTCGAAATTTTAGCATCCTCAGCTCCAATTGAACATGTGTTTTGTTTTCCCTGTAAGATAAGTGCTTGTATAGGTGTTAATTGGCCCTGCTTGAGCTATATATTTATCATTGACGAATAACCAGAAGCAGTAGTGCTGTGAGTGGCACAAGGTAGGTGATGGCTGATTCTGTGGCTGATGCTGTGTATCCATATTTTTGAATGGTCCACAGGTACCACAGGAAACAAAATTCCTAAAGCAAGATTCCTAAAAGGAACCCGGATGGAATGATGATAAAGCAGGCTTGATAAACAAAATATATGTAATATTCCTTCTACAGAATACTCCCCAAGACTTAAGAATACAGTTTAGATAATTCCAAAAGCAATAACACTTCTAAATTTAATTCTGCATAAATAGCTAACGTTCAATGCTACTCAGTGTTCACAGACTCTAGGGCACATCTCAGTACCACGCATGATCAAGGACAATGTGATGCAGATAACGAATACAATGAATGACTTACTGCAGGTCTTGGAAACAGATAGTTTTACAACTTGACCACAGAATTCCTGTGATTCTAATACTTGCGTTTGATGATACACCTTCCCCTCTACAAAACTGACTCATGAGACAGAATCATTGTTTTCTGACAACACAGTGTTTTCAAATTTTGTTTGTTTGTATTTACTTATTTATTTATCTATTTTTGTTGGAACCAGGGATTGAACTCAGGCCCTTATGCTTGGCAGGGAGGCACTTATTCCACTGAGCCATCTCCCCAGGCCCTGCTTTCAAATTTTAGGGCATATAACCATTACCAACGGGCAGATTTCAACAGTTCATGATTGTTGACTTTCCCCTTCAGAATTCTGCTATCATGGATGTAGAATGAGACCCAGGAACCATTATGCTAAACATGAACAAGGATATTGAGAAATGGTCGATAGACTGAAAAAGAAATGGAAGGAAAAATCGCCCATATTTTTAAAAATATTTCTCATGAAACACATAACATAGTAATGCTTTGCATGTTATTTCTTTTGATCCTCTCGACTTTTCTCTATAAAACTCAGTTTAGGAAATGATTTAACTGCAGTGTGCATTAAATATCATTCTACATGTTCTCAAGCCCTAGTAATAGGAACTTCACTACTTTGACATTCAGTGCACTGAAGAGCTCAGGTTCATTTACTCAGTCTGGGCTTCTTAACATGCTCTTTCTTAATTTTTTACATAAAATGTAGGACAAAGTATGGGAGGAAATGGATATCTGGACACCAGTGATTCTATTCTAAGTTGGGCTGACATAATTATGAAGCAAAAACTTAGGTTGAATGTCACTCATTTGCATGTGGATGGCAAATTTCTGAAGTTCTGTTTCTATCACAGTTGATACTTTCTGCCTTGTATGGTCTGGGCATCATGGTCTAAACTCAGGTGACTAAGTGTATATCTTTTTTTTCTGGGATCTACATTTTATCTTATTAATTTTTATATTTGGTCTTAGTACCATAGCCTCTTCTTTTTTGTCTTTATGTCTTTTTGAGACAGGGTCTCACTATGCAATTCAGGCTGGTCTCTATCTCACTTTTTTTTCATAATTTTATTGAGAAACAAATAGCAATGAGACAGTTTCAAATTAAACTGATAGGACAGTTGCAGTAATTAATATATTGCATACATTCTTCCTAGTGGTTAATTGTTGTACAAGAAGCGTACATGATATCCTATTTACAAACACCATTAGAACAAATCCCTCTATTCATTAAGAGAATGTAACTATATGTCTATCCTAACCACTTTGAATACACAGATACAAAATGGACATTCATCTGTATACCCTTTTTTTGTTAAGTTACATTATTTGAATATTATAGGTGTGTAAACTCAGCAAAATATTCTAAAAGAGTCCAGTAGCCCATAATAGCATTGGGTCTTCTGTTTAACTGGCAATGTCAGAAATTACTGACCTTAGTCCCTTACAGCTCAACATAACAGCATGGCTTTACTTCTTATATTTCATTTTTATACTTTTCTGCTGGATGGTTAAGACTAAGGTAAAGCAGGACCTATGCAATAAGAGTTGTAGCTTTTGGGTCTGAGAAGGTCAGTGAAATCTCCTCAGGATTTATCCTGAGATCCTGTACCTCAGATTGTTCTATCTCACTTTGTAGGTCAGACTAGTCTCACACTTAAGACAATCCTGATCCTCCTGCCTCAGCATCCTTAGTGTTAGAATTACTGGCATGTGCCACTAGCCTCAAAACATAATCTCTTAAATACTGTTGCTTTGTAGGAAGTTTTGAATTAGAAAAGTGTGAGTTATTGAACTTGGCTCTTCTTTCTGGAGATTGCTTTGTGTACTCCAAATTCTTTCCATATGTGCATAGATTTCAAGTTTGCAAAACAGAGCTTGTATCCTGATTAGGATTTAAATTTTGTATATCAATATGTGGGAAATTGAATGTGAACAGGGTCATGGAAACTTATTTACTGAGGATTTTTAGCAATGTTTGCTAAATATGTTAACAAAATATATTTTGTGTCTTTAGAATATTATTGTACTTCTAATATATTAACCATTTTATTATTTTAATAACATAAATAGGTTGATATGTTAATTTGTGTATTATTCTGTGCTCATGCATATAAATATGTTTTTAAACACACTGATCCTATATCTTGCAACATTCCTCATATTGATTATTAATATAATAAACTTTATGCGTTTTCAGTGTTCTTACGTGCAAGGTCACATCATTTTCAAAGAGATGTAGTGATATATATATATATATATATATATATATATATATATATGTATATGTATAAAACAGGGTGTACAGGGTCTCACTGCATAGATGGGACTTGCAGTGATCCTCCTGTTTACAGCCTCCCAACTACTGGGATTACAGGCACTCGCCACCACACCTGTTCTCAATCACCATCTCAGTGCACCTTGGGGGCAGGGTCAGCACCACAGGCCTGGGGGATCAAACTCCCAGCCCCTATTTCTATATTTCAAATCTAAATGACTTTTATTATTTTTCCTTGCTCTGACTAGAACACTTGTCCAATGTTAAGTGTAAGTTATGCTTTGCTTTTAATATTAGACAACCCAAGAACCTTTTCAATTGTTGTTTCTTCCTTTGGAATTACATTTCTCCTTGGTCTTTGAATTACTAGCACTTCTACGGCATTCCAATATCAGCTAAATTTTTCCTACTTAGATAGCCATTTCCAATTCTGAAATAATTTCCTGCCTCCAAGCAAACTTCTGTCACTATCTCTGCCAAAATACTTTGTAGATTTTGTAATATTTATTGACATTTTAAGTTATTCAACTTGTTTTGTTCAGTAGAGTCCTCAAACTATTGTAGATTCTTAGGGGAAGGAAAGATGATGAGTTTTCTGGCTTGACCTTTAGAGTCTCCAGTGCTTATACTAGTGTTTGGCAAGAGGTAGTAATTCAATATGTAGTAGTACTTAATATATAGAGGTAGCAGTCAATGTGAGGCTATCCTCATCCATTTCCAAGTGGATGATTTTATTATGCACATATTTATTCATCTGTGGTATTTTAAAAGGCACAGAAGCACTGAGTAGAGTGTCATGATTTTATTCATATTTCCTTTTTAAAAATATGTTCTAAGTAATAGATGGTTTCATCTACCCTGCAATACATCATGGAAAGGCTGAGAAAGAATTACAGGAAAGGAGTCCAAATGGTTATTTCAAGGTAAAGGCTTGTCCTCACTGTAGCAAATTCACCATGCAAATAGAGAGGAAACAGTATGCATGGGTGTGTAAGGAATGATGATATTACAGTCAGTGAGCTGGTGTTCAAAAACAACTCTGCCTGAGAGCTAGGAATTCATTGAAGATACTGGAGTGGTGGCCCAGTTGTCTGCAATAAACTCTTCAGGTTTGTTAAACCTATGCCTGTGATAGAAGGCTCTGTCAGTGCCTGACAGAATATTCTCCTCAGCAATTATTGCTTCTACAAATTCGAAAAGACAGTTTGTGTCAACATACTCAGTTTTTCCTGACGTGCAGCCACCCACAGAAGTAACCACCTTCCAGACAGATGGCTCTCTGTTAGCCATAAGGTACAGTGTGGGTGTTCAAATGTAGGGTCAGGAGTCACATGAGAAATAGGGTCTCAAGGGAAGAGCCAGTGAGGTAGTTTTATCAGTATTTCACAGCAGACCAAGGTCAAATACTGTGCAAAACACACCTGTGAATAGGAACCAGACAGTTCAGCATGAGTTACTTGTGTTCATGTTCAAGGGTGCTTGGGTTTGCAAGCAGCAAACCAAGTTATATGATCTTGGACAATTTAATAAAGAGCTCCTTGTGGTCCTTTGGTTCCTGATCTATGCAATGTGAGCATGGTATTATTTGTGCTTTCCAATATGGTGCCACCAGGCCACATGGGATTTGCATTCTAAATGGGGTCATTTTGAACTGGTATAGGTTTGCCTCTAAAACGCACACCAAATTTTTAACACACACATTTACACGTGAATGTGCAATATTGCATTACACTAAAATATTTTTTACATTTACAAAGCATAATACTTTGATGAATTATTTTAAATTAAGTAGAAGTCTATAATTAGTCTACAAAAATCTGGTAGAAAGGCATGAACTCATTATTTAAAACTCAAAGCTTCACTTGTTTAAAAATTTTTCTTTGAGTTCCTGGTCCAGGTCAGACTGAAAAAAAAAAAAACTAAAAGTCTCTATCCTCACCTTTCAGGGCTTTCTACTTCTGTCTATCATTATAATTACTACATCATACTGAAAGTATCTGCTTACATATCTTCTTGTCCAACTAAACTGACAGATTTGTGAAAATAAATAAGTTGTATCTTCTTGCTTTGTTCATGCATGCATGCTAACTTAACACTTCATGCTTTGCTCGTAGAAAATTAATGTTATATTTCAGGTTTGGATAGTCCCCCAGAAAAGCCTCATGTGGTCCCGCAGAGAGGCTTTTCAGAGGTAGCTAAATCTAGAGATTGTGATTCCTTCATTATCTAGTGGTGGGATTGGGATGTGAGTGCTACAACTACCCTAGGGCAGGTTGCTTGCATACAGTATAAGAGAGGGAAAGAGGCTTGCACTTCCTCTTTCTCTCTTCCCTATTGCTCTTTTTGCTTTTGCTATCTTCTGTTGCCATGAACTGCTGCACTGTGTCATGTGCCACTCTGCCATGGAGCCAGCAGATTAGGAATTAAGTCTCCACTGTGAGCTAAATAAGCATTTCCTTCTTTAACTTTGGGTGGCAGGTATTTTTGTTTCTGCAAGGAGAAAAGGTTATTAAGATAATTGATATATATTAATGTTTTGCTCAAGATGTTTTCTTATAGGGACAGGGGAGATAGCTCAGTAGAATAAGTGCTTGCCTGGCAAGCACAGGGTCCTGAGCTTAATCCCTAGTACCAAAAATAAATAAATAAATAAATAAATAAGAGATGTTTTGGTATATAAGTAGGTTCCTTGAGTCACTCAAAGATATTATATTAGACTATGTTCTTGATGGTCATGTGAAAGATCTGCCAGATGCTACAAACAGTGAAAATAAGATGAACAACTGATTTCCAGTGTTACAGTCAAAAAAGCTAAAACCGAGGGAAAGGGACAGCAAGACAGCGCAGTAGACTAAGCACCTGCTTAGGCAAGAGTTGAGACCGGGATGTGATCCCCAGAACAACATGCCACACCAGCCTTGCCCCCAGCTATGCTGAGCAGGCCAACGAGACCAGGCATGGTGGTGCACACCTGTAATCTCAGCCATGGGGAGGTTGAGACAGGATTACTACAAGTCTGAGCTGTGTAGTGAGACCCTGTACCGAAAACAAAAAACTTGAAAAAAAAGAAAGTAATAAACTAGCCTTTGCATAGGAAACAAGTTGGACAAGATAAATAGTTTGTGGGTTAGCACAAGAAAACAGTTTCAAATGGACATTTTAGTGCTGATGTGTTAGAAAAAGGGATGAAGGAACTAGATGAAATAGAAGAATCAGTTTAATAATTCCCCTAGCAACGGGAGAGAAAGAAGTTTTGAAACCTGAAGGAGAAATACTTGGGATGGCAGTAATAAATTGGCACATACTGAGAATCAAGGGGCCAGCAAGGATATTTAAAATAGTTTTATTGTAAAATGATCATACTCACAACTGCATACGCAGAATGTATAGTTTGATGAGGTTGTACATAAGCAAACAACCATGGCTCCATCTCTAGAGTCAACATAAGAAACTTACTCAACGTCTTCCAAAGTTTCCTTATGTAGCTGTAGCTTTGTTTTTGTTCAATTTACATTTTGGTTCTTTTTGTACAGTACACATATGTCAAGATTTCCTTGTTTTATGGGCAAACAATATGACCTTACCAGTATGCAGGACAATTTCTTTATGCATTCATCTCTAGACACTTGGGTTACTTTAATAAAGTAAATGATGCTGCAAAGCTCAACAAAAGAGGAAGTTTTCTGAGATACAGATTTCAATTATTTTAGACACATAATTAGAATTGAGATGGCTGGATTATATTGCGGTTCTTTTTTAAGTTTTTTTTAAGGAACATCAATACTTTTTATGACAACCTCTGTAGAATTTTACTTTACAATCAAGTGTGTAAACTGTTCACTTTATTCCCTCTTTAATTTTCTTTTGTTTTTTAAAATAGCCATTCTGGGGTCAGCCATATAGCTCAGTGGATTAAAGTGCCTGCAAGCAGGTGCAGGGGCCAAGGGTTTGATCCCCAGGCCTGCAGTTCCAGCTCTGCCCCCGGCTGCACTGAGACTACAATTGAGACTGGGCCTGGTAGTGCTCACCTGTAATCTCAGCTCTTGGGAGGCTGTAAACAGAAGAATCACTATGAGTCCAATCTAGTAGTGAGACCCTGAACACCCTGTAGACCTTTCCCTAAAATACAAAAAAAAATTATAATAAAATAAAATAGCCATTCTGAAATGTGTCAGGGTATACCTCATTGTGACTTTAATTGGCATTTTCTTATATCTGTTGGTACTTGAAGACAAATAGACCAATGGAATAGGACAGAAAGTCCAAAATAGGCCCGTATGTACATGACCAACTGATGTTCAACAGTCTCTACAATAAATGTTATTAATAAAAATCATACATACTTGTATAAACAATAAATCAAATCCTAATTTATAACATATGCAAAAATTAGATACAAATTAAAGTTTAATTGCAAAATCTAAAGCTGTAATACATGGGAAACGCTCTTGATATTAATTTTGGCAAAGATTACTTGGCTATTATACCAAAAGAAGAGACAAAACATAGTAAAAATTCACATAGCACTACATCAAAGAAAAGTTTCTACGTATCAAAAAAAAAATGATCAGTAGAATGAAAAGGCAGCCTACAGATTAGATGATTGTTCACAAACTATATATAATATTGCAAGCTAATTTTGGAGTAAGAAAAAATTCCTACAACTCAGTAGCAAAACAAAGAAATTATTTTAAAAATTAACAAAGGACTTCAAGAAAAATCTCTTAAAACAAAGCATGTATGTGAGTGGGAAATTTGTATATTAGCCACCATCTGATACTAGCTAGGCAGTTTTCTCTACAAGCCTGTTCTTTTAGCAGTGAATTTCTCTCTGTCTTGATATCTTTCTCTGTCTTTGCCTGTGTACCTGTCAACCTATCCCTCTGATCTCAGCTATGTTGGGACTCCAGCCAGTACATTACTCTTTCTCAGCAAGAATTTCCCTTTGTCTTTGTTTAGTGTTTTAATAGCTGTGTCTTGGGTTAGCAGGTCTCACCATGGTAAGTACCGCATGATATAAGTAGGGGTCACCGCTTACTGGTCTTAGTGAGTCAGGAGTGAGAAAGGAGTGAAACAGTAGGGGAGAGAGATAAGGGACAAAAGAGGCCTGACAGCAGAGAAATAGAGAGGCCGACTTCAAAGGACTCATCACTGTATTATCTGAAAACTACCATGGGGTGGCAAATGGTTTGATGGTATCCACATGGTAATTTGATTATGTCCTTAGTACATTTATAATGAGGCCCAACCCAATTCTTTTTCCAACACAGCAGATATTATAGAAAATAAACCTTCATACATGTCCTAAAGCACTAAATGCTGCAAGTCCTTTGCACCTGAAACATAGTCCTAGTAACCATAATCCATATAGCTTTCTGTGTTGCCTTTTTATTTTAAGAAGTAGACTTGTCCAGAGGAACATATTTATCTTGTTTTCTAGTCTACAGATATCCCAGATGATTGCAACCAATTTTCCCTTTCTCCTTAAAAAGACAATTAAATTTAAAGGAAATCATAAAGGTGTTAATGGAAATGTCAAAATAAACACACATTTTAAAGGTCAAAATACACAATCAACTGATGCTTAATTGTGGTACCAGGGATATGTAATAGTTAAAAAAATAGTTTCTTCAATAAGTAATATTCATAAAAACATACTTTACCTGTGTAAACAATAAGTCAAATATTGATTTTCTATCACATGCAACAGTTAAAAGCATGAGGGCCAGTGGACTAAGTGCTTGCTTAGGAAAGTACAGAGGCCAGGGTTTGATCCCTGGGACCACATGCTGTGTCAGCCCAGCCCCCTGATGTGCTGAGCCAGTGATGGAGTCTGGGTGTGGTGCTGCATGCCTGTAACCCCAGCACTAGGAGGGGGAAGAAATCAGGAGAATCCCTGTGAGTTTGAGCTTCATCGTGAGAACCTTCACACACAAAAGAAAAACTTTAAAAAAATTTCAATGCATGTAACAAAGTTTAAATATAAAATTTAAAACTATAAAACATAGTAGGCAAAAACAGTGTAGCCTCTCCATACATAATTTTTCTTATCTTCTTCATGGAGAACATCTTATGTACACACATACACATACACACACATGCACACACACACACACACACACACACACACAGTATTAACTATTAAGTAATAAGATACAGGCCTTTAAAGTAACACAGTTTCATCTTCAGTGGCTTATGTCAATCTTCAGAGTTTAGATTTTTTTTTCTAGCCTCCTCTCTAAATTCAGTTGCAGAGATATCAAAAAATGAATGCTCACACTTCCAGAAAAAATTCATAATCTTTTTTTTTGTACCAGGAATTGTAAATTGTACTTTTGACCTTGCACTTTTCAGTCAAGTGCTTAAGCTGCTGAGCTACCTCCCTGGGCCCATAAGTTTCACATTCTTCTGTGCAGGAACTTATACTGGCCTGTGGCTGCTCTCTCTAGCCTCACACATGGTATATATTTCCCAGGTATGTAGCAACCTCTTATCATCAGTTCAAAAAGTCGTGGCACATTATCGCATGGTTTGGAGATTTATCATTTTTCAGTGGCTATTTGCATTTGTCACCTGGTCTGCATCTCTGTACAAGCGACTCAGGCCTATGAGTGAAGGTTGGCACATTGTCCCAGTGAGTAAATCCCATGGCACTCAGCTATAATGCCACCCAGCACACCTTTGTGGATTCTTCTTGCCAGCTTTCCAGGAGACATGCTCACTTATCTCTACATGGTTCTCACCTCACAGGGAAAACATCAATGGGAATGGTCTGGCAGGTAGAATAGGCCAAGAAGTCTGTGCTTCTCAGCTCTGAAAATCCATAGAATACTTACTGTAAGGCCTCACTGCTCATGATAGTTTGACAAAAGGGATGGCCATGTCCATAGACACACCAGCATCTAATCACACATGTGGAATTTCAAGCAATAAGAGTAGTACAATATCAAAAATTATGAATCACTAAACAAAAATTCTGATGTTCATTGAAATTATAAACCAATATATAGGGAGTTTCACAAAAAGGAAGAGAGAGAGTTCACTCTCTTCTCAGTGTCACACAGGTATTTAGCCATAAATGGTCAGGATACAAAGTAAGGGACTCAATGGAAGGAGAAGCATGAGGGTAGGGAAATGTTTGCAAAAGTAACCAAATGAAAGTCTAGATTAGAACAGGCCCTGGTGTGCCTGAGAGAGAGGGAGATATAAGAAGATAGAACAAATATTAAGGTTAAAGGATTCTGGCTAACTCAACTTGACTAAGTTTCTTGGTTTTATAGGGAGTTTTTTTGGTACTGGGGATTGAACTCAGGACTTCGTGCTTGCCAGGCAGATGCTTATGATACTGAGTTATCTTCCTGGCTTGACTAGGGTTCTTCATGAAAGTAGGCAATACTAAGAAAAACCTAGAAGACCAGAGCTTGCTTAGACCAAAATATTTTAGAAGAGCCTGACTAAAATACATACCAGGAATCTTTGTAAAGAGTTTCCCAAATGTGTCTTAACAAAGCCATCACAGATAACATACATACCAACATTGTGAAAATGGCCATACTCCCAAAATTGTTATCCAGAATCAATGCAATCTCAATTTAAATACCACTAGAGGGGGTCAGGGAGATGGCTCAGTAGAATAAGCGCTTCCCTGGCAAGCGCAAGTGCCTGAGTTCAATCCCCGGTTCCACCAAAAAAAAAAAAAAAAAAAAATACCACTAGTATACCTCACAGAGTTAGATAAAATGTTCCTCAAATTCATTTGGAACCAGAAGAGACACAAAGTATCAAAAGCAATCCTGGCAGCAAAGTAAAGACAGTAGGGATCACAATCCTTGACCTGAAATTATTCTATAAAGGTACTGTGGTAAAATCAGCATGTTAATGGCATAAAAACTGAGGATCAATGGCACAGATTAGAAGATACAGACACAACTACAAGCACACTCAGCCACCTTATCCTTGACAAAGGGCTCAAACACATTCACTGGAAAAAACATACCCTCTTTAACAAATGGTGCTGGAAAAACTGACTTTGCACATGCAGAAGGCAAATCTTAGGCTTATTTCCATTACCATGTACTAACACACTTAAAATGGATCAAAGGTTTAAACATTAAAATGAAAAAAAGAAGCAACTAAATCTCCTGGAGGAAAATGTAGGCAGAAATCTTAAAGACATAGAGGTAGGTAGAGAGTTCATGAATAAAGATAAACTGCGTGGAAAATACTTCAAAGAATAAGCAACTGGATGAGTTCAATCCCAGTTCTAAAAAAATAAAACAGAAAAGAATCAGCAACTGGTATCACTTATTGAGTACTTTCTGCACCAATAGAGAAAGAAAAAAACATAAAATGGAAAAAAAAATTACAGTCTACTCCCCCCTAACAAATGTGTTCTATCTAGAACATACAAAGAATTCTTAAAAATTAGCCCTCATCCCTGGCATCACATGCCATGAAGAGCCTGCCTCCAGGTGTACTGAGGCATCCTAGACTGAGTATGGTGGCACATGCCTGTAATTCCAGCACTGAGAAGCTGAAAACAGGAGGATCACTATGAGTGCAAGCTGCACAGTGAGATCCTGTACCAAACTGTCTCAGTTAATTTTCTCTTGTTGCTCGGACAAATACCCAACACTCAAAATGAAGGAAGGAAAGGTTTATTTAGCTTACAGTTACTGGAGGTTTCAGTCCATATTCATCTGGCTCCTAGATAGTGTGGTCCATGGCAAAGAACGACCGTTCATGGAGGTGGCTGAGAGCAAAGAGAACAAAAAGGAGTGGCAGCGGCTCAGGCAGCTAGCCAGCTTCTCAACCCTCCTTACATTGTAACACAAATTACTTGCCCCAGGGCAGGTGCAGCATCCACACCCACAATAATGAATCATAAACTCCAGAAGCAACCCCAGGACTGCATGAGGCTTTGTGTGGACAATTAGACAAACCAAAACACAAATGCATAAAAAAAAAAAAAAAACAGGGGCTGGAGAGAGGGCTCAGTGGTCTAAAGCACCTACTTGGAACAAGCTTGGCAAAGCACAGGGACCGCGGTTCGATCCTCCAGCACCACATGCCAGCCAGCCGCGCCCCCTGGTGGGCTGAGCTGGCCACACACACACACACACACACACACACACACACACAATAAATGTTAAAAATAAAAAAATTAAAAAAATTAAAAAATAAATAAAAAATAAAAAATAAAAAATAAAAAAAAAACAGACCAAAAATCTCAAAGACCCAATCCAAAAATGGGCGTCTGAGATGAATACAAAATCCTCAGAGGAAGAAATACAATCGGCAAATAAACACATGAAAAAGGTTCCATGTCACTAGTCATTCAAGAAATGTGAAATAAAATAACAATGAGATTTGTTCTCATGCCAGAAGGAGTGGATATTCTCAAGAAGTCAGCCAATAACAAGTACTAGGTGGACTGTGGGGAAAAAGGAACTCTTCTCCACTGTTAGCAACAGTGCAGACTGGTACAATCACTATGGAAATCAACACGGAGATTCTGCAAAAAGCTTGAGCTGGAGGTCTCATTCAACTCACTATTCACCCTTAGGTATTCTCCCAGAAGAACTGAAAACATCATTCCAACGTGACTTATGTGCACCCATGTTTATAGCAGCACAATTTATTATAGCTAAATCTTGGAAGCAACCCAAATGCTCAATGACTGAGGAATGGATAAAAAACATGTGATAATTTTACACAATGGAATATTACTCAGGTATAAAAGGGATAAATTTGAGGCTGTTATTGGTAAATGGAAGCAACTAGAGACCATACTCTTAAGTGAAATAAATCAGACCCACATGTGCAAACATCATATTGTCTCTCTAGTGTAAATACCTAAAAGAGTAAATACAGCCTGAAAGGTACAATAGTTACTGTGAAAAAGGAATGAATCTATTGAAAAGGAAAGAATTACTGAGATGAAGAGAATAACAAGAGAGGGAGTGGGGGAAAGAGGCATATCTATGTATGTATACAGGATTGCTTGGATAATTGTACTGTGAATTTCTTCTGCTCTATGGAAAAGAGCAGTTAATGACTAATATTTTTGTCTTCATTTTTCAGTTTTTGCTCCTTCTCTCTTCTTTCCTTTTTTTTAAATTTTTTGATTCATTTTCATTAGAAAAAAGATAATATAACTATGAAACAGTTTCAAAACAGATTAGGAAGGCAGTTAGAATAATTAATATATTGAATATTCTTGTCTTCGTTGTTACATATGGTTTAATTTCTAAATTTCTGTGTAAAAATGTGTAATTGTCTTTTAACATTCTAGAGGGATTTAAATTTTAGCATATCCATGGTTGTTGGAAAATAACAGTTCAATTTTATTTCTAAGGTGTTTGATATTCAGATAGATACCAATGTTAAGCTTAACTGTCTCTGATACAGGGTAATAATATCATTAAGATTCCAATCCGGATGTTCAATAATTAAAGTTTGCAGGCCAAAAATTAGAGAAATAGATGGGCTAAAATTATAGCCAAATATTTTGGCCTTATCTCCTCTTAATTTCTGACACCATGTTTCTTTCTTTTTCCAATTTTGCATTCATATATGTGGTAGGTAATCTGAACAACTAAGTTGAAGACAACACCATGCAATACCAAAATACTGTCAAATTCATATTATTTTAGTGAAATTCTATACTATTTCTAATTTTTACTACTATTTTGTATTCTACTTAAAAATAAAAAGGATAATGTATCATCTGCAATCTTCATATCAAATTCTGTTTCTATAATTTAAGAGAGAAATGCAACTGCAGAAATTCTTAAAGCTGACATTAATGAAAAATGTCTCCAGTGTATTTTTCCTAAATATGTCAGGTCACTTTTTAGTTTTTATTCTCTCTAAAGTTCAGACTATGTTTTACATAAGATTTTAAGGTCACTTCTGGTATGCTGTTAGCAGGTAACATTATCTTAAGAAGTTTTAAACTCTTGCTATTTTTTGTGGAATGAATAAAACTTCAAAATTAATACCTCAGTTTAATTTTATTTTTTCTATCAAAAATTAAAATGTCTTGTGTGTCACATCCACAGCGTATGACTATATTAACAGGAGAGCCCTACTAAGTTTTCTAACTTTACTACAGTATATAATTTAAAAATGTTACTAGCAACAAAAAGACATTGTTGATCCAGGGACAAGACTGAGGACAGATAAATGCAGAAGAAGAAAAATTTACTAGAGTTTTTTTATGTGTCCTTTACCCATACCATAAAGGTAATAGAGGTCTTATTCTTGGCTTTGTCATTTCCATATTATTTCTAGTGTCTACTATTTTATACAGCATGTGACATTTTTCAACTGGTTATTAAGATCAAGATTAAAGTAACAGCAATAAGTATAAACCTATATAATTGTTAAGCTTTTGTAATTCAGGCTGATTGTTTATGATAACATACAAAGAGCAGCACAGACATGATACTAGATGGAGGACACTTTGGTATGATTACAGAAAGGTACAATTACACTTCACTGAAAACTGTGCACTCAACATTCTTCCTCATGTTTCCACATATGTGTGCATGCATGATTTTCATCTTTCACCAGGAAAATACATTTTCCCAAACCTATGCTTATATGAGCTATTCATCATTCATATGTTTGAGGTACAAATGTTAAATTAAAGTGCTTAATCCAGGTTTTTGCCAGTCAATATACTTTAAAACTCTTAGTGTTTCTGCAAGGGATTAAGGTGCTTTCCGCAAAACCATTAGATTTTTCTCTTACTACATCCATCTAAGTCAGTATGGCAATGGCAAAAGAGACAGAACTGAGACCCAATGGAACAGATTAGAAGTTGCTGACTCAACAACAAAAGCACTCAGCCACCTTATCTTTGACAAAAGGACCAAACATGTTGACTAGAAGAAAGATAACCTCTTTAATAAATGGTGCTGGAAAACTGGCTCTCCACATGCTGAAGGTTTAAAATAGACCCATGCCTATCACCATGCACAAAATTACAGTCACAATGGATCATTAAAACTCAAACACTATATCTTCTGGAAGAGAAAGTAGGTAGAAGTCTTAAGGACACAGGGATAGGTAAAGAGTTCACGAAGAAAAATCAAACTGCACCGGAAATACTTCAAAAAAATCAACAATTGGGATCTCATCTTTTTTTAATAGATTCTGCACTTTTAAAGAAATCACCAACAGAGTAAAAAGAAAACTCATGAAGTGGAAAACAATGATAGCAGACTGTCCTTTAGACAAGGGACTCTTGTCTAGAACATATAAAGAACTTTTATAAAATCAGGACTCCAAGCTTCAGAGACCCAATCCAAAAATGGTCATCTGAAACAAATATACATTGACAAATGAACAGATAGAAATGGCAAATAAATGTATGAACAAAATGTGCAATATCATTTGGCATTGAAGAGATGCACATTAAAAGAATGCTGAGATACCATCTTATGCCAGAAAAATAATGGCTATCATCAACAGGTCAATGCCAGAGAGGCTGTGGGGAAAAGGAGACCTTCTCCACTATTGTTGGGAGTGAAGGCTGGTACAACCACTATGGAAATCAATATGGAGAGTCCCCAAAAAGCAAAGATAAAAAAGAGGAGCTGGTGAGAGACCTCAGCAATTTAAAGTGCCTGACTAGATAAGCTTAGGCAGTTGCAGGGGAAAGAGGAGATTTGATCCCCAGCATCACATGCCTAGCCAGCCCCACCCTAAGGTGAGGCTGAGTTGGCAAAATAAATAAATAAATAAATAAATAAATAAGTGACAGGCTAGGAGGTCCCATTCAAGCCAGCTATTTCCCTCCAGGTATCTTTCCAGAAGAACTGCAACCATCATTCCACAGTGATATATGTGCACCTGTGCTTATAGCAGAGCAATTTGTCATAGCTAAATCTTGTAAACAGCATCAATGCTCATCAACTGAGGAATGAATAAAAATATCTAGTGTTTTTATACCATGGAGTATTACTCAGCTATAAAGGAAGATAAATTTGAGGCTTTTGTAGGTAAATGGATTGGCTAGAGACTCTACTGGTAAGTGAGATAAATGAGTTCCACATGTGCAAACATACTATTAGCTCATTAGTATGACTACCTGAAAGAGTAATTAAAATCTTAAAAGTACAACATATACTGTGTAAGGGAAAGAAATTGTTCAATGGAAAAGAAAATGTGGGATGCAGAAAAGGGAATAAAAGAATTTTTAGGTATATATGCAGAACAGTTTGGATAACTTTATTGTTGATTTCTGATAGTATTTTAAAAGGAGCAGTTAATGTATAAATATTTTTTCTTTATACTCTGACATTTTCCCTCTTTGGAATTTCTTATAACTTCTATCTTATTGATTTTCTTTCTTTATATGAATCTTTCACATTTATATCTGGTAATCTGAACAAATGATTTGAAGATAGCATCATGTAATACAGCAACCATTGTTGAATTGATGTTACTTTGTTTAGTGAAATCTTGTATCATTTCTGATATGTTTTTTCTATCACTATTTGGTATATTTTCTAGTTTAGAAAAGGGTGTAGAGGGTGTTCAGGGTCTCACTACTAGGGCGGACTCGTAGTGATTCTCCTGTTTATAGCCTCCCCCCAAGAGCTGGAATTACAGGTGCATGCCACCATGCCCCCAGTCTCAACTATAGTCTCAGGGGCTCCAGGGGCAGGGTCAGCATGGCAGGCTTGGGGATTGAACCCTGACCCCTGCGACTGCTTGCAGGTGCTTTAATCCACTGAGCTATTTGGCTGGCCATTTATTTTGTAATCCTTAAAAATAAAAAATGATTAAATTTCTTCATTTTGATTAGTACATATTTGCAGTGCACAATTATTACTTTCATCATTTGGAGTTGGTTCATGGACATAACACTTCTCAATTATTTCCTGTTCATTCCTTTTCTTTCCCTTTTCTCCTCTTCCCTCCGTCTCTCCATCACCTTCCCATTAGAGAAAGATCTATCTCCCAAGTTGCTGTTATCTAACAATTATTTTGCTCTTTATTTACATTCTGGGTTTCTCATATGAAAGAAAAATGTACTGTATAAGGTTATGTATCTGGCTTATTTCACTTAACATTGTGGTACCAATGTGCATCCATTTTCCTACAACTGACACAAGTCTATCCTACTTTATGGCAGAACAGTACTCTACTCTGTACAAACACAAAAATCAACAAATGAAATTATATCAAAGTAAAATGTTTCTGCACAGCAAAGGGAAATATCAAGAGAGTGAAGGGCCAACATATAGGATGGGAAAAAATTTCCTGGAAGAGAAAGTAGGAGGAACTCTTAAAGACATAGGGATCGGCGAAGAGTTCATGAACAAAAATCAAATCGCATGGGAAACACTTGAAATAATTAACAACTAGGACCTCCTTTTACTGAGAAGTCTTTGCAAGTCAAAAGAAATTACCAACAAAGTGAAAAGACAACACACAAATTTGGAAACAAATCTTAGCTAATAAGCACTCAGACAAAGGTCTGCTCTCTAAAATTTGTAAAGAACTAAAAAACACTAGGGCCCCAAAATTTAAAGACCCAGTCCAGAAATGGGCTTCTGAGATGAACACACACTTCTCAGAGGATGAAATTAAAGAAGAGAATAAATATATGAAAAAATGCTCCACATCACTAGTCATCTCACCCCGGAAAGAATGGGTATCATAAAGAAATCAACCAACAGCAAATGTTGGAGAGGCTGTGGGGAAAAAGGAACACTTCTCCACTGCTGGTGGGAATGTAGGCTGGTGCAACCATTATAGAAATCAATGTGGAGACTCCTTAAAAAACTAGGACTGGAAATCCCATTCAAACCAGCTATCCCCCTACTGGGAATTTTCCTGGAGGAACTGAAAATGTCATATCATAGTGATATATCTGTACCTATGTTTATAGCAGCAAAATTTGTGATAGCCAAATCTTGGAAAAATTCCTCAGATAGAAGATTAATGTATAGAATATGTGAATAATTTGTAATAATTCTTATTGGAGCCATAACTCAAATGATATAGGGAAAGTTACTAAATTTAATGTGGTTTGCTATTTGTGAGAGATAACTTTGGAAGTGATGAATTTGTGATGAAAAGTCATTCGTAATTGTTTAATAAAAATGTGAAAATAAAAAACCAGCATTTCCATGTTATACTTTATGTTTGACTGTATATATATATATATATATATATATATATATATATATACTGTTTATATATATAATTGACATACAATAATTGAACATATTTATGGAGTACTGTGTGAAATTTCAGTGCATGCATATGATATGTAATGATCTGGTTAAGTTAAATGGAATGTTGATGACATCAGACATTAAAATTTCTTTATTTTGAGAGTTAAAAGTCCTTTTTTATAGATTTATTGAAATATACAGTTGATTGTCTTCAACAAAAGCTATCCTACTTTACTGTTTAATATTAAAAGTTTTCCTCTCCAAATACAGAGATGTGCTTATCAACTGCACTTTCATCTTTTCATCTTGCCATTGGTACACATGGTAAATATCCTATTCTTTAATTTTGTGGAATCAAAGTTGTAACATCTCTACGCACATGGATATAGCTTTGTCTTCTTATTTCACCTAATGTGATGTCTTCTCATCCCATGCATACTATCTCACATGACAGGATTTCATTCCATTTTAAGATTGAAGAATAAGCCATTGTGTTTGCCAGGAAGTGAATCTATACATCCATCCACTGATAGCCTCATTGGCTGTTTCCTTATCTTAGCTATTGAGATTAAAGCTACAATGAAAACCAAGGTGCAGATATTCCCTTAATATACAATTTCATTATGTTTGGATTCAATAATGTGACTGATGAGTCATACAGCACTTCCTTATCTAGTATTATTTGGACCTTTCATACTGTTTTCAATAACGGTCGAGCAAATTTATTTTCCCAATAACAGTGTGTGAGAATTCCCCTTTCATCACATACTTGCCAACCATTGTTAATTTTTTTGTCTTTTTGATGACAGCCATGGTAACGAAGAAGAGATGATATCTCATTAAGATTATTACTTGTGTTTCTCTGGTGATTAGATGTTGAAACATTTTTTTTGTATACTTGTTAGCCATTTGTATTTATTCCTTTTGGAAATTTCTGTTCAATTCACGTGCCCATTATTTAATCAGATTTTATTTATGTTGAGTTGATTGAGTGTCTTGCATATTTTGTATATTAGTCCCATGTCAGATAAATAATTTTCAAATGCCTTTTCTCATTCCATATGTCACCATTTCACAATGGCAATTATTTCATTTGTTGAGCAGAAATCTTGCACTTTTATTAATCTCTTTGATTAATTATTGCTTTTGCCTGTACTTTTGGATTCATTTTCAGAACTCTTTGCCCAGATTAATATACTGAAACATTCCTCTAAATTTTCTTCTATTACTTTTAAATTTTAGGTCTTATTTTCAAATTGTTGATTAATTTGCAGGGTTTTTTATGTATCTGGTATAGTGTCTCACTGCACTACTCAGACTCAGAGATTCTCCTGTTTTAACCTCCCCCATGCTGGGATTACAGGTGTGTGCCTCCACATCCAGACTCAGTGAGCCTGGGGTCAGGCTGATGTGGTCCCAGGGATCAAATCCCAGACTCTGAGCTTGCCAAAGCAGGTGCATAATACACTGAGCTATGTTGCTGGTCCTTGAGTTAAGTTTTGTATATAATGAGAAGCAGAGATCTAATTTCATTTTTCTGCATATGAATATCCTGTTGTCCCTACATTATTTATGGATGAGACCTTTGATTCCACAATTTTGCCTCATTATCTTTATAAAAATTCAATTGGTTCTAATATAAAGATTAATTTCAGTGTTCTGGAATCTTTGTTCTATTAGACTAGATGTCTATACTTTCCAAACTATGTCGTCTTCATTATTATGGATCTATAGCATATTTTATAGTTAAGTATTATAATGCATCCATTTTAATATTATTTTGCTTACTCAGCCTATAGTAGTTTCATACAAATTTTATTGTATTTTTTCTATTTTTGAAGAGTATGAATATTACTTTTCTATGTGTTTCATTGAATCTATACATTCCTTCAGGTGGCATGTATATTTTTAACTACATTAACACTTTATATCCATGGATATGTAATGTGTTTCCATTTTTGTTTCCAAAGTACTGTAATTTTCATTGTAAAGATAATTCACTTCCTTAGAGATTTTTTAGCTAGGTATTTGATTTTCTTTGTAGCTATTATAAATGATATTGTTTTCCAGATTCTTTTCACAGTGATTTCTTTACACAAATCTGAAGATCAGTATGGTGGTTACCTTTTGCATGGCAGGTAGGGCCAAATAATTCTAATTTCTAAAAAAATTTCATGCCCTTGGTCATGGACTCATACCTTGAGAATCACTGTTCCTTCTCAGAGACTTTTATGCTGCACAACAAACATAGTCTATTTCCCTCCCGTATTTATTCTTCCTGCTAAAAAATGTATTTCTCTCCTTTCAAATCTTCAAGAAACTTACACCTATCTTCCCTCTAGCTAATGTTTGCAACAAAATTCACTGAGAATTTTTTTTAAATCAAAATTTGTACATTCTATACCAACCACTCCAACTTTTTTTTTCTCTTTTTGTTTTTCTCCATGTGGTATCAACATAGGGTCTTAACACTGAGCTGTTTTATTTTTTTCATAGAGTGTTGCTAAATTACCTAAACTCGGCTCTAACTTGTGATCCTCCTGCCTCAGGCTAGAGAATGTTGGAATTACAGGTGTGTACCATCAGACTCATATTCTTACCTGCTGTTGTATTCAAACATTCCGTCTCTCCTTAAAATCACCAGTGGTGATGCACTCCACATTTAATAACCTTTCTTTCTTTCTTTCTTTCTTTCTTTCTTTCTTTCTTTCTTTCTTTCTTTCTT
>NW_004524818.1:2976935-2982694 GCF_000260255.1 Octodon degus | reverse complement strand
TCCTTCCTTCCTTCATTCCTTTCTTTCCTTCCTTCCTTGTTTCCTTTTCTGGTGCTGGAAATGAAACCCAAGGCTTTCATAATGCTATGCAACAATTCTATGACTGAGGTACATCTCCAGTTCAAGTATACTACCGCCTTATTTCCTTTCCTTTCCTTTCCTTTCCTTTCCTTTCCTTTCCTTTCCTTTAATGTTGGCACTCCTGTGTGTCAATCACATGTTCTAATACATGGTAGACATTCATCATCTCTGGTTCCCCCAACTTTCACTTTTTCATCTTTATATGATGTGAGCTAGCTACATCACTTGATGCTGTTGCTTTTCCATGTTTGGACACAAATTCTGCACTTAATTTTCAGAATTCTGTGTTTGCTTCTATTTCCTCAGTCTGTGTTCACAATTTTTTATTTGCTTTTTGTATTTCCTTCTCCCTTTCATTGCAAACATGAAGAAACACAAATTTCATTCATTGTTCATCTCCCTGCTTTATATGGAATCCCTGGTGCTTAGTTTCTACACCTTAAATAGCATTTATATGCTTATCCAAATTCATAACAAAGCCTAGATCTCATTCCTGAATGTCACAAATGATTACTCAACTGCCAATCTGACATTTCCTTTGGGTCTCAAAAAGACATTTTAAACTAACATTTCCAAAAATGAGTTTGCTTTTATCTCTCAATCCAAAACTTATTCCTAGCACTATATTATCACTGTGATTAGATGATAATTCCTTCTGTCAAATTGCCCAAACAAAAAGTTTGGGAGACATCTTCAATTTCTTTCTTTAAATTTTCTATGCGATCTTACTAGCAATGCAATTGTCTTTCAAACTATATGCAGAAAATGACTAGTTATCATCTCCACTGATGCTTCCCTGTTCCAAGCCATCATTATACTTTAACCACTACATTGTCCTACTAGCTAGAGTTTCCACATCCTCAGAGAAGTCACAATGAGATGTTTACAAATCAAAATTTGTATAGTGACCTAAGAAGGTGTTACTTATGTTTTTAAACATTTCATGTTTGAATTTTTTCTTATCATAAAAGGCATATTGCCTCTCAGAATGTTTTGCCTGCATTTGAACACACTGCTCCTGTTGTGCCCGACACTTTCTGAAGCACTTCTGGAAATCCTCTTTCATGTCTCTAGATGTGAACAAAAATACAATGAATATAGCATTGCTAACTAAAGTCCAACAGAAAGATAGACTCAGTAAGATATAGAGTATGGACTCAAACACATTTTAGATTGGAGATGGCATTGTGAAGTTCTAGGCTTTCTCTTAGCAAGAGTCAGAATGACTATGGAATGTAAATGACTTGAATCAAACGAGACATTGTGGCAGACACTGAAGTGAAGCTATACATAAGTTATGGCATTCTAGAAATAAGAAGGATGAAATAACAATGTTCAGAAAGAGGGCAAGTATTTTTGGAATTACTTGCAATCTATTTTTGCTATAATCCTTTTAAATTCGCTGTTTTCTGAATATATACTGAAATGAAATACTTCATTATCTTCCTTCTTTGCTTCTTCAACTACTTCTCTACTGTTTGCCTCCTTTCTTGCCCTAACTACACAGATCTTAAAGCTGCTCCTTGAAGACATCAAGTATTGTTTCATTCTAGAGTCTTATTAATTTTTAAATAGAAGAAAAATAGTAAAAATAAACATTTAAAATGCTACAGAGTTTTACTAAACAAACTGATAGCAATTCAACAATGGATGTTATATTACATGTTGTTGTCTTCAAATTAGATGTTCAGATTACCAGACATAGCATGCAAAATTGGTCAAAATTTAAAAAGAAGAATAAAAAATTAAGCATTAGCTATTACTTGTAATAGACCAATAGAAATCTGCAGTAAGATTTTTATGGTATACCTTAATTACATTCAATAATGTGTGCTGCATAGTATATCTCAGTAAATACTGTTCCATGCATAAATGAATTAAGGGAGACTTTATGACAAAAATAATAACAGTCTCACATTTAAAAAGCCAGAAAACAGCTGAGCAAGGTGACACCTACTTATAATCTCAGCAGTCAGCAAGCTGAGGCAGGAAGACTGCCAAATCTCCAAGGCAGCCTGTACTATATAGGAAACTCTGTTAAATAAATAAATAAGTCTCATTGCTATTTGCTTATCAATAAAATTATGGGAAATAAATAAATAAATAAATAAATGCAAGGAAATAGTACAGTGTGTTCAAGGAAGCAAATGGAAGGAAATAAAGTGTAGTATCTGATCACTTCAGTCAGAATTGCTATAGAAACTAATGAATCCTTTTCAGAATGAGCAGTAAAAAGAAACCTCTTATGGTGTTGGTGAGAATATAAAATAGTATAAACAATACAGAAGTCAGTATAGAGATCCCTTAAACACTAAACATAGAAACATAATTTGACCCAGGAGTAGCTCTTTCAGGCATATGACAGAAATAAGGACTGCATAGTACACTGGTGTATGCATGTTTACAGCAGAGCAATTCACAATAGCCAAGCTGCAGAAATAGCCTAGACTTTTGTCAACTGAGGAATGAGTTTTAAAAATGTAGTATTTATAAAACAAAGACAAAAGAAGTTATGTCATTAGCAGAAAAATAGGCGGATTAGAAACCATCATTGTTATAGTTTGTGCCTAGATGTCCCTCCAAAGCTTCCTGAAGGCATAGATTTATTTTGGAGTTGGTTGAAAATATAAGGGGCAGGAAGATATTTGTCTCATTCTCCTTTCCTTTCTGGTTTGTTTGTGCTGTCTTCTGCGGCCATGAACTATTTCTCCCTTGAGATAGTCCACTACCAATCCATCCTGCCATAGAGACAGACAACTATTGACTGAAACCTCTGCAAACCATTAGCCAAATAAACCTTTCTGGCATATAGAGAGCCAGTTTTTCTACCACCACTTATTAAAGAGGCTATCTTTCTCCAGTGAACATATTTGGCACCTTTGTCAAAGATAATATGGCTGAGTATGTTTGTAGTTGTATCTGCATCTTCTAATCTGTTCCATTAATTCCAAGGTCTGTTCTTTGTTGTTGCTGTTGTTATTTTTCTTTTTGCCAGTACCATGCTGATTTTATCACAATAGCTTCATAGTGTAATTTCACGTGAGGAATTATAATGCTTCCTGCCTTGACTTTGTTGTCCAATTTTGACTTTACTATTCTAGGTGTTTCTGATTCCAAATAAATTTTAGTTTTTTCTGATTCCAAATAAAATTTAGGAATGCTTTTACTGTACCTGTAAGGCATGTTTTTGGTATTTTAATAAGTATTGCATTAAATCTGTGTAACAATTTTGTGAGTATGGCCATTTTCACAAAGTTCTATCTTCCTATCCAAGAGTAAGGACTATCTTTTCATTTTGAGAAATCGTCTTCGAGTATTTTTCAGAGTATTGTAGTTTTTCATTGTCTATTGCCATGTACTAAATTAAAGTCAAAATGAATTAAAGATTTAAATATTGAAACAGAAACACTAAATCTCTTGTAAGAGAAAATAGGTGGAAATCTTGAAGAAGTAGAAGTAGGTAGACTGTTAATAAAACAAACAAAAAAACAGCAAGGGAAATACTACAAAAAATCAACAACTGGGATCTCAACTTATTGACAAGTCTCTGGACATAAAAGAATTACCAACAGAGTGAAAAGACAACCCACAAAATCGGAAAAAAAACCTTAACCAACTATCATGCAGACAAAGGACATCTATCTAGAATATATAAAGAGAGAAAAAAATCATTCCTCCCCAAATTTAAAGACGCCATCTACTCTGAGATGAATACACACTTCTCAGAGGAAGAAATACAAGTAGTAAATAAATACATGAAAAAATGTTCCACAGACTTGGTCGTTTGAGAAACACAAACTGAAACAACACTGAGATAACATCTCACTCCAGAAAGAATGGCTGTCATTAACAACTCAACTAATAACAAATGCTGGAGAGGATGTGGGGATAAAGGAACCCTTGTCCACTGTTGGTGGGGTTGTAGGCTGGTACTACCAGTCTATGGAAATCAGTCGGGAGACACCTCAAATATCTAGAATTGGAAGTCCCTTTCAACCAGCTATTCTCCTTCTGGGAATTTTTGGAAAAGAAATAAAAACATTATACCACAATGATATATGTGCACCCATGTTTATAGCAGTACAAATTGTCATAGCCAAATCTTGGAAACAACAAAAATGATGCAACATTTTTATTCAATATATTACACTGCTATAAATAAAGACAAACTTAAGGACTTTATAGGTAAATGAATGCAACTAGAGGCTATACGCATGAGTAATGAAAATCAGACCCACATGTATAAATATGGTATTGTATTCCTAGTGTAAGAGCATGAAAGAAGAAATGAAATCTGAAAGAAATAATAGATCTAGTAAAACGAAAAGAAACTGAACATAAGGAATAAACAATAAAGATAAGGGAAAGAAGATAGGAAAACAAAGGAAATGAGAAAAATCATGAAAGTATATATTCAGGATAGCTGAGGTGATTGTAGTGTCCATTTTCATCAGTTTTCTGAAAGTATCAGTTAATGTTCAAAATTTTCATAATGACTAACTCTAATGCTATAATCTATATTCTGAGCAACTACATCGAAAACATCAAGGTGCAATACAAAACTATGGTTGGATACCTCTCATCTTGTTCTTCTAGATGTGTAGCATGTCTTATCAATTAGTATTTTTGCTTTAAATAATTTTTTTAAAAATCCATCCATTTATCTATTTATCTATCTATAAAGTAAAAAAGGCAAAAATTAAATTTTTTGAAAGTAGCAATTAATGTTTAATTAATTGTATACCTATATCTGTCAATCTGAACAACAGAGTTGACAATGAAAATATATAATTTAACAACCATTGTGAAATATTTATTCTTGTTTTGAAATTCTATCATTTGTATTGTCACTTGTTGCTCAGATTTTGTCATTGTTTCTGCTATCTGTTTTTACTCTTTAAAATAAAAAATAAATAAATTTTCAGAAGAAGATATGATAAAGAACATTTTGTGAATATTATCACCCATCATAATAGGGAAACAATAACTTTAGTCAAAAGAAATATATTGCTAAATACTAGATAGTGGTGTGTTGCAGAAATGTTTCATATCACAGAAACGTCTCTTTTCTTCATGTGCTGCATAGCATTCCATTTAATGATATATTTAATTGTTTTCTCTGAATTTTTATTATTGGAGGTGTAGATGATTCCAAAATGTGAATATTGTAGAAATATGGCTTTTTTAACATATGTTTTTGTGTGGTTTGATTACTTTTAAAATTAAACTTTCAGTAATAGAAAAAACACAAGACTTTTCACCTCTAACTTTGGGTATTGGGTATTTGTTTTAGAAACAAAAGAAAAGTAAGACAGTATTGTTAAATGAAATTAGCCAGACTCAGAATGTTAAATATTGTATGTTCTCTCTTCCATTAGTAATTAAACAATAAATAAAATATAAAACAATAAATTAATAAAAATAAAGAGGTGATAGGAGATATAGAGTTAAATTTCTAGAGTTGGAGAAGGGGACGAAAGGAAAGTGTCAGAAAAGGGAAAAAGTAATAAGGGATTGAAATCAATTAATATATGTTAAATAGAGTCCTAGCCCAGGTCTGATGAGTGTGTGGAGAGCTTCCTGCTACCCTGCACCGGCGGGACCAGTCCCAGCCCAGGCGCTGCGTGGGCCGGACCCTCTCCCGCCCCCTCGGGCCACCCCCCAACACTGTGCCGTAC
>NW_004524818.1:2962999-2969069 GCF_000260255.1 Octodon degus | reverse complement strand
TACACACCTATAATATTCAAATAATGGAACTAAACAAAAAAGGGGATACAGATGAATGTTCATTTTGTATCTGTGCATTCAAAGTGGTTAAGATAGATATATAATTGCATTCTCTTAATGAATAGAGGGATTTGTTCTAATGGTGTTTGTAAATAGGATATCATGTCCGCATCTTGTACTGCAATTAACCACTAGGAAGAATATATGCAATGTGTTAATTATTGAAACTGTCCTACCAATTTGGTTTGAAACTGTCTCATTGCTATTTGTTTCCCAATAAAATTATGGGAAAAAAAAGAAAAGTTGTCATCACCCATAATTATGATGGTTGCAATCCTAAAATCCATGGTAGTGACTATGGATTTTATTGTATGTTATGGGAAACTATAGAAAATATTAGAATTGCAGTTAACTCATTTTTATTCATATTTAGAATAAGGTGTTAACAGTGACAGTAGAACAAACTGTATGTATGTGGAGAAGTTTTTAAAAAGTCAATGCAACATCAAGCTTTGATAATTTTTTTTAGTAAAGTCAAGCCCTTGCACTTGCCAGAGAAGGGCTTATTCTACTGAGCCATCTCCCCAGTTCCAAGATGTGATAATTTTAAATTTCTAATCTTAATACATAAAATGCTGAGTTATACTTCAATTAATATTATTGAATTTAAAGGACTTGTTATAATAAAAATATTGAAGCACATTTTCCCCCTGAAGTTTGTCACTGAAGATAACTCACAGTCATGATCTGGATGTAAAAAAAGAAAAAGCAAAATAAATAAAACAAAGTATAACCTATTTCCTCAAATTTTTTGGAGATTTTAAAGAGAAAATTGCTTGAAGTAGCTTGAAATGTACATCATAAACAATATAAGGCTTTTTACTTCTGTAATTTACTGTTCCACATAATCGTGTCTCTCAAATTACTGGAGCTTTGAATTTACTTGGATGATAACTATTCTTGTTCCAATGAGCCATTTCTTTTATTCCTTTAAATTCCTACCATATCATTCTACTATGAAACAAAACCACTTTTGTTTATCTAATTTGAATGAAATCCATTATGTGGTTTTGTTTTAAAGTAATTCTGGGAAAATGCTTAAAACTTCCACCTTTACAAGAGCCTTAGAACTTCCCCTTAGTCTTCTCCCATATTATTTGGACTAACACTAACATTGCAAGTTTTCCATCTAGTAATAGAGAATATCTATTGAACATTATTTGATAGGCAGCATAATCAGTGTTAACTGGATAGAATTGTTATTAGAGCAGTTAATATTCTATAATAAACTTATGTTATTCCGAAAATCCTTTACATGTAGAATATAAGACTCAAATGAGCAAAGGAATGTCTAAGGTTACACATTCTAAAAAAATAAGGTTAATATTTTTTTTCCTGTGGTACCAGGGATTGAACTCAGGACCCTGCACTTGCCAGGCAGATGCTTATTCTACTGAGCTATTTCCTTGGTCCAAGGTTAATATTTAGATCTAAGTCTAAATTTGCTTTTTTACATTCATCACATTGTTTTTACATGATGCTCACTTCATTAAAATCTTAAAATTCCATGTCTTCCTATGGTTTTTATGTTTGTACACAATTAGGAAATGGAACTTATACACATCAGCGGCAATAATTAGTGTCTTAGCTTCTCACAGTATATTGTCCATGTACCAGCTCTCCAAATATTAAAATAGACACAAAATTTTTTTTTGGTTTTGGATATTGTCTTATTTCACAGGGATTCTTTCTTCAGGTGAATTCTTGAAATCCAAGTTTGAGGTTAATTTAGAATAGAAAGAAGGATAAGAATTCAGAATGAAATCTTTTTGCACTGTTAGGATTTCTCAAGTATTCAGATTCAGGAAATTGAAGAATATCATATTTTATAAATTTAAGTCATGTGGCAAATGGATGGATTCTCAGAACTTTCTTGTCAGTTTCATCTTCGGTGATAGCTCTTGCATTAATATATATTTTAGTATCAGTTTTCAACATAACTTCCTTCACTACTAGTGGAAGGAATTAGATAATAGTTTCTGAAAACCATATGGAATACTTATAAGGCTAGATAATGTAGGGCCGACATTCTGTTAAGTGTAGCTCAAGACCATAATTTTAACTGAAATAAGTCACATTCAGAAAGTTAAATATCACAAGATGTCTTGAGGTTAATTTAGAATAGAAAGAAGGATAAGAATTCAGAATGAAATCTTTTTGCACTGTTAGGATTTCTCAAGAGATTAAATAAATAAATAAAAAGAAATGACAGTAAACTAGGAGGTAAACTTAGAGACAAGGTAGAAAATAAGGGGGAGATAAAAAAATGATAAACTCAAAGCCTTTATATTGAAGTGGATGCCACTTAAATATATACTCATAAGTGCAATAAACCACCAGACACACAGGTGTAAATATCTTATAGTTTCCCTAGTATAAGAACTCAAAAGAAGAAAGAAAAATAGAAAGGTATAATACAACTAAAAGGAAAGCAAAAATTTGAGGATTAAATAATAAAGAGAGGGAAAGAAGAAGAGCTATGTAACATGACAGTGGCAAGCCATACAGTTATATGTAGAAGATGGGTAAGGCAATGATCCTGAGATTTTTCACATTTTTGAATCTAGCAGTTAATTGGAATGATTCTCACCCTGACTAACTATATATACTGATATCTGTGAACTAAGCTACTGCACTGCAGATGGTAATTTGTAATAGTGGTTTCATATTGGGAGCACCTGTCATTGTGGTATTCTGAACACGGGCTGCTTGTCATGACATGCCAGTTACTGCTAAGATGTCTCTCGGGTAGGTGGATGTTCAAGAAGAAGGGGGTGGTGAATGAAAGCAAGAGACAGGAAAAGGAATACTGTGGGACAGTCCTGCTTCAAGGTTGTATATGGTGAGATTTTTGGACTTATGTGCAAACATGAGAAGCATAGAATTCTTTATCCTATTGTTAAAATATAATCTAATTTTTAAATGTTCTTTTTCATATTATGTAGGGACTTAAGGTTCAACATATCAATACTTGATGAAAAATACCTGTTCCATGCTACGCCTAAGATGTTTGATATTCAGACAGATAGTGATTTTAAGCTCAACAGCCTAGATTGCATGGCAATTACAATAAGCTTCTCTTCTGCAGGGTTAACATCCTAAGTTTGCAGACCAAAAATTAGAAAAAAAAAGGAGGGCTGCAAGGAAAGTCAACATTTTGGCCCTAGTCTTCCAAGATCAGTTAAGACTTAGGACACATGTGAACCTGTGCTGTAACATCATGTAACTTAGTAGTGTCCCAAATTTTCTGATCAAGGAGATAATGGGGCCAAAGAGGAAAGAGATTGATGATGTAGAGTGTGCCTAAGGAGAGTCACATGGAGAGATAACATTGTCTCAGGCTTTCACAGAGAACAAATTGGTCAAGCAATTGACCAATCCACAATTGGTGGATTGACTTATCCACATGACTGACACTGACAATGGATCTACAAACTGAGGTACAGGGTCTAAGGTTAAATCCTAAGGGATTTTGACTGACTTATCAGATACAAAAGTTACAATTCTTGTTAAATAGGTCTTGCTTCATTTTGGTCTTAACCATCCAGCAGAAAAGTATTAACACGAAGTATAAGAAATAAAGTCATGTTGTGATTTTGAGCTGTGGGAGACTCAGGTCAACAACTTCTGACCTTGTCAGTCATGCAGAAGCCCCAATAATATTATGGACTATTGAACTATTTTGGAATATTTTGCTGAGTTCTCACAACTATAATATTTAAATAATGGAACTAAATAAAAAAGAGGATACTCATGAATGTGCATTATGTATCTGTGTATTCAAAATGATTAGGATAGATATATAGTTACATTCTCTTAATGAATAGAGGGATTTGTTCTAATAGTGTTTGTAAATATTATATCATGTCTGCATTTTGTACAGCAAATAACCACTAGGAAGAGAGTATGCAATGTGTTAATTATTGACACTGTCTTAACAATTTGATTTGAAACTGTCTTATTGTTATTTGTTTCTCAATAAAATTATGGAAAAAAAATTAAAAAATAAAATAAAAATTAAATGCCCACAAAGAAAAGAAAAAGTAAATAAGGGGGAGGTGTGGGAGGAGCTGATGGGACAGACACACATGAGGATGGAATAAATGCATATTCTACTTTATCAAAATTAACCTCACCATTAAAACATGTGTATTCATTTAAGAATCACAGGCACCACACAAGCATATACAATTATTATATACAATTATTATGTGTCAATGGAAAACCAAAATGAACCATTCAAACAACTGAATACTGCATAATTAAGAATAACGGAGAGTTTGTGAAAGTTCAAATGAAATTTAAATTATATGTATTAGCAAAACTATAACCATTACGTTGTGCTTTACTTTTGAAATTATTAGGTCATGCTATAATTTAATGTTAGAAACCTGATTGGGAATTGGAACCTTGAGACCAATCTGGAGTTCAAATCAAGAATATTAAGTAAGTCACAATCTTTCAAAATGTCAGTTATTTCTACAAGATAATGTAAACTCTTTTCACCAAATTACAAACTATTTTGAAGCATTTTGAAGGAAAAATGCCTTATAAAAATACTTTCTGATACCATTATTAATTACCTGCGCCAGTATCAGCTTTGTGTTTTCTGGCCTTGTAAGTTTCAAATAGGTAGCCCCAGATCCTGTGGAAAAATACTAGATGATGAAATGTAACTTTGGGTTTTAACTTGTTAAATCTTAAAGAACGTTCTGAGAATTGTCAGCAATTAACACCTGTTTTGAGGAGAAATGCTTTATTAGTTTTCTAATCAGTTAAAATGACATCTTCTGAAGAAAGTTCAAAAAGGCACATATATCCAAAGTTCCTTACTAAATTGGTTTTATTTATTCTTTACTGATGGTATTCTAATTACCATATAAGAGTGTTATGTATGGAAATGTGCAAGACATCATTCTCACTGTTATTTATTATGTGAACTACAGTTCACATTAGAAAAGATGTTTACCAAAAAATCTATTAAATAGAATGGCATACAATAAACTTGGCATAATAGGATTCACTTCTTACTTGGATTTTCCTTATAATAATTCTCCTGGCATAGTATTTTCATTGTTAGATTATGAAATCAATGTGCAAGAGAAATCTGGATGGAAATAAGGTAAAAGCCTCACTGCTTTGAAATATTTCTATGGAATATAAATAAAGTGAGAAATATGCTTTTGTGATTGAAATTAAGAAGAGTATTTTCTTTTTAGATCAAACTTCCAGGAATGTTATCTGTTGAAAAAAAGTAGAATATAATCAATGAAATAAGGAAAGGAGCTTCCAGTAAAACTATATTAACTTTTCTTGACTCAGAAAACACAAACCAAAGTAGAAGAGGTGAGCACCACCAGGTATCAGAGGTATGAAGGGGAAACACTATTCCTAAAACTCAAGCTTACTGATCAGAAGTCCTAATAGCCATGCTTCCTTATATCATAACAGATAAAATAAACAGGAGGTTGATGTGATGTGTTTCTTTTTCTCTCATACATTCTTAAAAGATTAAGGTAGGATTTAAAAGTAATTGTACTTGACTGTGAATAAAAATGGGTAAACATATGTTTTCAACTATGAAAGGGGAAAACAACTTACATCCCAAATAAGGCAACCACTCTGAAGAAGAATAAAGCCTAGTCCAGAAGGAAGATCAACACAAGAAATAATGAAAAAAACCAAAATACTTCTGATCAACTTATAAAAGCATTGTAGACAATATTTAAATATGAAATGACAATCATAAAAACAGTAGAAATGAAAAACAATAAAGTTTTTTGTAAGACAAAACATAAACCTGTAAAATTTAAAACTACATGAAGGGAGAGTAAATGTAAAATTGATACTGATAAACGATAAAAAGTGGATGATCTCAACAATGTAACATTGTTTTTTTTTTTAAATTTTATTGACAAACAGATAGCAATGAGACAGTTTCAAATCATATCGGAAGGACAGTTTCAACAAATAATACACTGCATATATTCTTCTTAGTGGTTAATTGCTG
>NW_004524818.1:2948252-2962899 GCF_000260255.1 Octodon degus | reverse complement strand
TCAAGGAGACCCATAATGAGTGAAATAAAAATGTAAGAAAAATAAAAGCACAGGTGTACTAATAATATGAAATAGAGACAATTTTCTAACAGAAGGACATTTTGAGTCTGTCACAAAATCACCATCAGTAATTAGTCAAAAGAACATTATGCAACCTTACTCAAATTAATTTATTGTACAGTTACAGAAGAAATCCTTATCACACTTAATATGTGAAGGATGTTTCTTCACTCGACACCTAAAGTGTTTTTTATTCTGCTTCCTGATTCATTTCAGCAATCTAAATGAAACAAAAAGCAAAGCAGAATTGCAGTGTTGGCCTATGAAATTCAAAAATTCCTTAAGAAGGAATAGAATTATTTAACATGATTTTTAACTTGCAATACAGTTAGACTCTTATATTCAAGGGCTCAAGAAGTTTGTTCCCACATATTAAGAAAATTTTTTTCTAGAAAAATTATTAAAAATTATATTGGACTCACATTTCATTCATTCTTCCACAACTTTGTCCCTTCTGAAATGGCAAATAGAAATGGAATATAACCATGGTTTCAAATCTGTATTAGCCTTTCAAAATATGTAAGAGCTGTATTATTCAGATGGGCTAGGATTACGTTGAAGTAACATACAATTTTCACATTATCTTACATGATGTTCACATTCTCTGTGGACAGGCATACAGCATACCTTGCACATAACTGTGGATCCAGACTGATAGTTTCGATGGTATGTATTGACATCATTCACTGAAGTAGGGAATGATTATATGTGTAATTTTACACCTGATTCTTTGTGGGTTCTGCTAAAATGAAGTCTTTTTTTCAACCTATTGTCCAAAATTAGTGACAAGACCATGTTCAACAAAAAGGCTATTGCATAGTACAGTAGATAAGATGGCAGAAAAAAAGAAGCACCAGCATAGGCCAAAATAGACTATATTTTGAAGCATCATATATTAGCATGCATGGAAAATTTTTAACTACAAAATTTATACACAATTGCAATAGATAATAATGAATAAACTTATAAATCAGAATTATTTATTTATTTGTTTGGCTTTTTGAGACAGGGTCTTACTATGAGGTTCATGCTGACTGTGAATTCTGTATCTCAGATAGGCCTCCTCTTGGATCAGTCTCCTAAATGATGGCATTAGAGGTATACCATGACATCTGGCACAGAATAACTGCAGTAAAAACACGTTGAAATTTTGAGTCACTTGTCTGTTTGAGATTGTTTGAAAATAAAATAGAAACAATAATGAAATACTCTTTCTAAACTAAACAGAATGTGAAAATTTATTTTCCTATGTCTTTCCTATTTGCTATAATTTGTTGTTGTTTATAATTTGAGTTTGGTATACAAGAGAAACCATGTGATATTCAAGTTGTGTGTGTGTGATTTACTTTGTTTAACGATATGGAAGTGAATTCATTTTCCTACAAATAGCAACAGTTTATTCTCCTTTACAGAAGAGTTGTATTCAGTTGTATATAAATGCCGCATTGAGTTTACCCATTCATCTGTTGTGGAACATTTGAATACTTCCAAGACATAGATATCATAAATTGGGCTGTTAGGAGGAGTAAGATGGAAGCATGAAGACAGAATTTAGATATTTTACATACATGTACCAACTCCCTTTAAAGAACACAAGCATTATGTACCAACAAAAAATTAAAACTGAGAAGCAACAGAAAAAAAGAGTCCAGTAGTCAATAATAGTATTGGGTCTTCTACTATACTGGAAGTGTCAGAAATTGTTGACAACAGTCCCCTACAGCTGAACATAATACCATGGCTCCACTTCTTATACTTCGTTTTTATACTGTACTCTTAGAATATTTTGCTAACACACCTATGATATTCAAATGATGGAACTAAACAAAAAAAGGGATACAGATGAATGTCCATTTTGTATTTGTGTATTCAAAATGGTTAGAATTGATATATAGTTACAGTCTCTTAATGAATAGAGGGATTTGTTCTAATAATGTTTGTAAATAAGATATCATGTTTGCATCTTGTACAGCAAATAACCACTAGGAAGAGAGTATGCAATGTTTTAATTATTGGAAATGTCCTACCAATTTGATTTGAAACTGTCTCATTGTTATTTATTTCTCAATAAAATTATGGAAAAACAAAGAAACATAAAAAAATAACCACAGAGAGAAGACTAGAAAGGAAAGCATATATAATCTAACTAAAATACATATCAAAGAAAGTTCACAACATTACTTTTTTTAAAAATGAATAACAATTATGATTATCATACATGCATTTCTTATGTGACATGCCAGATGCTGCCTATTGTACATGTTCTTGTTATGCTCATTGAATTAGTATTACTGTTCTCTTTTTAAGATGAAGAAACTGAGGCAGAAAGATATTAAACGTCTTGGAAGCACACAGCTTGTAAATAACATAACTGTATAAATTATAGTTTTTATATTTTTAATGCTTATTCATTTTAATGAGAAAAAAATAACAATGAAACACTTTGAAAACAGGTTAGTAGGACAGTAACAATAATTAATACATTGCATATTGTCTTTGTAGTGGTTATTCAGAGGAAAAGATGCAGACATGATATCTTGTCTCAACAATATTAGTACAAACCTTTCTTCTCATTGAACTAAGAGAAAGTAGCTGTATATTTATCCTAACTATTTTGTATATATGTATATATTTTTTCACTAAAAAAATGGTCCTTTATTTATACCCCCATTTTGTTTTGTTTTGTTCTCTCAGGGTTGGGTGTTCCATTGCTGTTAGAGAAGCTCTATTTTGAAAAGTCTTTAAAGGACCTTCTCATACTTGATGTCAGTTCAAATACTGTAGGTACTTGAATTTAGCAAAGTAGCCCAATATAGTCCAAAAGTCCATAATAGAGGTAAGTTATCAGAAGAAGTGGAAATTGTCACAAGTTGTCGACTTCTGCCTTTTATAGCTCAGTATATTAATATAGCACTGCTTTTTATACCTCATGGTTAGAATTGTCTACTAGATGGTTAAGACCAAGTTAAAGCAAGACTTATATAACTAAAAATCCAATTTTTGTATCTGACAAGGGCAAATCCCATCAGGATTTACCTTGAAGCCATATACAGCATCTTGAAGATCTTTTGTCCATGTCAGCCATCTGGATGTGTTATGACCATTGCATGACCAATTTTCTCTCTATAAGAGCCTGAGAGAATTTTTTCTCTCTAGGTGACTCATTAAACACAATGTACATCGTCAAGCACTTTACTCTGTGGCCCCATAAGCTCCTTGATCAGAAACTTTGGACATCACTGAGTTACAGAATGACACAGCACAGGTTCATTTATGTCCTGGGTCTGCATTTAACTTTCAGGGCTAGGGCCAAAATATTGACTATCCTTGTAGGCCCTCTTTTTTTTCTAATTTTTCACCTGCAAACTATAGTTGCTAAACATCCATAAGTGAAGCATAATGATATTATTACCCTGTAACACAGGCAGTTGAGATGAACATCACTATCTGTCTGAATATCAAACACCTTATACATGGCATGGATTTGTTATTTTCCAAAAACCATGGATATTTTAAACTTTAAATCCTTACACAATGTAAAAAAAAATAAATTACACATTTTTACACAGAAATTTAGAAATCAAACCATATACAACATTGTAGCAGGACAATCCTACAACATTTTTTCCCGGTCTAATGCTTTGTTTCATTACTTTATTTTCTTTTTATAAATATGTACTTTCAAGATAATATAGCAATAATTGATACGGCATTAGAAACAGTAAGCATTTAGAAGACCAAATTGATAGCTATTTCAAGCATGACCCTACCATTACACATTGCTATCCTCCGTTTATTTGCTTAGTTCACAGATATCAGCCTATAGTTAGTCAGGGTGAGAATTCTCCCCATTAACTGCTATTTAAGGAAAAAATCCTGATGGAGATGCTTAGGAACATTGCATTAAACATCTTCTTTATATAAATGTATGGTTTACCCCTGCCATATTTCCTAACTTTCTGCTTGCTCTCTCTTTGTGGTTAATCTGTAAGTTGTCTCTTTCCACTTAATTGTGTTATACCTTTCAATTTTTGTTTCTTATTTTGAGTTCCTTTTTTTTTTTTTTTTTTTTTTTTTGCGGTACCGGGGATTGAACTCAGATCCTTGAGTTTGCCAGTCAAGCTCTTATCCTACTGAGCCATCTTCCTGGCCCTTATTTTGAGTTCTTATGCTAGGGAGGTGATACAATATTTACATATGTGGGTCTGGTTTATTTCACTTATGAGTATATCTTCTAATAGAATCCACTTACATATGATGGCTTTGAGTTTATTTTTCTTTATAGCTGAGTAATATTCTATTATATAAAAATACCACAATATTTTCAAACATTCTTCAGGTTATGCTCATTTTGGTGCTTTCCAAGATTTGGCTATCACAAATTGTGCTGATATAAAGATAGGCATGCATATATTAATATGATATGATATTTTCACTTCTTTGGGGAAAATTTGCAGGAGGGAGATAGCTGGATTGAATGGAAATTCCAGCCTATTGGGGGGTGGTTTGAGGAGTCTCCACACTGATTTCCATAATGCCTGCATCAGTATACAGTCCCACCAGCAGTTCAGAAGAGTTCACTTTTGCCCACAGCCTCTCTAAAATTTGTTATTGGTTAATTTCCTTATGATAACCTTTCTATCTGGGGTGATTTGGGGTCTCTGTGTTGTTTTAGTTTCTATTTCATGAACTGCTAGTATTGTGTAGCAGTTTTTCATGTATTTATTTGATTATTGTGTTTTTTCCTTTAAGAAGTGTGTGTTCAACTTGGATGCCATGTCTGGATTGAGTCTTTAAATTTTGAGCCCCTAGTGGTTTTTAGATCTTTATAAATTCTACATTGCCTGAATGCTTATTAATTAATTTTTTTTCCAAATTTGTGGGTTGTCTTTTCACTCTGTTGGTAATTTCTTTTGATGTGCAAAAACTTCTCAATAAGAGGAGGTCCCAGTTGTTAATTCTTTGAAGTATTTCCTGTGCAGTTTGATTTTTATTCATGAACTGTTTGCCTACCCCTATTTCTTCAAGATTTCCACATACTTTGTCTTCTAGGAGGTTTAGTGTTTCTGCTTTTATGTTTAGATCTTTAATCCATTTTTACTTTAGTTCAGTGCATGGTCGTTGAGCTGGGTCTACTTTTAGTTTTTGGCATGTAGAGAGCCAGTTTTTCCATCACCATTTGTTAAAGAGCCTATCTTTTCTTCAGTAAGCATCTTTGGCCTCTTTGTAGAAGACAAGCTGGCTGAGTGTGTTTGTAGTTGCATGTTCATCTTCTATTCTATTCCATTGAACTACAGGTCTATTTTGTTTTGTCAATAGCATGTTGATTTTATCACAGTAGCTTTGTAGTATAATTTCAGGTCTGGAATTATAATGCCAAGTTGCTCCCCTTTCCTGTCCAGGATGGCCTTTGCAATTCTAGTTGTTTTTTGTTTTTGTTTTTTTTTTTTTTTCTGATTGCAAACAAAATTTCGGAATGATTTCTCTAGGTCTGTGAGGTATTTTGTTTTTATTATGATAGGGATTGCATTAACTCTGTATAATAATAGGAGGATGGCCATCTGCAGAATGTTGTTTCTTCATACCCATGAGCAGGAAATACCTTTTCCTTTTCTAAAATCTTCTACAATCGCTTTCTTCACGGTACTGTCATTTTCGTTGAAAAGATCTTTTCCTTCTTTTGTTACGTGAATTCCTTATTATTTCATTTTCCATAGTGTTTTTGTGAATATATATTGTTTCTGTAATTTCTCTCTCAGTCTGTTTGTTATCTGTGTAGAGGAATGTTATTGACTTTTGTGTACTGACTTTGTATCCTGCTATGCTACTGTATTAGTGCATTAATTCTAGTAGCTTCTTCATGGAGATTTTTGGGTCTTTGAAATAGAGTATCACGTTTTCTGCAAATAATGTTAGTTTAACTTCTTCTTTACCTGTTCTTATTCCTTTTATTTCTCTTTCTTGTCTAATGGCTCCAGCTAATGATTCCAGAACAAAATTGAATATGAGTGGTGATAGAGGACAGCCTTGTCTTGTACCTGATCTGAGAGTAAAAAACTTCAGTTTTTTTCCCATTTGGAATTACGTTAGCAGCTGATTTATGATAGATGGCTTTTATCAGATTGAGGTAGAGGCCATGTATTCCAATTTTCTGTAGGATATTGAACATAAATGAGTGGTGGACTTTGTCAAAAGCCTTTTATGCATCAATTGAGATGATCATGTGGTTTATGGACTTTGCTCTATTGATATAGTGCATTACATCTATAGATTTGTGTAAATTGAACCATCCTTGCATCCCTGGGATGAATCCTACTGTGTCATCATGTATAACTTTCTTAATGATTTGCTGTATTGTATTTGCTAGTATTTCACTGAAGATTTTTTACATCTAAGTTCATGAGGGAGATTGGCCAGTAGTTCTCTTTTTTAGTTGCATCTTTGTCTGGTTTTGGTTTCAATATGACACTTGCCTCCAGGAAAGATTTTGGGAAAATAGTTTCTTTTAAGTTTCATTGAAAAGTTTGAGGAGTACTGAGATTATATCTTCTGTAAATTTTCTGTGTCATTCAGCCGTGAATTTATCAGGACCTGGACTTTTTTGTTGGTTGGTTTTTTATTCTATTTTGAATTTCATTGGTTGCTTTTGGATTATTAAGAGTTCTTATATCTTCTTAATTCAGTTTTGATATTTTGTACCTTTCCAGGAATCTGTCCATTTCTTCTGTGTCTTCTATTCTGTGAGTGTAAAGATTCTCAAAGTAGCTATTGATAATCTTCTGAATTTCCACTAAAACTGTGGTAATTACACCCTTTTCATTCCTTATTGCTTAAATTTGAGTTTTTTATTTCCTCTCATCAATGAGATTAGCTATGGCTTAATAATTTCATTTAATCTTTCAAAGAACCAGCTTTTTGATTCATTAATTCTTTGTATTGTTTTCTTTGTAACAATTACATTAATTTCTGCTCCAATCTTTATAATTTTCTTCTCTTTGGGCTTTGGGTTTGATTTGCTCTTCTTTTTCTAGACACTTGAGGTGCAGCATTATGGTATTTATTTTTTCCCAGTCTGTTTACGTCATGTGTGAATTCACAGGTATGTATTTGACTCTAAGAACTGCTTTCATTTTATCCCATCAATTCTGATAAATTGTGCTTGAATTTTCATTGAAATGTATATGTTGTTTGACCCATTAGTTGCTGTGGAGGGTGTTGTTTTACTTCCATGTATTCATTTTATGTGCTTTCATTTTTCATTTTGCTTTTGGATATTTCATTTTTCTTGTCAATTAAGATTTGTCATATACAGTTGGTTGCTCCCATGTTTGCTGCATACATGTTTATAAATGCTACCACTTTCCCTTGCATTTTTTCCTAAACAGTATGTATTAGCCTTCTTTATTTCATTTTATCTTTACTGGTTTCAAGTTCAGACTGTCTGTCAACAGAATTGCTACCCTTGCTTTTTTCTGAGTTGCTTGAGCATGTAGTATTGTTTTCCATCCTTTGAGTTTCATCCTATTAATTTCTTTATGAGTCACGTGTGTTTCTTCTATATAGCATATTATTGGGTTTTGCTTTCTAATCCACTGTGCCAGTCTATTTCTCTTAATTGGTGAATTAAGTCCATTTGCATTGATGGTTATAACTGAGATGTATTGACTTATGATTTACATGTTATTTACCTGCTGTTGTTTACCCCTTTTTCACCTTTATTTAATTTTTTGCCCTACTTAGTGGATTCTTTCCCATTCTCATTCATGGGTTTGTGATCAGTTTGGTCCCTCTCTAGAATATCTTTTACTAGTCTGTGTAGAGTTTACTTTGTCATCATGAAATTCTTTAGTTGTTATTTGTCATGGTAGTATTTTCCTTCTATTGGAGAGTTTTGCAGAGTATAGCAGTTTGAGTTGGAATTTTTTTTGCTTGGCATACTTGAAGTGTTTTGCTCTATGCTCTTCTTGACTTGATTTTGAAAAGAAATCTGCCATGATTCTGATGAGTTTTCCTTTAAATGTGATCTGTTTCTTTTGTATAGTGGCTTTTAGTATGTTGTTCTTGTGCTATATTTCTGTTATCCTGATTATTGTATGCCTGGGTGTATTTTTAATTGGGTTGATGTCATTTAGAGTTCTATATGCTTCAGTTACCTGAATGTCAGATTGTTTTCCCATATTTGGGAAGTTTTCTGCTATTATTTGTGCCCATATTCTTTTTTTTTTAATTTTTAAACATTTGTGTGTGTGTGTGTGTGTGTGTGTGTGTGGCCAGCTCAGCCCACCAGGGGGCGGGGCTGGCTGGCATGTGGTGCTGGGCGATCGAACCGCGGTCCCTCTGCTTTGCCAAGCTTGTTCCAAGTAGGTGCTTTAGACCACTGAGCCATCTCACCAGCCCCGCCCATATTCTTTTTATGTCACTTATATTAACCTCTTTCTTCTTGATGTCTATTAGTCTTATGTTGTTCATGTTTGCATTGTCTTGCAGAGGTTCAAATATTATTTTTTGCATTCTAGCTATTTTTGGTACCAGGGATCGAACTCAGGACCCTGCACTTGCCAGCCAAGTTCTTATTCTACTGAGCTATCTCCCCAGCCCCCTTCTAGTTGTTTTTAAGAGCTCTTTTCTTATGTTTCTGGTAGCTGCAGTAGTGTCTTTAAGGCGTGAAACTCTATCTTCACTTTCATTCAATTGGTTTTGCTAGCTTTCGATTGAGCTTTTTAAATTTCTGTATATCTCTTTGAATCTGCTTCATGCATTCTATTTCTTTCATGTATTGTTCATTCATGGATTCCATCGATGTTCTTTCACAGCTCTTTTTTGTCAGTATCTTCTTTGGAAACATTTAGTAATTCTGTTGTTATAGTTATCATTTCTTTTTTTAATTCAAAGATTATTTCTGATCTGATTTCCTTTATATCTTTCTGCAGTTGTTTCTTTACTTCATATGCTGTTAATTCAGAGATTTCAGGTGTGTGATTTCACGTTTCTTCTATGCTAGTGTCTCCTGCATTTGTTCTTAGTGGGTTCATGACCTGAGAATGCATTTCACTCTTTCTCATTGTCATTTTGTATAGCATAGTCCTCTGACCTTTGGTGTAGAACTTTGGTGCAGTTATTACCTTAATACCTACAAAAATTAGTGCCAAAGAGGGATTATGTGGTTAAGACAATTACAGTTTTGCATTTACAGAATTACAATTAGTAACACTAGTATGGAGCAGTGACATTTAGCAGTTGACAAACTTTTGTGAGTAATGGGTTTGTATTTTAGACCATAAGAGCAAACATTATGTCTGTATAGCTAAGCAGATATTAAGTTGGAAATTTGTATTTAAATTAATTCCTTCAGTTTTGTCTGATCACCTCCCATTTATGTAACTGAGGTCTTCCAGACAGAGTAGTTCACCCTGGTTACCAGATGCCCCCTCTCTCAATCAAGAAAAAGAAAGGGGATGCTCATAGATCTGGGTCTAACAAAGTGTCTTAGCTTACTGGGTCTGGATCTACCAAGTTTGATCTCATTCAGATGTGTCTGCCTTGGGTCTGACTGCTGTGCTCAGCTTCTTCCTGCTGCAGCCTTTGGAAGTGAAACTACTGTGCCCCTCTGGCAAGATGTTTATCTCCTAGATTAGCGGGGTGGTTCTGATTCCTAGCTTCTGTGCAGAGAGTTCTACCACTGTTTTCCTCACCAGCCATGTGTGATGGAGGAGGCTCCTGTGAGTGTGCAGATGTTCCCACATACACTCCAGGCCTGGGCTCTTGATGGAAAAGGATCGGGGTACAAGCAAGCAGGCAGAAGATCCCCCCCACATATGCCAAGCCTTGTAACTCTGTAAATTTTAATGATGTTTGCTCTTAACACTTTCATTTTGTATACAGTATGGGCCTTACTTTATGTTATGGTTTCTGTCAAGTTGTCCCCTCAAGGCCTTATGCAGTTATGGAGCAGACTTGTAGAGTTTGTGATTAAGTCATGATCCACTGGGATTATGGATATGAGTGTTGCCAGAATTATGGGTGTAAGTGCTGCTGGGATTAGGGGTGTCAGTGCTACATGCAACCTGTGGCAGATAGCCTGAATGCAACATGTGGGAGACAGACTTGCACTCTGTTGCCATTGTTGCTGTTAGTCCTCCTTTTCCTCCTTTCTCTTTGCCCCTGCCATAAAAGTTTGCTTTCTTCTATGTGCCACTCTGTGTTGGAGCCAGTGAAATATGACCTGAAACCTCCAATAACTGTGAGAATTTATTTATTCTAAATAAATCTTTGGTTCCTTCATTGGGAGTGTAAGGTATTTGTCCCAGCAACAAGAAAAGAGTAACTGAGACATGCTTATCCATAAAGATAGAGAAAGAAAGAAAGAAAAAAGAAAGAAACAGGTAGAAAGGAAGAAAGAAAACTGTCTTTTTTCACAGAATGCATGATAGTTTACATGGAAAATTTCAAAGTCTACGGAATAATCACAAGAAATAATAAATGAAAGCAAGTAGGTCTGCGGGTGCAAGATCCATTTAGAAAAATCAACAGTATTTTAAAACTAGCACCAAATAATATGAAAGCACAAATTTTAAAATAGAAACTACATTATATCATTATAAAATAAAATAGGAAAATATTTAACTAATATTGTGAAAGAGATTTAAACAGAAAACTACAATAAGCATTGCTGAAAGTAATTATACAATGATAAATAGAATTTCCAAAATTCTCAAACATTGGAAGGCTTAATGTTAAGACTGCTACTCTACATTTTTTGGTAATAATTGGCAGCCTAACTTTAAAATTTATATGGTAGAACAAAATAAATAGGTTATACTGAAAAGAAGGATAAATTTTCTGTAATAAATCTTCTCATTGCAAGATTTCCAGCAAACCTAAGATAATCAAGAGTGCTATTATTAGCACATAGAGAGAATCATAGATCAGTAAACCACAATGAGGAATTCAGAAATAGACTCAGACATATCTGATCAATTCACTTTTCGACAGTAGTACCAAGAGAATTTAATGCACAATGGAAAATTTTACTTCCCCGCAATAACTTGGGAACAATTAAATAAATATGTAGAAAATAATAAACCTCAACTTCATTTCATAACACATAAAATTAAATTGATATCACTTATAATTCTAAATATCATAGCTAAAATAATAATGCTTGCTCCAAACATGAAAATATTCTTACAGAATGCGCTAAAATTTCTTTAATAAAAAGTATAAATCAACAAAAAAGCAAAATTTCTTTCTCCCTACATGGATTAAATAGATTAGATATAAATGTACATCTTTCTAAATATTTCTACACCAATTTTAATGTATACATATAGAAATATATTGCATTTAATAGACTGAATATATATATATATATATATATATATATATATATATTTAGAGCCAGACATACATGTGTAGATCACTTATATATAATATACAGTGTCCCTAGTAGGCCTATAAGTATAGATACTATATCTGCCCATATTCATATGTCTCCACAAGCAGTACCACATAAAAACATATTTAGAGAATGTTTGCAAGGCATTTTTTATTACTTTGAAAAACAAGTAGCAGTGAGACAGTTTCAAACAGGTTAGTAGAACAGTTACAATAATTAATGCATTGCATATTGTTCTCTTCATAGTAGTTATTCATAGCACAAGATGCAGACATGATATCTTATCCAAACATTATTACTACAAATCTTACTGAATTAAGAGAAAATAGGTGTATATCTACCCTATTTTGTATATAAAGATGTATAATACACAAATGCACATATATATGTATATTTCAGTCCAAAATGGTCCTTCATTTAATTTTCTTTCTTTCTTTTGCGATACCAGGGATTGAACTCAGGACCTTGCTCTAGCCAGGCAAGTGCTTATTCTACTGAGCTATCTCCTCGGCAGGTCTTTCATTCATATCTCCCATTTTTGTTCACTTTAGTCAGAGATGGGTATTCAAATATTTAAATATTGTAGATGTGAGACTTCGCCAAAATAATGTAATATAGTCCAGTAGTCCATAATAGTAGTGGGTTTTCCATAAGACTGGCAATGTCAGAAGTTGTTGACTTGAGCCTTTTACAGCTCAGCATATTAATACAGCTTTACATTTTGTACCTCCTTTTTGTTCTTTTCTGCTGGATGGTTAAGACCAAGATAAACCAAGACCTATATAACAAAAAATGTAACTTTTGTATCTGACAAGTTCAGTCAAATTCCCTCAGGATTTAACCTGAAACCCTGTACTGCAGTTTGTAGATCCTTTGTCAGTGTCAGCCATGTGGATGAGTCACGGCCATTGCTTGGTCAATGTGCTCTCTGTGAAAGCCTGAGAGAATGTTTTCTCTCCATGTGACTCTCCTTAGGCACATTATACATCATTGATCACTTTCCTCTCTGGCCCTATAATCTCCTTGATTAGAAAATCTGGGCACCACTGAGTTACAGGATGTTACAGCACAGGTTCTCTTGTGTCCTGAATCCTCACTGACCTTGAAAGACTAGGGCCAAAATGGTGGGTATTCTTGTAACCTTTCTTTTTCTCTAGTTATGGTCTTCAAACTTAAGTTGCTAACCCTCCAGAAGGGAAGCTTAATGATATTATTACCCTACAACATAGACAATTGATCTTAACCTCACTATGTGTCTGAATATCAAACATCTTACACATAACAGGGAACATGTTTTTTCCATCAAACACTGATATATTAAACTTTAAATCCCTATAGAATGCAAAGAAAAAAATAAAAGATACAAATGTTAAAAAAATTGAAATAAACTATTACATATTTTTACACAGAAATTTAGAAATCTGAATATATACAGTGTTGCAGCAGGACAGTCCTATGACATTTTTTCTTGTCTCTTGTTTTCATTTATTATCTTTTTTAAAACAGATATTTGCTTGAGAGACAGTACAGCAGTAATTGATGTGACATTAGAAACAAGGCACTTTTTTTTTGGCAGAACCGGGGATTGAACTCAGGCCCTTGTGCTTGCCAGGGAAGCGCTTATTCCACTGAACCATCTCCAGGGCCCCAAGGCACTTATTTTGAACAGATTTTTAAATACAATTCCTTGAAAATTTTAGTAAAAATTTGGGAAGGTACACAATAATATTTTCAAAAATCATAAAATAATGCTTGATATATTATTTATCATAGAAATAAAATTAAATATAAAATGGTAACATTTTGCCTGCAATAGCAGGTCAGAAGTGAAAATGAATGACAATTCCAAAAGCTATTAGCATTATAGATGCATTATTAGTCAGCTTCCAACATGGCTGTGATATTTTCAAAATTTCCCACAAAAATCCTATAAATTTAAATCTATACTGCAACCTAGTAGGTTCATAATTTAATGTATTATGTTTAAGTTTCTGTCCATTTTGAGTGATATTTGTTTATGATGTGAAATGAGAGTGCTACACCATTTTTTGGTGTATGTTTGTCCAGTTTGTCCAAAGTCACTTGATGGAGCAGTGTCCTGTCTTTGAGGTGCATGTTGGTCCCTCTAGACTTTGCATCATGTTGTGTGTCTAGTTGTCCCCACAGAGCCTCATGAAGTCTTGGGGCAGCTTCTGGAGTTTGTGACTGATTCTTGGTCCAATGTTGGGATTATGGGTGAGTGCCCTGGGGCAAAGTTCTAAATACACATGTAAGGGAAGAGAGGCTAGCTAGCAGCCACTGCGGCTGCTTCTCCCTTTGTTTTTACTCCTTTCCTCTGCCATAAACTGCTGCTCTGTGCCACCATGTGCCACTCTGCTTTGGAGTCAGCTGAGTATAGACTGAAAACTCCAGTAACTGTGAGCTAAATAAACCTTTCATGCATTCCTTTTGGGTGTTGGCTATTTTGTCTCAGCAATTTGAAGAGTATCTGAGACAACAGGCATCACTTTACACCAGTGCTGATCCACTCTGAGTACTCCAGCTTTTTCAGGTCATATGGAAATGTGATGCCACTAAATTTGTTCATTTTGATCCAGATTTCCTTGGCCTTTCAGGGTTTTGTTTTGATCCAGACAAATTATAGGATTTGTTTTCTCATTTCTGTAAAGAGAAAATCATTGGAAGATTTTTAATTTATTTATTTTTTTTATTTTGTAAGGAGATGTAAAAAAGTATGGCTGGCCAAATAGATCAGCAGATTACAGCACCTGCAAGCAATCGCAGGGCCGGGGTTCAATCCCCTGGACCTTCCACGCCAGCCCCATCCCCAAAGCACCCTGACACGGCAATTGAGACTGGGCATTGTGGCGCACTCCTGTAATCCCAGCACTTGGGAGAGTGTAAACAGGGAATCACTAAGAGTCCAAACTAGTAGTGAGCCCCTCAACACCCTGTAGACCCTTCCCTAAAATACAAAAAATAAAAAAATAAAAATGATATATAATTTCACTAAACAAAATGATAGTAATTCAACAATGATTGTTATATTGCATATTGTTGTCTTCAAACTAGTTTTTTTTAATTACCAGATATAAGCGTTAGGAATTGGTAACAAAAAAAAGTATAAGAAAGAAAATGGAGAAAAAGAAAACAAATTCAGCATTAAAATGCTCCTTTCAATAGATCAGCAGA
>NW_004524818.1:2942661-2947483 GCF_000260255.1 Octodon degus | reverse complement strand
ATGCAGTGTATTATTTGTTGAAACTGTACTTTCGATTTGATTTGAAACTGTCTCATTGCTATATGTTTATCAATAAAACTTTGAAAAGAAAAAAAAAGAAAAGAAAAGTTGCTTAATAAAGAAGATGGCTCTCAGGGAAAAAAAAGAATTCATATGATTCAACTGGAAGAAAAATTAATTGCTTTCAAAATGGCAAATGACTTGAATATTTGTGGGGGGCGTGGCTCAGCCCACCCTGGGGCTTGGCGTAGCGTCCAATGCTGCGGATTAAACTGCAGCCCCTGCGCACTTGCCTAAACTTGCCTACACAGGCACTTTAGACTACTGAGCTACCTCATTGCCCCATTGAATTATCATTTTTTAAAACAGGTTATACAGAAATAGTTAAAATATTTGATCTTGTCAGCTATCACAGAAATCCAAATTAAAATAACTATCAATTAGCATGCATTAGACTTGATAGTACCAAAATGACAAAAGCTAAATTGTGTTGATAAGGATCTAGATAAAAAAGAAAATTATGCATCTGCTGTACAGAATTGGATGAAATTAAATTATTGCAATTATAATGGAAGATAATATAGAGCATTCTGAAAATTGAATGTAATGCAAATATCTAATCTACAATCACACTTATGGATAGAAATCAAAGTAAAATGAAACCAATATGTCCAAGAAATGTCTGCATTCCTGTGTTCATTGCAGTTTCTATCATAATAATTAATAATCAACCCACGTGTTCGCCAATTATTAAGTGGATAAAAATGTGTTATATATAATATTCCATTATTTTTATCTGTTTTTTATCATCTATGATATAACCTTAAAAGCGAAAAAAAATCTTAAACTTACAGAAACATTTATTTTATTGACAATATTATGTCAAGTGAAAAAATTCAATCAGAATGACAAATACTGTATGTTTTTTCTTACTTATGAAATCTAACAGAATTACAGTCATAGAGATGGAAAAATTATACTTACCATGTAAGAAAGGAGTAAAAATGATTGACAAAATGTTGGTCAAAGTATACAAAATTTCCCTTTGTTAGATTGGAGGGAATAGCTCAGGAAATCTATTGGACAGTATGATGACTATAGCACTATGTATACTATACATATATGTATATGTATATATATACATATATATACATATATATGATTTTTACAACTATTAATAGAGTGGATTATAAATGGCTTTGCCACCAAAAGTTGTACTTATATGAGGTTATGTGCATTTTTCATGTTAATCAATTGACAATAAATTTAAAAATTAAGAAATTCATGATATAAAAAGGGAAAAGGAAGCTCTTCCCTGGCAAGCACAAGAGCCTGAGTTCAATACCCAGTTCTGAAAAAAAAAAGAGGAAAAAGGAAAAGGAGTAAAAGAAAAATACACTTAAGAAATAGAAAGACATAATGGAGAAAATGCATATTTATATAGTTTAGGTACTTGTACTGTTGGATAGCTTAGATCGTTATTATGATTATTTTTTGTATTGTTAGGAAAGGGTCTACTGGGTGTTCAGGGTCTCACCACTAGAGCACATTCATAGTGATTCTCCGGTGTACAGCCTTCCAAGTGCTGGAATTACAAGCACGCGCCAACATGCCCTGTCTCAATCGCTGTCTCAGTGTGCCCCAAGGGTGGGGTCAGCATGGAAGCCTGGGGATCAAACCCCTGGCCCTTGGGCCTGCTTGCAGGTGCTTTAATCTGCTGAGCTATTAGGCCGACCCTTTAGCCTAGATTTTCTACTGTTGATTTCTACTAGTATATAGAAAGGAAAAAATTAATGTTTAATATTTTTATTAGCTTTTTCTTTGACCAATTTTCATGCTTGTATCTAGCAATCTAAACAAATCATTTGAAGACAATAACATGCAATATAACGGCCATTGTTTAATTCATATCATCTTGTTTAGTGAAATTCTGTATAGTATCTAATGTTTTTTGTTATCTTTTATTCTCTTTACAAAAAGGATTGGTAGGACTAAATGTCTCTCATATAAAAGAAAACAAAAAAAAAGCAAACAAAATAAGCAAATTAAGTCATTTACCTTACAATTAAACCAATCAGGTATTATACTTCAAGCTCTGATTTGAACTCTGTTAATTTGTACATTTTCATATATTCATTCATTTCTTCATTTGTTCATTAAAGAGTGAATATATTCTACTTGTAAAAAAGGAAACATGCACCTATTCATTACCTCAGCAATTTCTTCTACTCCTAGTTAGTTATGTGGATGAGATGAAAACATGCCCATCAAAAGATTTGTACATGAAAAATGACTACTGTGATTCAGAAGAACATCAGGTTAGTATAGTTATTACAGAATCTTTCGTTATTATAGATGGTGTTACTAGAAACACAATCACAGGTATATTGCTATGGTGTGATGCTTTTAATTATTTGGGGGAAACACCAAGGAGAATAGCTAGGTCAAATGTGACCTCTAGTCTAGTTTTTTTTTTTTTTTTAAGGAATCTTCAAACCGATTCCATATTGGTTGCACTGGTAGACATTCTTACCAACAGTGGAGAAGGATTCCTTTTTTCCTACAGCCCCTCCAGAATTTGTTACTCATTGCTTTCTTCATGAAAGCCATTCTTTCAGGGAAGAGATGTCATTTCAGTGTTGTTTAAATTTACATCTCTCAAACGACAAGTGATGTTTGACATTATTTCATACATATAATTGTTGTAAAAAAAAAGTAGAATGGATAAAAATTATGGTATGTCCATAAAATAAAACATCTCATTTAACCAATTAAAATAATGAATTACAGGGGCCGGGGAGATGGCTCAGTGGAATAAGTGCTTCGCTGGCAAGCACAAGGGCCTGAGCTCAATCCCCAGTTTCACAAAAAATAAATAAATAAATAAATAAATAAATAAATAATAATGATAACAAATTACAATTGTACTGAGTAACATAATTTAACTTCAAAAACTTGTACAATAGAAACAAAACAAACAAAAAGTAGGTGCTGTATAATTGTATTTAAATGCAATTTCAGAAGAAATGTAATGAGGAGTTGAAATAAAGCAATAACTGCTACAATGTTTACTGGAAAAGAGCATGAGGAGAATTTCTACAGTAAAAAAGATTTATTTGGATAGTGATTTTTGCTTGGGTATATACATTTTCAGAAATTTATCAAATTGTACCCTCAAGGTCTATGATTTTACCACGTATAATTTTTTCTTCATTATCAAATAAAATTGTGTTGACATTCTATTATCAAGCAAATATTAATAATAGAAAGCTATTTACTTATTTTTAAATGTTGATTATTTGAAAAATATAGTAAGGCAGATTAATCAGGAAAAAAAACCAGAAAAATAACAACACAATACTAGGAAAGATAAAAGTCCAATAATACTAAGAACACAAGTAAAATAAAGTTTATAGAGCAATGTATGAGATGATTTAAAGAATGTGAACACCGCAATTTTAAAACAAGTGAAGGATAGGATTCGTACTAGTTCCAAGCCCCTGACTACAAAGTCTATTTTTGTAACCACATTTATAAATTAACTGCATGGGAAAACCTCATATAATTTTATGCTCAGATATTTGAAAAGAGTAGTAAAATTAATAATACTGCTATATGAAATTAAGCATTAGTGAAATTGAGCAAGAAATAAAAAGTCTAAATGGACCAGTGATCATGGGAGCAAATCTAAAAATTTAAAAATGTATTTCCACAAATGATGACTTTTTAAAATAGCTTTATTACTATTTTCATTCCAACATTCAGTTGTACTTAAATTTACATATTTTCCTAATCTGAATGATTCCTCATGACAAAGTTATTATATGTTCTCTTCACAGCTGAATCACCAATATCTAGCAAGTTTTCTTGCATACATGAGCATCATTTCAATAGTTATGTATGAAATGACTGCATCAATCAATTAATTCCAAGAAGTAATGAAATTATACTGTGAAAATCTACTGTGCCTGTTCAGAACAAAGAAAAATATTCAAAGATTTTAAAGTATATTGTTACTAGTTAGAAAAATCCAATCACCACAGTAATGATTGTTGCAGGCAACTCAGCAGTGGATGTAAAAGATAGTGGCTGAATGTATAAGGAAGATGAGGATAGTGTTTGCATAGTCTTCATATATCTAACCACAAGACACTTCAAAATCTATTAGGAAAAGACCATAACTCAAATGAAAAAGTACAGCAGACACTACTTCAAGCAATGGTCAAGGTAAATATTACCAAACAACACATCTTTTGTGCTGTTCTTTACAAAAATGCATAAATTCATTCTAGAATAAATACCAGACAAACCCAACATATTTACTGTTTGTAAGATAGCTGGCCAGTACTTTGCAAATGTTCAAATATAATCTTATTTTGAGATATTTAGAACAAAATATCATAGAATGTGGGGTCTGGACATCAAGCACATTCATTTTTGTGTTCTGAAAGCTTTGGTGGGGAGGTGTAAATAAATCTAAGACTGAGGAGTGAGTGGATTTAGTGCTAGGAGAGCACTCTGCCTCATGTATAGATTGCCCCTTTTCTTGCTTACATTTGAATGGGAGAGGAAAAGGGAGGAGAGAGACAGAGACAGAGACCCAGACAGAGACAGACAGACAGACTGACACCCAGACAGAGGCAGACATGGACAGAGAAAGAGACAGAGACAAACAGATACAGAGACAGACAGACAGAGACAGAAACAGACAGAGACAGATCAGTTTTTTCTTCTTTTTGTTTTTGGTAATGGGGATTAAAATCAGAGGCCTCACAATAAGCTATATTCACAGCCATTTTAAAAAGTTTATTATAGCAATGTG
>NW_004524818.1:2936219-2942561 GCF_000260255.1 Octodon degus | reverse complement strand
TCTCTCACTCTCCCCCTCTCTTCTCTCTCTTTTTCCCTTTTCATCATCCCAGTTGTTCTTTCCCTTCAAATAGTTTCTTTCCCATTCTCAATATCTATTGTACCTTTGAATTATATTTACTCATTCAGATTCTTACAAAAGGGAGTGAATATACTATTCACACATGTAGGTCTGATTTATCCATTTATAGGTATGGATAACAACAGTATAGTATTTTATACAATGTAGTATTACTTCTCTATAAAAAAGATAGACTTGAGCCTTTCATAGGTAAATGGATGCACCTGGATACTATGCTTATAAGTGAAATAAATCATTGGAAGTTTGGTCAGGATACTACTGACTCTAAAATGGCTTGTATTGCATGGCTATTTCATAAATAGTGATGCTTGCAATGCATGAACATAAGATATCTTTCCCTCTACCTTTTTTAATTTCTTTTATCACTTTTTTGTGGTATTGGAAATTAAACTTTTTTTTTTTCGGAACCAGGGATTGAACTCAGGACCTTGGGCTTGCCAGGTAAGCATTTATGCTAATGCGCTATCTCCTTGGCCCCTTTAATTTTCTGAGGTGGCGATTTGCTATGCAACTAAGTTGCCCAGACTGGGATTGAATTTACCATCCTTCTACCTCACCTTCCCAGAATGATGAGGTTACAGGCATGTACTCCTATACAAATCTGACTTCATCAATGTTTCATAACTCTCAGTATATGGATCTTTTTCCACCTCTTTGGTTAAATTTATTCTCAAATTCTATATTATTTTGATGTTAACATAAATTGGATATTTTTTTTGTGGTACTGGGAATTGAATTCAGGACCCTGAGCTAGTCAGGTAAATGCTTATTCTACTGAACTATCTCCCCAGCCCCCATGGATTTCTTTTTTAATGTCATTTTTATATGATAAATCTTGAAAGAAAAGGGAAGAACTTTTTGGCATACATCATGGCGAAGACATTTTGGAAGGGAATGACAAAAGCAAAGACAATAAAATAGAAAATAGACAAACAGGACTGTATCAAATTAAAATGGTTTGGCACATAAAGTAATCAATGAAGAGGTAACTTACAGAATACAATAATAAAATGTTTGTAGGAAAACGGACATTTTCAGTTGAAATAAAAAACAAGAAGAAAGATAGGGAACCTCTAAAAAGTCATGATTTTCTAAGCATGTACTTGTGCAGAGGCGCTCAGAACTCTGAGGAACTAGCTTTTCCAGAAGAATCCAGGTATCTGGCCCATTCTGCAGTGGGACTTGATGGAAGGAGCTCATAACCCCGGGTAACTAGATTGATCAGAAGAAGCCAGCTGCTTGGCCCATCATACTGTATGAAGTGAAGCACCTGGAACCTGGCAATTGGCTTGACCAGAGGAACACAGGTTAAATCCACTCTAAAAATGGGAAACAGTTCACATACAAACTCCCAATTTACAATCTGTTTTGTTAGATAACTATAGCTTTTCTTCCTATAGTCTAAAGTACCCAACTATTACTTACAAAAGTTTATCAATTTCTAAATTTTGCTTGATGTGATTATTATTGCTAATAGTATCACTGTAGCTTGAATATCATATCTGTCTTAACCCCTTGTTCTTCCTTGGGTAACAATTTTGGAAATGCTGGGGTGACAGCCTCACCAGGGCCCTACAACAAAAGATGGGAGGCAATATCTAAAGGGAACCAACATCCAATTCTTAATTAATTATGAAGGCAAGATATTGGGACAGACAGAAACCAAGAATCTCTGACACACAGAAGATATCCCTGAAGAACACACTCTTCCTAGAGTGGCTCTGATAGTAGTGGTATAGCTACTTACTATAAAAATTTGAGAATTATCACATAAATAAAAATTAAGACTGCTTTCTTAAATAGAAAATGATAAGACACAGGACGAAATGCAGTGATAAGCCCCAAGCACACCCAGAACAATTCCAGGAGACATCAGCGTAGAAGAAATTGGAACTCACACAGCTATAATCTCTGAAATTATTGCAACTGAAATAAACAACTCTATATAGGCATAGAGGAAATCAGATCAGAAACAATCTCTCAGGTAAAAAAATGATAACTATAATGAAAAAAATGATGAGCCTATCTAAAGATGACACTAATAAAATATGGAAGAGCTTATAAAAATGATAGAAATATTGAATTAACAATATAGTAAATAAATAGAATACATGAGGCAAATTCAAAGACATAACAAGAAAATTAAAAATTCCATTAAAAGATGGCAAAATTGTTTGAATGAAACTGAAGATAGACTTTCAGACCTTCAAGACATTGTTATAACGGGGCTGGGGAGATGGCTCAGTGTAATAAGTGCTTCCCTGGCAAGTGCAAGGGCCTGAGATCAATAATGGTTCTGAAAAAAGAAAGACATTGTTATAGCTAATGACCAGGAAAGGAATGATCTCTCTCTCTCTCTCTCTCTCTCTCTCTCTCTCTCTCTCTCTCTTTAGAACCAGGGATTGAACTCAGGCCCTTATGCTTGCCAGGGAAGTGCTTATTCCACTGAGCCATCTCCCCAGTCCAGAATGATCTCTTAAAAGCAACACAAAACAAGAACATAGTAATTCACCAGCTTGAAGATGATGCAAAGATGTACAAAATAAGACTAATAGGTGCCAAAGAAACAGAGTCAGTGCAAATGACATAGACTATTTGCAGAAGTAAGAGCAGAAAATTTCTGAAGCATGGGGAAAGAATATGAAATATAGTTAAGGGAGACATATAGAACTCAAATTAGTATCAACCAAGAGAAATCTGTACCCAGACATATAATAATCAAGATTGCAGAAATTCAGTAAAAGAAAAAAAAATACTAAAGGCTGCTAGAGATAAAGAACAGATTATAGTTAAAGGAAAACCCATCAGAAACACAGCAGATTTCTTTTTTAAAAAATAATTTTATTGAAAAACAAATAGCAATGAAACAGATTCACAACTGATTACTAGTACATTTTCAATAATTAATACCTTACATATTGTTGTCTTAGTGGTTATACATTATATAAGATGCAGACCTGATATCCTGTGTCAAACACTATTTGAGCAAACCTCTGCATTCATTGAATAAAGGGAATGGAGCTGTAAATCTATCCTAACTATTTTTAGTATACAGATGCAAAATGGTCCTTCATTTGTATCCCCCTTTTTTGGTTATTTTTTTCAGAGAAGGTCATTCTATTGTCATTTAAATACTGTAGGTGAGTGAATTCAGCAACATATCTCACATGGAGAGAAAACATTCTCTCAAGCTTTCACAGAGAACAAATTGGTCAAGCAATGGCTGTGACTCATCTATGTGGCTGACACTGACAAAGGATCTACAAACTGAGGTACAGGGCTTCAGGTTAAATCCTGAGGGTATTTGACTGAACTTATCAGATACAAAAGTTATATTTCTAGTTATATAGGTCTTGGTTTATCTTGGTCTTAACCATCCAGCAGAAAATTATGAAAATGAAGTATAAAAAGTAAAGCCATATTAATATGATGAGCTGTAAAATGCTCAAGTCAACAACTTCAGACATTGACAGTCTTATGGAAAACCCACTACTATTATGGACTATTGGACTATATTGGGATATTTTGTGGAATTCCCTGCAGATTTCTTAACACATCAAGTCAAGAAGAGACTGGAATGAAGTATTTCAAGTCCTAAAATAAAACAACTTCCAACCCGGGTTGATATACCATTTAAAACTCTCTTTCAAAAGTACAATGGAGAGCAGGGGATGGGGATTCATTCTCAGGGCCTGCTGTGCCAGTCCCACCCCTGGGGCATGCTGAGATGGCAATTGAGTCTGGGTGTGGTGGCACATGCCTGTAATCCCAGCTCTTTGGAGGCTATAAACCCATGGCTCAGTACGAGTCCAATCTCGTACCCAAAACACCCTGTAGATCCTTCTCTAAAAATACCGAAAAAAATGTACAATGAACAAGTAAATGTTTTCATGATGGAGAACAACAAAGAAATTTATGATCACTAAATCAAATCTACAAAGAGCACTGAAAGAATATCTCGAAACAGATAAAAATGACCACAGTTCCAGAAACCACAGAAAGAAACCACCAAGCAAGGCAAGTAATTAAGCACTTGAAAAGCAGGAAAAAAACAGGAAAGTAACATGACAAGAAAAGCTGATGAATTAAATTATAACCACCACAGTAAATGGCCTCAATTCACCAAGTAAAAGACATAGACTGGAAGAGTGGATCAAGAAACAAAACCCAACAATACGTTATATACAAGAAACACATTTAGTTCAAAAGGAATTTCTTAGGCTGAAAGTATAAGGAGTGAAAACAACACTACATAGGCGAGGATCTTTGGAAAAGCCAGGGGTAGCTATTCAGTTCACAGACAATGTGAATTTCAAAACACGAGTGATCAAGTGAGATAAAGAACGTCACTACATACTTGTTAGGGGAAAACTGCAGGAGGAAGAGATAACAGTCATAAGTATGTATGCACCAAATATGGGAGCACTCAACTATATAAGACAAATTTTAAGGGACATGAAAATTTGAATAACCAATAGCAATATCTTAACAGGGGACCTTAACACCCCATTATCTTAAACAGATAGCTCAACTAGACAAAAAAATTAGCAAAGAGGTATCTGAAATGAACCAAATCTTTGAACAAATGGACATAGTAGACATTTACAGTTATTGTTATGTTGTTGTTCCAACCAATAACATGTGAATACACATGTTACAGCTGCACATGGATCTTGCTTAAGTAAATGAAAGAAAATTGAAGTTATCCCAAGCATATTATGTGATCACACTTCAATAAAAACACAAATTATTGACAAAGGAAACTGCAAAAACAAAATAAAATAGTTGAAATTAAATAACACCCTCCTCTATAACCATTGGATCACAGATTAAATTAAACAAGAAATTAAACAATATACACAATCCAATAAAAATTCAAACACAACTTACCAGAATGTGTAGGATACAATGAAAGCAGTTCCTACAGGAAATGTTTAGCAGTGAACTCACATATTAGGAAAACAGAATGAGAAGAAATAAATATCCTAATGCTGCAGATCAAGCTTCTAGAAAGAGAAGAACAAATCAAGCCTAAAGCCCAAGGAAAGGAAGAAATTATAAAGATCAAGACATAAATTAGTACGTTGAGATAAAAAACTATACAAAGAATTAATGAATCAAATAATTGTTTCTTTGAATTAAATAAAATTGATAAACCCATAGCCAACCTCATCAATAAAAGGAAAGAAATAATTCAAATTCAAGCAATGAAGAATGATCCTATAACCTGTTTTGAAGCCTGCTATTTCTTTCTCACTAAAATTAATAAAAAAAATTTAAAAAAGAATGAAAATGGTGAAATCACTACCAATTCTGTGGAAATTCAGAAGCACATCAATACTAACTTCTAAAATTTTCACTCTCACAGGATAGAAAACACAGAAGAAATGGATAAAATTCTATGTGAATACAAATTACCAAAAGTGAATCAAGAAGCTATAGAAATTTTGAATAAGCCAATATCAGCCAATGAAACTGAAAATGTAATAAAAAAAAAAACCTTACTGTTACAATGTCTTCTTTTCCCCCCAAAGCATCACGCAGTCATTGGGGCAGACTTCTAGAGTTTGTGACTAAGTCATGATCCAGTACTGAGATTATGGATGCAAGTGCTGCTGGGATTATGGATGTGATTGATAACTGTGTCTTGAGGTTGGTAGCCTGAATGCTACCTAAGGGAGACACACTTGTTCTTTGTTGCTGCAACTCCTCCCTTCTGCTCTTGATGTTTTGATGTTTTCTACCACCATGGACTGTTGCCTCCTGCTATGTGTCACTCTGCCTTGGAGCCCACTGAGTATGGATTGCAACCTCCATAATCTTTGAGCTAAATAAACCTTTCCTTTTCAATTTTGAGCATTAGATATTTTGTCCAAGCAATGAGAAAAAAGAATCTAAGACACTTACCAACAGAGAAAAGCCCAGGTCCTGAGGAATACACAGCTGAATTTTACAAAAGAATTATTGAACTTTTGTTACCAATACTTCTCCAACTCTTCAATGTAATTGAGAAGGAAACGGTACTCCCTAATTCATTTGTGGAGGCAAGTATTGCACTGATACCAAAACTAAAGAAGGATGCCACCCAAAAAGAGTGAAGCGTTCCATATATTTGATTCCACTTGAGTCTACAGGGTGGATTTCAAAGAAATAGCTGTAGCTCAGTTCCACAAGTGATGCCTAGCCACTGGTAACTGTCACGGTCATTATGCATGTCCACAACACACTAGAACTTTGTGCGATATCCTATCCTCAAACTGT
>NW_004524818.1:2913720-2924699 GCF_000260255.1 Octodon degus | reverse complement strand
TTTTTTTTTTCTGACACAAGGTCTCACTAAGTCACTTATTGGCCAAGGTTAGGCTGCCTCTTCTAAGGGCACTAATCATACAATATTGACCACACCCTTGTAACCTCATGGAAACTTAATCACCTCCCAAAGGTGTACTATTTTGGGGATCAGGGCTTCAAAGTTTGGCTTCCCCTATATGCCCAAATAATTATATAACTAAGTTGTATTTAGCAAACCTTTGTATACTAACACTGGCACATGCTAATGATTTATCTACATGCTTAATTCTACTTCACCAATTGTTTTATTAAGGATTTTTTTCTAGTCTATGTGTCAATCTAGGACTTCTCATTAGGAAGATAAAAGTATTCAGTCTATAGCAAATGTTATAAAAGAGTATTTAAGGAGGTATTCACATGAATGAAAACATGGATGTAGAATAAATACAGCTTGAAATCATGAATCAATTTACAGACTAGAGAAAGCACATGATAGGGCTGGCGAGATAGCTCAGTGGGCTAAGCACCTGCTTTGGAAAGCACAGGGATTGGGGTTCTATCCCCAGCACCACATTCTGCACTTTCCCCACACCAGGACAAGCTGAGTTGGCCACTGAGGCCAGGAGTGGTGGCATACACCTGTAATCCCAGAGCTGGGGAGGCTGAGACAGAAGGATCACTACCACTCCGAGCTGTGTAGTGAGACCTTGCTCCAAATACATAAAAAAGCTCATGATAAAAAATTGCTTAAATCCGAATCAATTCACTTGATTATTAATAGTATTGCACGGATGTTTATTCATATGTTTTGATAACTATGACAGCTATAAATTCCACACATTTGGCAAAACTGAGTGATGAATATAAAGAAAGTCATTTTTCTGTTTACAAATTTAATGTTCTTCCAAACTTTAAAAATTAGAGAAAACAAGCATAAAATAAAATTCTAGGAGAATGTTTTAAAAACACAAAGTGGCAAAAGCTAAGCAGTCCTGTGAATATACAAAATCCCACAGCAATGAGTGAGTCTCACATTTTAAATGAGTGAATTGGGGGCTATGTGAATTTCATGATAATGAATCTGTTACCAAGACAATTTGACCAAGCCCTGAAAGTAAACATTAACAAACACAGATTGTGTACCTGAATGTGCACACACAACTGTGGTCCAACTTCAGTCAGAACTCTATGGCAAAACATTCTCAAGGAGAGCAATGGTTGTGCACTTCAATTAATGGTAGAGTTGGTAAACAGAGTTTATTGTGTGTATGCTAAGTATGCAGGAGTTGGCAAATAGCTGAGGCCTCCTTCCTAAGAGCCAATAATACGTATCGATGCCAAAAGACAAAAATAAGATCATACAAACTATTTTATAGAACTCAAACTTTTAATTCTCATTAATATACCTATAATAAAGGTATCTTTTGAGGTTTGCGGAGGGTCACTTCCTGGTTAACAGAATGGCTCCTTCTTGGCATTCTCACAGGGTGGAAGACAGGCGGCACCCCCTTCAGGTGGAGGGAGCAGGACCCCATTCTGACCCAGCTCTGCCCAAAGCCCCAGGTCCTGCTAACCTTACCAGGAGGACTTCAACAGAAGATGTCTGGGAGGACACAAACATGCAGATCACAGCACTCTCAATTTGCAGCAGAAAAGCACTGCATTACAAAAATGTTAACCAGCCCAACAATTTAGTGGGACAGTGTTTCAAAATGAAAAAAATTTTAAAAAAGGTCTGAAGGTGAAATAAATAAAGGCATCTTTTATTGTAATATTTATCTGCCTATAGTCAACAAGTAATATAATATTTAAGGGCTTATTACTTGAAAGAAATAAACATTGCTCTCATGACTTTATCAATTATTTTGAAAATTCTAATTTTGATAAGATGTGGAAAATATACATTTGAAAGCAAACCAGTGTTTCATTGCTTTTTTTAGTTACTACTCCACTATATATAATATTTGATAGGATCTGAAAAACTTAGCACTAGCGAGAATCTGTTAAGTGACAAATTACAGCAATTCAAAACTTACTAGTTTTACACATTTCAAGGATAACCACTGAATTCCATTTCAAAATAACAGAATTTCAAGTACCTAAGAAGCACTTTAAAACAAAATGTGAAAGAATCAACTTTTTCCCTCCAAAAAATCCCTAGTCTAAATATAGCTCATAAAAATATGATTTGTGAATTGAACGATAGTGGTTTGGTAAACTAGTGAGATGCAAAATAAGGCAACTTTCTCATTTAGCCTGAATTTAATACTAAGATTAATTTCATTGTCTTCTACATGGTCTTCAGGATTTAAATCTAATCGATTCATCCTTCTGGAATTTACATTGGTGTGAAGTCCATCACGGGAAACTGTCTGTCCATACTGCAGATGATAGGCCTGTCCATTCCTATGGCCCTTCATGCAGCAGCTACAGACTAAACTATTACCTTTTCTGCTGATGACAATTTCTCATGAATGCACCTCCATGGAAAGAAACGTTTCATTGAAATTTGATGTAATGGAGATAAAAAGAAAATGCAAAGCCCCAATTTTCTCACTCTTGTGGAACCTGAGAGTTTAGAAAAGGATTTCGTGTAGCTTCAAGATATTCATTGTTACTCCTTTTGTTTTGCTTCTGTTTCAGCTTACTTTCGTTTCATTAAGTTTTATTTTTCTTATGGTAAAATCACATCATGAGACCTACCCTCTTAACAAAATTAAAAATGTTTAATGTCATGTCATTAATTATAGACATGAGGGCTTGTCTTAAATAAATTCAGTTGCTAATTACAGTTGTTGTCCATTGGGATGATCTCTGATCCTCTTGTCACACGTGAGAGTTACAGGGCAGACTACAGAGAAAGCTAATGTTTTTCTGGTGCCTGCTTTGTGTCACGATCAATGCTAAGTATTTAAAATGTTATTACATTTAATTGTTTAGCAGACTATTTTATTTAATACCTGTGATTTTTGTTTCTGTATATTGACACAAGCTTAGACTATTGCTCTAATTTATGTGCTTATGGAGGCTTTATACTATTCACTGTAATTTACAATCCTTTGAATTATAGACGTCTTAAGCACCTGTCAAATTCTGTAATTCTTTCATGAGATATAAATACTAGGTTCAGCACTGATATTGCCAACAAACTGGATTATGAGGACAATTTTCCTCCAGGTCTCTCCTCTAGGAATTGTTTTGTAAATCAGAGAGGAAACCATCTGGCCAAATTCATTTACAAATACAACTTTCTAGTATGAAATCAAGGCATATTGGGAAAGTCTGGAGGGTAGCTATTTAACTCAGATCTCTAATCAATGTGTCAGTAATATGTCCCAACTACTTAGTACTAGCTCTCCACGTACTGGCACCCTTATGTAACTATAATTTTTATACGAACTGTATTTTTCTACTGAGTATGTTTTATAATGTAGAAAAATATCTATTAGGTCTGGAAACAAAGTGTGAGAAAATAAAATTTAGAACAATCTTGTCTATAGAAAACCGTATTTGATATTTAGAATTACTCATAGCTATATATACAAATAAGATTTATATATGAATGAATGCAGGTGGGTATTGTTCACTAGATTTTTGATATTTCTCTAACATCTACATTCAATAATGTTTGATTTAATATTACAGATTCATTTATCAGTTTATTTTCATTTCTGCAGGTACTTTTTTTTTTAACTTTTTGGTTTTCTTTTTTGTAGTAGTGGAAACTGAATCCAGGATCATATACTTGTTAGACAACATATACACTACTGAGCTTAATCCCCAGCTCTCCATGCAATCTGTAAAATAATATCTTAATGATATATGCTAATTTAAGATAAGCTAATTCTTTCTGTCTTATTGAAGAAATTGGATATTTTAAATGTTTCTAAATAATGAATATTAGACTGGTAAATATACTCCATAAGAATTACTACATTTCTAATTATGCTACTAATGGAGATGCTTTACAGTGCAAATGAAGCTGTACTTTTTAAAGTTTCATCAACTTTTGTCACCTTTTATATACCCAACGATTTGCACTTGTCTATAACTGGACAGAACTTGAAACCGTGTAATGGTATGACTCAGAAATAAAGCCCAGTGGGGCAAGCGCTTCTTGCTCATCCCTAACCACCTCCCTGTTCGTCAAATAAAGCATCCCCAGTGCCCAGGGAAGGATGGAAGTGTTTTATTAGCAGTTGTTTAGGGGAAGGACTTAAACTTCTTACCTATGGACAGCTCATCGTCTCCGTGGCATACCTGTTTTTACATGAAAAATAAATCCTCCATATTTTCTAAGTTTATATCTCATTTCATGTGTAAATATTAGTGGGTTTTTTGGTGACGCACATACAAATATTTTTTGATTCAACTGTACTCCTTCTCATTACTTTCTATATCATCTATGTACATATGGCAGCTATAATGACTAGATGTGAACAAACTTCAGGGTGTTTAGAAAAAAAAATGCAGTAAAAGAAACACTATCATTAATCCTAAAATACTGTGTTTACTTTGAGTTCAGTTATCCTGTTGTTCTTGCCACTTTCTGAAGCATGGCTGGAAGTCCTCTTTCCTATCTTTACAAAGTTTGATCAAAAATGCAATGAATGCTGCTGGCAAATGTCATCCAGTAGAATGGCAACTTTGTAAAGAACACTTACAGTGTGTCCTAATCATCCTTCTTCATAGAACCTGACACCATGAAATCTCTGGCTATTCCCCAGTTTCAAAATGACCATGAAAGTCAATGGTTTGCATGTATTTGGCAGATTGAGGCAGCTGATATCACATAACTAAAGGCACTTGTGACAGAGGACTTCCAGAAATTCTTCAGGAGGTGGCATGAATAATGTGATGCATGGAAAGGGGGAGAATTTTCAAGAGCAATAATAAGGTGTGTTTTACTGTAACAAATTTTTAAAAAGTAAAAATTCCCTGTTTTTTTATCATTCTTAATTTCTCCTCCTTCTCCATGCTATTCTGCAGCCCTAATGACCTCATTTTTTGTTCACATATATGTGCATTTAATTAACACTCCAGAATCAGTGCATAATTGACATGACAATATTTACCATTTTAATTTTTTTTGCAGAACCAGGGATTGAACTCAAGCCCTTGTGCTTTCCAATCAAGGGCTTACACTACTGAGTTATCTCCCTGGCTCTGACAATATTTAACTTTAACAATATTTCTCTTGCTCCTTCCAGTTAACCCAACTAAGATCATATGTGAATTTATGAGGCACTTGCTTTTGTCCCCATTTTATATTTTAGAAATCCGTGATAAGCACTGGACACAGAAATGACAAATTTCATTTACAAAGAATGTGTCAACATTTGAACCCAGCCAGGCAAATTCTAGAGCCTATGCTACACTTCACTATTTGTGTTTACATTTTATGTCCTTTCTTAGAAGAGACACTTCTTTTTATATTTTTATGTGTTTGGCACACAGTCTCACTACACAGTTCGGACTCATAGTGATCCTCATTTTCAGCCTACCCAGAGCGTGGATAAGAGGTGTGAACCACTACACTTGTCTTGGTGGCCAGCTCAGGGCCCCTGGGGGTGAGGCTGGCACAACATATGGTGCCAGGGATTGAGCCCTAGCCCCTGAGTTTACCTAAGCAGCGATTAGTCCACTGATCCATCTTGCAGGCCCTGAAGAGTAACTTCTTGAGGGACAATTCTTCCCTGAATCATCTGTATAATGACACAATTGTATGATTAAAGGAAGTGAAAAATAAATGTTTGCAACATCCCCTTGCCAGCCTTCAGCACTCTACTAAGCCTCTCAAGCCAGACAATGACATACTCTAGGGAAGTTAGTATGAGAAAGATAGTGTTTATAGAATATCAGTAAACACTACTGCAGACCAGTTCCTACCCATTTCCTACTTACTTTCCTTTCTACTAAACCTAGAAAATCTTAAACTAAAATGTTATCTGCAGAAATCATTGGATAAAAATTGGTTCAGATATGGAGTGCTAGAACTCAGACCTCTATTCAATATCTGTAACCATTTCTTCTGTGATATGCTTATTTTTAAAACAATAGTGCTAGAGACATTTGAGTCCTTTTTTATCATTCTTTTAAAGAGAATAATAGTGTTATATACCTAATGGATTTCTGGGTATCTTTTAATTCTACATTTATGATAAGATCGCTTCCATGTGCATTTTATTTCTCTTTGTCTCTGCCTTGAAATAATTTTTCACTCCGACTCAGCGAATCAATATTTAGTCAAATTATTATTGGCTTTGTTAATTAGTAACTCTAGTTATTTGTTTTTGACTGACTTTAGTTGAGGTTTTCTCTGGTTACTTATTTAAAATTATAATCCTACATTACTGTTTCTACAGTCTACATTTCATATGTCCCTACTTGGCTACGTTGCTTTTAGCTTCATGATTGTTTTTCACTGGGATATATGTGATTTTTTTTTATTGTTTGCAATTTGCTTCCTGGAGTACAATGTAAACACCATGAGATCAGTGCTTTCTCTCTCTACTGCTCATTATTTTGTCTTTATGGGTTCAAATCTTCTGAAATATGATCTGTACTTAACAAATACTTGTTATATTGAATTTCTAATATATTTTTCACTCAATAATTCAACAAATGGTTATGAAACACTTCTTGCATGACAGGCATTGTGTCACTTGCCAGGGATATAATAGAGAATAAAACCAACAATATCACTGCACATAGCCTTTTATGTTTATGTGTAGAAAAATAGCTAGGTAAGTAAATATTTGCTTTATAAAGCATTAAGAAAACAAGGTAGGTTATAGTGCACAAACCCAACTGTGGAGGCACAATAAAGGAGTATCTGTTACAGCCTGTGAATGTTTAAAATCCTAAAAAAAGAAACCCTAAATTAGTGATGGATTTAGTAATGTGAATCTCTAGAGCAGATCATATGAGCCAAAGATCCACAGAATTTTATCTGTCAAGAGTAAATATTTTGTTTGTCAGTCATACACAATCCTGTCACAATTACCTAATAATTCTTCCCTTGGACACAAAGCAGTAATAGATGCACAAACTAAGAGGTACAACATGTTTGGATAATACATCAATTATAAAGATAGTTGGTGACACAATCTAGAGTTTGCTAACTCCTAAGTGTGTTTTATGGATTCCACTCTTTTTTATTTTTTTTCTTTTTTTACCATAGTTTTATTGATAAACAAATAGCAATGAGACAGTTTCAAATCAAATCGGTAGGACAGTTTCAATAATTAACACACTGCATACATTCTTCGTAGTGGTTAACTGCTGTACAAGATGTGGACTTGATATCCTATTTACAAACACTATTAGAACAAATCCATCTATTCATTAAGAGAATGTAACTATATATCTATCCTAACTCCTTTGAATACACAGATACAAAATGGACATTCATCTGTATGCCCTTTTTTTGTTAAGTTCCGTTATTTGAATATTCTAGGTGCGTAAGCTCAGCAAAATATTCTAAAAGAGTCTAGTATCCCATAATAGTATTGGGTCTTCCACTTAACTGGCAATGTCAAAAATTTTTGACCTGAGTCCCCCACAGCTCAACATAACAGCATGGCTTTACTTCTTATATTTCGATTTTATACTTTTCTGCAGGATGCTTAAGACCAAGGTAAAGCAGGACCTATGCAACAAGAGTTGTAGCTTTTTGGTCTGATAAGGTCAGTGAAATCACCTCAGGATTTATCCTGAGATCCTGTACCTCAGACTGTAGAACCTTTGTCAGTGTCAGCCATGGATTCCACTCTTTTTAAGTCATAGAATTATTCAAACAAATTTAATATTACCTCCAAATACTTAATGATACAAAATTAGAATGACCTTAGTTCAGTTGGGGATATCACCCTGTACAAGTAAATAGAAAAATAAATAAGAGTAAGCACCTAAATTTGAGCCTAAGTATTTCCACTTCTTACTCTTCTTTTTTGGCTTCGTTCCTCTTTGTCTCTTAGATCAACAGTTGAGGCCAATGAAGAAACATCTTCTGGTTTTCACACAATTCTGTGGAAAGTGAGAGCAGCAGTAGTTAGTCAGAAACCATTAGTGTGAATGTAATCGCCACTGCAAAAATCAAACTTGTGAATGTGACGTTCAAAAACTAACCTAGACTATTACATCCAGGAAACTCTCAAAGGTACTTCTATAGACTTACTTTGAGCCCCTGAAAATATGAATGCTACGTCCCTAAACACTGACATAACTGTTCTTGGACATAAGGTCTTCTTGAAATAATTAGGATTAAATGAGGTCATGAAAGTACCATTCTGATCCACAGGATTAGTATTTGTGTGCAAAGGGGAACAAACATCTGTGTGTGTGTGTGTGTGTGTGTGTGTGTGTGTGCGCGCACCTGGCTGTCTGTCTGGCTGGCTGGCTGCCTATCTGTCTGTCTTTCCCTGTTTTAATTTCTGTCTCCCTCTTTCTTGCATAGGTCAAAGGAAACTGCATAGGACGCCAGAGAAAACAGCCACCTACAAGTGAAGGAGACAGGTCTCACAAGAATTCAAACCATTACAGTGCCTTCACTATGGACTGTCAGCCTATACTACAGCAAGAAAGTAACTTCCTGTTGCACAAGCGTCTGCTGTTTGGTCATGCGAGCCAGACCAGACTAAGTCAGACATTTCTCAAAGGAAAGATGAACTAGCGCTCTCTGCCCTAATTTAATGTTTTCATATCAATGGCATCTTTGACATTTCATGAATCTGTTTACACAGATGTGTCTTGGAGTCCACAGCTTCTATTCAAGGCCAAATTTTCTGTTTTTATTTTCTGTTGAGTTATTAACTTAATGCTAATGATTTCTGCTTACCTACTGCTATCCTGGCTTTGAGGGGAGCTAGTAAACCCAAAGTGTAGAAGCCAACAGATGAAGACAGCCTTAAAACACCCCCTTTCCAATGTGTTTTTTTTTCTTTTCCAGGGACATGCTATTGTTTGAGGAAGGTGACACAATAGAAAAGCAAGGCCCAGGTAACTGTTGACTCTGGCTGAGAAACTGGTAGAGTTGAAAGCTATGAAGATGAAAGAAGTAAAATAACTTGGTATGAGTCCAGAAGTTACACAAAGGATGTTGTTCAGACTGCCTGGGCATTCTAGTGATCACTAACTGGTACAGACAATAAAATATATACCCAAATTTCTGTCTTGTCTTCCACTTTTCAAGGATGTTAGATATTGAAGACTCATTGTCATAAACAATGTGGTAGCACAACTATAGGGTGATATTTCAAGGAATAACTGTGATGCTAACCTGATTTGTCCTCAAACTCATGCTGGAGTCAAAATTGACGGTGATACAGAAGATCTCACACTAAGATAATAACATATAATGTTTACTGAAATGATGAAACATTACATGCCCAAGTGAGAGATTTCCTTTCCTTGAAACGAGTCCCTTGAAAGTTCAAACTTCTACCATGGTCAGTAGTGCATATACCATTTTGTGGATGCATTTTAGAAACTAACTCATCTCCTTTTCAGCACTTTCCATTTCAGACATATGTCGTGTTTAACTTGGAACTAGATGATTTCCAGCAACAAAAATATAGTTGGAGCTGCTTTGAGCTAATTAACAGTACTTTGTAACTCAAAACTCTATGACATTGTAAAATAACAAAATTTATTTTTACAGATAGATTATTTTTGCTCCTGAAAAGTTTGAGGAATTCAAGATAATAGGTACAAAGTTTGCCAGGTTTGTGCACAAAGAGAGTATAAACTTGGATGGAATATTTCTTATATGCGCTTGTTAAACATGTCATCCTATTTCTTTATATGATAATTTTTTTACTATATATATTTTCTCCAAATTAGGAGCTCTGCAAAGTGAGATTCAATGGGACTTTGGATGTTATGAAAGAAATTGTGACATATAAGTGGGGCCAGAAAACTACAGTGTTAACTTGAAAAAAAAATCACTAAAGGATACATTGACTTTAATTCTCATCAAAATACTCTACTTAAATCACTCATTCCATTGTTTTTGCCACTTTTTTTACAGAAGTTCTTGGAATCAGCTTTTGTCTTCCTATAAATGGTCTTAGCTACTCTTCTCTCATTGCTGGGACATATATCCAACACTCAAAATTAGGGAAGAAAAGGTTTATTTAGCTCATAGTTACAAGAGGTTTCAGTCCATATGAGCAGTACATAGCATAGAGTAACCTTTCATGGTGGCAGCAAAGAGCAAGAGGCCAAAAGGAGGAGTAGCAGCAGCTCAAGCAGCTAACTTCACTTCCCTCCTTACATTGTAATGCAAATTATCAGCTTCAGGGCAGGTGCAGCATCCACACCCACAATAATCAATCAACAAACTCCAGAAGCTGCCCCATGACTGCATGAGGCTTTGGAGGGACAACTAAAAATAAACCATAACATTCCACCCCTGGAACTCCAAAGACTCACGCACATCCCTCTATGCAAAAGCCTTTCTAGTCCATCTCTCAAGAGTTGCCAAAGGCCCAACAGTTTCAACATTCCTGAAAAGTCCAAGTCCCAAGTCTTCTCCAAGACCCATGGCAAAATCTTATCTGTGAGGCCCTATAGAAAAGAAAAGTTACACACTTCCAACATTCAAAGGCACAGATAAACATTATCATTCCAAAAGTTACACAAAGCAGGATACCAAGCATTGGGACCAACACAAGTCCAAAAAAAAAGTTAGCTTACAGAGATGACTTAAAGGAAACTAAATGGGCTTTAACTTCTTGTAACCTCGGGCTATGCAAGGATGTCTGCAGGTACTCAGGTGCAAATTAACCAGAAACTGAAACAAAAGCCCCAGGAAATGTAGTTTGAGTCATGGTCCCAATCTCTCTGGAAGCATTATTTTGTGTCAGACAATGAATTTGTTTACCAAACTGAATGTGGTCAGACAATGAATTTGCTTATCAAACTCAATGTGTGCAAACTTAGGTTGTTAACCATCCAGAAGACAAGCTTATTGTTATTACCATACAACTTAGGCTG
>NW_004524818.1:2902339-2909296 GCF_000260255.1 Octodon degus | reverse complement strand
TAGGGCCAAAATGTTGACTTTCCCTGTAGCCCTCCTTTTTCTCTAATTTTGGTCTGCAAACTTAGGTTGTTAACCATCCAGAAGACAAGCTTATTGTTATAAATGGTTTTCTAAATTCCAATCTGGTTGATCTGGTTCCTATCCTGAGTGACCAATAACACCACTAAATAGGTTTCTCACTCAGCTTTACTTACTGTGCTCCCAAGGGCACACTACCTAGCCTGCCAGGGCTTCTGAAATCTAAACAGAAGCCTTCTTAACCTCAGAACTCCTGCATTCTGCAAGTGGCTAAAACCACCACCTTGTGGATGATACCAAGGTCCGTTGCCAGCTAGAGCAGTAGCCAGGCTTCCCTATCTCTTCACTGTAGGGGTTGAGTGCCTGGATCACTGAGCACTCTGACCCTGATTCTGAGAAGAATAAATTCTCCATGCTGGCTCCATTCTGGAACCTGTTGTAGCTGCTACCACCATTTTGGAACATGAGGCTCAGCAGCTTTCCTCTCAAGGCAGTCTCTCACCTTTGCAATTCTGAGGCTGCAAAGGGTGGAGACCTGCTGCCTTCAGTGATGCCCTCGGGCCATCCTTCTGATTCTCTGGTTCCTTCTGAGCAATGGAGATCCTCTCAGTTCTACCTTTGCAGTCCACAGCTTCCTTTCTGGCCAAACTCACAACACTTTAAATCATCCTGCTTGGCTCTTTGATCTTGATTCTCAACATAAATCTAGCTAAATCTCACAACAGCCATGCCACTCCCTCAGTATTTGGCTGCTTTGAAATTTCTTTTGAAAGATTAGTCAGTCTTCCATGCTTAATCTCAGTCTCAGGCAAAGTCTCTGGACATGAGCAAACTTCAGACAGACTTCTTGCCAAGCCAAAACAGACATCATTCCCAGCCTGCTTTTTACAGGCTGGCTTTCTATCAGCCTTCTGATCTTCTGAGCTCAGACCAGAATCTCACACACAGAAGAGCTGAAGCTGTTCCAGCTCTTCACAAGTAGGCAACATCTTCGATCCTTTCCTATCTCTTCCCATAACCCATTCCCAAAAGCTTGTAACCCACATGGTCAGTTTTATACACAGCAACGACCCCACTCCTGCAGTACCAAATGTTATGGGTTGCTCAGAATAGGAACCAGATCAGCCAGATTGGAATTTGGAAAGCTGTTTATTACTGAGCTCAGGGACACCAGTCCACTCTCACATCGGAGAAGACTGAAAGGCAGCTAGCCTAGGAAGCAGGGATGGGAGTTTTAAAACCTGGAACTACATTCCATTTGGTAAACAGATCCATTGTCTGACACACAATAATGCTTTCAGGGTCATTGTGACCACTACTCAAAGTAAATTTTCTGGGGCTTTCTTTTAGTATCTGGTTATATTGCACCTGAGTAGCGGTAGGCAGCCTTGCATAGCCCAGAGGTTTCAAGAAGTTAAAGCCCATTTAGTTTCCTTTAGTCATCTCTGTAATCAAACCTTGTTTACAGGAATTGGTGAGGATTACAGGGATTTTATCTTAGCAAACAGCAAGAAACAGCCACTAGTTACTAAACAACTTAGAACAGTGGTGAGTATACATTTTTACGCAACAGAAAACACAAGATTTACATTTATAGTCTAAAATGTGAGTTGACCCATTACACCAAATTTTGTCTGTTACTCTTCTCTCATTGCTGAGACATATATCCAACACTCAAAATTAGGGAAGGGAAGGTTTATTTAGCTCACAATTACTAGAGGTTTCAGTCCATATTCATCTGACTCCAACACAGAACAGTACATGGCAGAGAACAACCTTTCATGGTGTCATCAAAAAGCAGAGAGCACAGAGAGGAGCAGCAGCTCAAACAGATAGCTTCTTTTTCCTCCTTACATTGTAATGTAAATTACCTGTTCTAGGGCAGGTGTAGCATCCACACTCACAATAATCAATCACAAACTGCAGAAGCTTCCCCATGACTGCATGAGGCTTTGCGGGGACAACTAGATAAAAACCGTGACAAGAACTATGATAAAAGTACAAATAATGATTTCACTGACTGTCATTCAAAAGACAGACAGCATCATAAAAAAAAATATTAGGTTGTGTTGTATTCTGCCTTATTCATGAACAGAGGTTTTCAGGGAGTATTTTTACTGGGATCAGTGGCAATATATCTTCCAATATAATTTTTTTTAAAAAATGAAAGCACTTCACTTAAGAGTATATTTCTCTTGGGTCTGGGGAGATGGCTCAGTGGAATAAGCGCTTCCCTCACAAGTGCAAGGGCCTCAGTTCAATCCCCGGTTCCAAAAATAAATAAATAAATAAATTAAAAAAAGTATATTTCTCTACTTGCAACCATTTACCAACAAAAGACTCAAATTTTTCCTGTTTTTTGGATGAATGATACTACACTGGGTAAAAATACAACATCTTCCTTACGCATTTTTCAGTTGATGGACATCTTGGTTGTTTCCAGGATTTAGCTATGACAAATTGTGCTGATACAAACATAATTGCACATATATCATGGTGGTATGAGGTGTTCAGTTCTTCTGGAGAAATACCCAGTACAAGAATAGCTGGCTTGAATGGGATCTGTAATCCTAGCATTTTAAGAAACCTCCACTCTGATTTGCATAGTGGTTATACCAGTTTGCATGCCCACCCACAGTGGAGAAGTGTTCCTTTTAAAAAGTTCCAGTCTCTCAAGAACTTGTTATTGGCTGACTTCTTGATGTTGGCCATTCTTCCTGGGGTAAGATGGAAAGTTGTGTCACTGTTGTTTTAATTTGCTCGAGTCAACTACTTCTGACATTGTCAATCCTACACATAATCCACTACTATTATGGACTACTGGACTATACTGGAATATTTTGCTGAAATCATGCACCAAAAATATTTAAAAGACAATGGAATACCCATCTCTGAAAACATTAAACAAAAAAAGGGGATACAATAAATGATCATTTTGCAACTGTATATACAAAATAGTTAGGATAGATGTACAGCTACTTTCTCTTAATTCAATGAGAAGAAACTTTTGTACTAATAGTGTTTGGACAGAATATCATGTCTGCATCTTGTACTATGAATAACCACAATGAAGACAACAATATGCAATGTATTAATTATTGCGTCTCTCCCACTAACCACTTTTGAAACTGTCTCATTGCTATTTGTTTCTCAATAAAATTTAAAATATTTTTAACAATTTGCATTTCTGGAATGACCAATGATGTTGAACATTTTTTCATATATTTATTTACCATTTGCATTTCTTCATCTGAGAAGTATATATTCACATCAGATACTCATTTTTAGTTTGGGTCTTTGAATTTGGGGAGCTTGGTCATTTTCATTCTTTATAAGTTCTAGATAGAAGTCGTTTGTCAGAGGGACAGTTGGCTACAACTTTTTTCCCCAGTTTGTGGGTTTTCTTTTTATTCTGTTGGTGATTTCTTTTGACGTACAGAAACATTTCAGTAGGATGAGATCCCAATTGTAGAGTCTTTGAAGTATTTCTCATGCAGTTTGGTTTTTGTTCATTCAATCCCAGGCCTGCAGTGTTGGCCCCACCCCTGAGACACACTGAGATAGCAATCGAGACTGGGCATAGAGGTGCGTGCCTGTAATGCCAGCTCTTGGGAGGCTGTAAACAGGTGGATCACTACGAATCTGATCTAGTAGTGAGACCCTGAGCACCCTGTAGACTCTTCACTGAAATACAGTAATAATAATATTATTATTGTAAAATATAAAAAGCAAAAAATTAAAGCAGTTACTATATTTTTCAATAAAATAGGAGTCAACATGTGCGTTTTAAGAAGAGTGATACTCTCTGGCATGAAATGGAAGAAGGGTGAGTAAATTGAATCATACAGCTGATCATATTACCACAGGCTGCAGAGATTTAATGAAGTGACCAGAATAAAGATTTTGTGGGAAAATAGACCTGAGTTATCACAACTTAACATTTACAGTAGCACATCTTATAATACTATTGATATGCGCTTGCTTATGGTATCGTACCAAAATCTAGGTACCACTTGCTGCTTATGTCATTTAACAGAATGCCAAATGGGCCCGGTTGTGCATGCTTATAATGCCAGCTCTAATAATGCTGAAGCAAGCAGATTGTGATAAGTTTGTGGCCAACCTGGACTACATAGGGAGTTCAAGGCCAGCATGAGCAACAAAATGAGTCTATCTTAAAAAATTAACAAGCAAACAAAACAAAAAGAAATATATAAATTGTTGACCCGAGTCCCCTACAGTTCAGGATAACACCATGGCTTTACTTTTTATACTTCGTTTTTATACTTTTCTGCTGTAGGGTTAAGACCAAGGCAAAGCAGGATCTATGCAACAAGAGTTGTAGCTTTTGGATCTGATAAGGTCAGTGAAATCCCCTCAGGATTTATCCTGAGATCCAGTACCTCAGATTGTAGAACCTTTGTCAGTGTCAGCCATTCAGATGAGTCACAGCCATTGCTTGGCCAGTTTGCTGTCTGTGAAAGTCTGAGAGAATGTTTTCTCTCCATGTGACTCTCCTTAGGCACACTCTACATCATCGATCACTTTCCTCTTTGGCCCCCATAATCTCCTTGATCAGAAAATTTGGAACACTACTGAGTTACATGATGTTAAAGTACAAGTTCTCATATGTCCTGAGTCTTCATTGACCTTGGAAGGCTAGGGCCAAAATGTTGGATTTCCTTGCAGCCCTCCTTTTTTCGCTAATTTTGTGCTGCAAACTTAGGTTGTTAACCATCCAGAAGACAAGCTTATTGTTATTACCATACAACCTAGGCTGTTAAGCTTAACCTTACTACCTGTCTGAATATCAAACATCTCAGGCATAACATGCAGCAGGTATTTTTCATCAAGTATTGATAGGTTGAACTTTAAGTCCCTACAGAAAATGATGAAAAAATTTAAAAAATTAAAATATATTTTAAAAATAGGCATAAAGAATTATATAATCCTTATGTATACACGTAAGTCCAGAAATCTAATCCTATACAACCTTGTAGCAGGACAGTCCTGCAACATTCCTTTTCTTGTCCCCTGCCTTCATTCACCACCCGTTCTTTTGAACAATCATCTACCCATGAGACAGCATAGCAGCAACTGGCATGTCATGACAAGCAGCCTGTATTCAGAAGACCAGAACAACAGGCCCTCCAATCATGAACTTACTATTATAAATTGCCATCTTCAATGTAGTTGCTTAGTTCACAGGTGTCTGTATATGTAGTTAGTCAGGGTAAACATCATTCCAATTAACTGCTAGATGCACTGTCAGTCAAGTGGAAGACCCAATACTATTATAGACTACTGTACTCTTTTGGAATATTTTGCTGAGTTAACAAACCTATGATATTCCAATGACGGAACTAAACAAAAAAGGAGATACAGATGAATTTTCATTTTGTATCTGTGTATTCAAAGTGGTTAGGATAGATACATAGTTGCATTCTCTTAATGAATAGAGGGATTTGTTCTAACAGTGTTCGTAAATAGGATATCATGTCTGCATCTTGTAAAGCAAATAACCACTAGGAAGAATGTATGCAATGTGTTGATTATTGAAACTGTCATACCAATTTGATTTGAAACTGTCTCATTGCTATTTGTCTCTCAATAAAAATATGGAAAAATAGAAATACAAAAAAAAGACTAGCAAACCTGAGAGAATGGTTAACAATAAGCTTATGAGACTGATATATGCACATGCGTATATGTTGTTGGTGAACAATTAAGGTTTTAACAAAGTGATTCACTGTGAGATTGCCCTGTAGAGTAAGCACTTGCTTAGGCAAGCACAGGGACTGAGGTTAGATCCCTGGCACCAAATGCCTGCTCCAGCACTGCCCTGAGTCTGAGCGTGGTGGCACACATCTGTAATCCCATGCCTGGTGAGGCTGAAAACAGGATTACTATGAGTCCGAGCGGTGTAGTGAGACCCTGCACAAAATACATTAAAAAAGTGATTCATAAGAGAGAAGAATAGGACTTAGGATAGTGTTTTTGAACACAGTATTTATATTTGAATAGATTTAGTTGTCATTCCCTATCATCTATGCATGTGCAATCAATTTTAAAGTAAACTTCTGCTACTGTTGAACAGCTTTTTTTTCTAGATAGCGATTGCTAATTTGGCAGAATTCACTTTTTTGTGTGAGTTTTTAATAAATTGTTTCTTTGAAGGGAAATGGTCCCAATTAATTTTTATATGAATTATTCTTCCCTGCTATCAGCTGTTGCTGGATCAGGAAGCAAGTAAAGTAGTTTGATGGCATTGCTTTCTTTTCATTATGACAACCTGAACTACTATTAATGATTTCCTTTAGAAATGCTAATGATATATTTTGGAACTTTGTCCTGGAAATAGAAGACCTAATTGGGACCTAGAGAGGCCCACATGAGCCAGACATGTGTCTATGCCCTGAAGACAGCTTTGCTATTGTAGCAGTGTGGGATCCACCATTCAATGTGCACATTCGCAAACCACTGAGCTGTGTGCACACTGGGGCATCAGATCTCCAAATTGAATACTGTTGGTTGGAAGAAGAAGCCTCATGTGCAGGTGCTGATTGGAATAGTGTTCTTAAAGATGCTCTATAAAGCAAGATCACTGAATATTTAGGTAAATTTATTCCAATAGGTAAAAAAGATAATCAAAATGGAAACACAGTTATGGAACTACAAGTGTTACCTTTCTCTGAGATGACACAGCTATAGATCCAGTGAAGAAAAGAAATAGAATCTGCTCAAAGGGAAGGAACAAGTGGGATGAGCAAAAGGACAGAAGAAAGAAATAAGGACAAGAACAATATGTACTTATGTATATACAGGATAGTAGGATAATTGTATTGCTGATTTCTGCTGGTCTATTGAAAGGAGCAATTGATGCTTAAATTTTTTCTCCTTTTTAATTTTTATAAATTTTTGATTAATTTTGCTTGCTTG
>NW_004524818.1:2890217-2902059 GCF_000260255.1 Octodon degus | reverse complement strand
TTTTTAAATATTTTCTATTGTCTTTTAAAAATAAAAAAGATAAAGGTGACATTACTTAAAAAATCACCTGCTTGTTATGTCCATGGAACAGATATTTCTTTAATTACCAATATAAAGAAATTATATGTGGTAAAAAAAAAGACAAGGCTTTTTTGCTTAAAAAATTTTAAGTTTATTGGTACCATTTAGATATACCTAAGGATCATATTCATCATCGGGAATTTGTACCGGCACATGATATATCTTGGTTCATCTTTTTGTGCCAATCTCCTGTCTCCCTTCAAGCCCTGTTCCCCTCATTATTTACAAAGATTTTTTTCCATTTTATCTTTTTCCATTTTATCTTTTTTTTCCATTTTATCATTATATCTATCCTATTTTGTATATCCATGTATTTTCTTCACTACAAAATAGTCCTTTATTTGTATCCCCCTTTTTTGTTTTGTCAGAGATGGGTGTTTCATTGCTGTTGGAGAAGCTGTATTTGGAGAAGTCTTTAAAGGGTTTTTTTATACTTGATGCCAGTTCAAATACTGTAAGTACTTGAATTCAGCATAATATTCTAATATAGTACAGTAGTTCATAATAGTAGTGAGTTTTCCTTAGCACTGGCAATGTCAGAAGTTGTTGACTTGAGTCTTTTACAGCTCAGCATATTAATACGGCTTTACTTTATATACCTCATGGTTATTATTTTCTGTTGGATGGTTAAGACCAAGTTAAAGCAAGACCTATATAACTAGAAATACAACTTTTGCATCTGACAAGTTCAGTCAAGTCCCCTCAGGATTTACCTTGAAACCCTGTACAGTACTTTGTAGATCTGTCAGTATCAGCTATCTGGATGAGTCACAGCCATTGCTTGACCAATTTGCTCTCTGTGAAAGCGCGAGAAGAGAAGACAATGCTTTAAGCACAGCATTGCTTCTGCCTGATCATTCAAGAAGAACATATTTCAGTCTCCCATGGAGTTGAGTGGGCACCACGTGACTGCATTCTGGTTAATGTGAACAGAAGGAGGTGATATTTGTGTGATGCAGGTGAGAGTAAATTTTGCTTCTCCACACTATATTTCTGGGACGCTGGCAAGATGAAAACAAAGTACCCCATGATGGGAACAGTGCCACAGTGATCATTAGCTAAGATTCTCAGACACTTTTTAGCTGACCACTGGAGTGTGGCATGAGAAATACTCCTGTTTTCAGCCCGAAATTGGCAAGGGTTTGTCTCAGCATATCCTTACTGAAACAGTACCTTTAAATGACAGTAATAACAGCAATAGCTGTTATTTGTAGATCATGTGGAGCACATTAAAGAGATATGTCACACTGTCCTTACAAACAAAATACTTTGGGTAAATATTGCAATTTGCATTCTGCAATGTGAGAAAAATAGCCAGAAAAAGAAAGCCATCCACCCCTGATCTCACACTAAGAATTTCAGTCTCCATCTTACTTTGAAGTGCATGCTTTCCACTATATGCAGCTACCCTGGCTATTCATATTCAATTGATTCTTTTAATGAATCCTATTTACATTTTAAGTGTGACATTATTTTTAAAATATTATTGATACAATTCACATAATTAACTCATGAAAGTAGAGAATAACATTTCTTTTTTTTAATTTTTTAAAATAGTATAAATTAGAATTAAAGGGGCTGGGAAGATGGCTCAGTAGAATGAGCGCTTCCCTGGAAAGCACAAAGGCCTGAGTTCAATCCCCAGTTCCACAAAAAAAAAAAGAATTAAAATAGAAGATATTAAAAATGATACAAAATTTCACTTAACAAAGTAATACAAATTTCACAGTGTTTGTTGTAATACACAGTGTTGCCTTCCAACCAGCTGCAGAATGAAATTTCTTGTGGCTTATTAGGATGTAGGCAACCATTACCACAATCAATTTTAGAACATTTCTATCACTCAAAAAGAAAGTTCATAAGCAGTAGTAATCATGTTCTATTTACTTCCCCTACTTATTCTTTGTCTGGTGCCCCAGACCCAAGAAAATTAGTCAAGAACTTTCTCTATATATGTGGTATTTCAGATCATTTTATGTGTATTCTAATGAGCTATAATTATATATTATTTGCCCAACTTCACACTAAGCATTGTATAAGTCTAAGTTGTAAATCTTAGTAAAGTAACTGATACAATACAGAAGAAATGAGAATTAAACAACACTGAATCACATACTACATTATACAAAGAATATTGTATTTACAAATTCTCCAGTGTTGATGGCATTAAAGTGATTTCAGAAAGTATGATCAAAATCAAAAGTCTGCATTCTGTCTTCGGTTACTTTTATCTTTAAAATGCAGCAACCAAGCATAGCTACATTCTATTTGCTGAAAGAGCAGCATTTTATTTCTGGGAAGCCATTTGAAAGATTTATGGCTATCAAACAAATTGTAGGGTGTTCTTGTTACATAGATGGGATGCTTACAAGATTTGTAATAAATCAAAAGAGATAAACAAAATTTAACTCATTGCTACACGTTTGAAATTACTGAGTTGTTTTTACAACTGTTACCACCCAGGGAAGCTATGTATTAACTTTTCAGCATTTATTTTATTATTAAAAAGAAATTCATGGTGTGTTTCTAATAAGTATGTCTAATTAGAATTATTCCTGACTTTCTTCTGTCTAAAGGGATTTGGTTTTACATCAAGTGTGAATATATCTGGCTCAGGCTCAGAAATCATTCCCCATAGAAGACTTCCAAAGACATTTTGAGCAACGGCAACATCACTGGACTGTGTGTGTACTCTCCAAAGAGAGGTAGTCAGAAAGATGGTACTCATCTAGATGTATAAATTCTGGTTTGTTTGCTTTTAAAATGTCCAATTATTTTTATTCATGACTCCTCTATACTCTTATATATCTTTTTAATGCATATCTGCAGATTTTCCTTAAAATAAATGTAGTGTTGGGAAAAATAACTTTGAAATATCATGTTGTAGATAGTCCTTTCCAATTAATGAAGCTAAGATAGTATTAAAAGTTCCTACTTGTTAGAGGTGTAAAGTAAGTCTCATGCTGAGTGTTGACAGGCTGGCATAACGAAAGAAAAACACTATATTAGGCCTCATATACTTCTCAGTGCTAGAATTGGGATTTGCTTTTTAGTATTAAGAAAATGTGGACAAGCCATTTAGAATGCCTTTATTTTTTCTTTTCATTTTATTTTTATTCACTTAATTCCATTCTATTATAACCATTAAAATTCTCATTAAATTCCACTCACCTTGTAGATTCCAAATACTGGTGAAAAATAGTTCCTGTTCAAAAATCTTTGAAATTAAGTTGATAAGAACATAAACCAATTCAAAGTTGAAGTCTAAGCATCCAATCTTCCCATTTACATTATAAATGCATTGTGAATATATTAGGAAGAGACTTAGGTGAAAATACATTATAAGTTGCTGGCCACATATACAAGAAGTAGTAGATGGACTATCTTAATGTATTTGGGCTGCTAGATAAAGTACCATAAAATGTGTTGTTTGTAAACACAAAATTATTTCTCACTATGTGTGTGGATAGAAAGTGCTAGATTAAAATACCAACAGGTGTGTTCTCTGTGAAAGCTCTTTGTCCTGATTCATAATTGGCCATTGTTATGTTTTTTTTTTAATCTGTGTAACCCACTAAAGCACCACACACTCATATGTGGAGCTTTTGGGAGGTGACTGGATAACAGCAGCAGACACTGAGCTATGAATTAGCCCACCCCGTGTGATTTGGCAGGTGGGATCTGGTTGGAGGAGGTGGGTGACTGATGCTATGACCTTGAAGGTTCTCCCTCCCTCCTCCATCATGCCTCTCTCCTTCCTGCTGTTGTGCCTTGAGCCCATTCTCCGCTATGCCCCACCCTGCTTTGCATCCAGTTGACTATCAACTGAAATGTCTATAAACTTTGTGGCAAAATAAACATTTTCCGCTTTGAATTTTGGGTTCAAAGTGTTGTATCCCTGACACAAGAAAGTAACAAAAGCAACTGTGGTCTCACTGTCATCACATAGTGAAAGGACAAAGAGCACTCATTGGCTATGTTTTAAGGACACTGATTCTCTTCCTGAGGGCTTCATACACATGACATAATCATATCCCAAAGGCCCCACTTCCAATTCCATCATGTTGGGGTTTAGGATTTTAACATGGGAATTTTTGAAGGACATTCTATACAACTTTACAAAAAATGTAATTTACAGCACTGAATCTAATGTACTGTTCTTACAAGAAGTCTATTTCTCCTGAAGTAGTCATTTTTGTCACTTTTATTTGAAGTCCTCAGGGACAATGAAGTGGAGCATAAAAGAAGAAGGAAGAATAAAGATTTAGAATCACAGAGTATAAGGATGAATTTAACAAAGGTAACTGAGAAGATGCTAGGCAGAATTCATAGGAGGAAGGCCTCAAAGAAGACGATGAGACCTGGGCATGAGTACATAGGTGGTTGGAGGGGAGCAGGAGATTGTCAGTTTATCCTTCTGTGGCCAGCTCCTTACCATAGAGGAGTGCCAAGTGTATGTTATGGTATGAGTATAGTTTTCCCTGCTGAAACATATTTTGACCATTTGCCATTGTGAGGTATTCTAGAGATAGAAAATTGAACTATCTATGTTGTTTAGAGCTGGAGCCTTTGAAAAGTGATCAGAATTAAGTCAGACCATGAAGATAAACTTACCATGAGTGGACATTGTTGGCTGTGAAGGAGAAAGAGAAGGGCTGGCCAAATAGCTCAGCAGATTAAAGCACCTGCAAGCAGGTGCAGGGGCCGGGGATTCGATCCCCAGGCCTGCTGTGCCAGCCCCGCATCCAGAGAGTGCTGAGACAGCAATGGAGACTGGGTGTGGTGGCTTGAGTTTGTAATCTTAGCTCTTGGGAGGCTGTAAACAGATGGATTGCTATGAGTCCCATCTAGTGGTGAGACCATGAAGACCCTGTAGACCTTTCCCTAAAATACAAAGAAAAAAAGGAGTGAGAAATAAGATGATAAACACATAACTGTAATTCCATGTGATTCTTTATGTAGCTTCAGGACACATGTAGTCATTGTTTCATTGCCAGAAAGTTGGGGACTAAGATGGAATAATGGTTATCTTTGCTACATAATTATAAAATATTTAATTTAACTGTATCTGTTCCTGGTGAGTTTCAACATTTTTACTTTCCTAATTCCCTATTATGGAAAATAGTGTGATGTTTGTTTGTTTTTCTATCCCTGTCCTATATTGAATTCTACAAGTAGATAATTGTTTTTTATTTAATTTTATGCAGTAATATATACTAGAAATTGTCTTGAATTTCAGCAGAGTCTTTGGAATTGTAGTTTTGACTAAAGCTTCAGTGATGTAAGAGTTTGTGACTGGATCACAGGTATTACATGCACTTTGCACTTTGAGAAGGCGAGGAACAGCAGTCAGAGGCTTGGATAGAGATTGCGCCATGAACACTTCTCATGCTGGAAGCTTGGTCCTCGGTGTGCTGGTGTTGAGATCCTGAGGCTATTCGCAGTGAGTCTCCATGTCAAGTCCCTATACAATTGCAGGCTACCTTTAGAAGGGATTAAGCTAGTCATCACAGACCCTGACTCAATTCTTGTGAAAAGATGGTTAAGAAAACGGTAAAATCAGCCTTTTCCCACTACTCTTGACTTTCTGTGTAGATGGTAATGATGTATTCCTTTCCTATGTACTGCCTAGTCATATGTAACATGCCCTTGATCTCTATGGTAAATATTTACTTCTTAAAGTATACAGCCTATAGTATTATACTATAGTAACAGAGAACAGTCTAGTACATTGTTCATAGTAAGAAACAGATAAGATAGTAAGGTAGTTTTTATATAACACAAGAATTTTTCAGTTGCAAGAAATTAGTAATAGAAATTTGTTTTAAGATTATCAAGGAAAATTGTGTTTCTTACAAAGGGAAGTATCACAAAAATCATTGCAGTGGAAAAAAGACTTGATTTCTTAAGAAATAGTAGATGGTTGGGCAATTTCTATCCTTTTATTTTTCTGATGCTCATACTCCTTTGATAGCCCTTTTCTTGTCTCCTTTCCTTCCCTCATTTTCTACCTGGAAGCACATGACATCTCTTTCCTGATCCTCGCTCCATATGATTCTTGTTCTTATACCTCTGCAGACTGCTTTAACTGTTGGCATGTGGGCCTCCACATGCTGCCTCTAAAATCTTCAGGTATTTGTTTTCTGGTAGCTGAGATTCTGTAGTGTGGAACTAGTTGTCTGAATTGAAGCCCTAAGTTTTATGTTTCCATAAAATATCTAGTTTCACTGAGATGTGGTGAAGAAACTGTGTTAATTTGTGCTTCTGCTTAAAAAGTGTCTGTCTGCCTCATAATAAATGCCTTACAAGTATTTGTGACATCACTGTCTCCACTAAACTTCACATAGATAAGCAATTGAGGGTCTTTACACAATTTTAACATTTCAAAGGAAAAAACCCTGCTTATTTATGGCTGCAATGTGCTATACACAGTCTTCAGCAACTTTCTTCCTTTTTAGATGTTTCTGTTTTCCCCAAAATAAAATGAAATGGTTAGATTTTGTGCATTCAAAGACCTCTGTGCATGTTAAGAGTCTATCAAATAACTTGTCTTTAATTTGACAAATTCAGGCTTCCCTTTAATCTTATTTACTACAAGTTCCCTGTATCATTTATAAATAATAGGCATTAAAGAGCTGTGTTCTAAGAGTAAAGGTAAATTTAAATCACAATGAGTATAAATATAATCTGAAGTTCCCGACTTTCTGTGCCTTACTCCCTCGGGCGGTGGGGGGGGGATTAAATTTAGCTACATTTCTGTTAAGCTTTATAACATAAGGCATTGATTTGGCACACTAAATATGCCCCACAGTAAGAATGCATTTGCTTAGAAACTGAAGCACTTTCGATAGAGACAGACTGGAAGAATTAAAATGGAAAGAGAAATTAGTAAGAAGTAAGGATAGGAATGAAGAATTAACAATCTGCAGCACTTCTGTTAGTCTCTATTAGAAGACAAAATTTGGCCATGTACTGATCTTATTCCAGAAGCTGATGAGATTAGTAGACAGGGGGTAAGTGTAAATAAATTTGACCATATTTTTCACTTTATACTGCAGTGTTTCCAAAAATGAAACATAGCTCTGATTGAGGAAATCTCTTGCTATACATACAACACCAGAGCACATTACCAGCCTAGGAAAAATGAGAGGCAGCATACTAATTAATAAACCCACTCATTTAGTGCAAAGCACCCTATGGAGGGACTTTCAGAGCTCCCAGACCAAAAGGCTTGCCAGCTAACAAAAGCAGATATTTCACTAGCTAAAGCAAATAGACACTGCTTTTTCTAAGGCTCCTAGCTTCACAGGAAAATGAAATTGACGGGGCCAGGGAGATGGCTCAGTAGAATAAGCGCTTGCCTGAGAAGTACAAGGGCCTGAGTTCAATACTCGGTTCCACTAAAAAAAAAAGAAAAGAAATTGAAATTGGCCCAAGTGGGGACTAGGAGGGTGTATGGGTAGGTGGCAGTGAGTGAACTTACTTTGGATACCTTCTAAAGCACTTTAGATTAGAAAGTTAAAACAATTTTGAATTTTATGAAAAACTAAATACTTAAATATAGAATTCTTACTTATTTACTTATTGACTACTTATGTACAAATGAACCCATGAGCATGGCAACTATAGCAAAAATGAGAATCTAGCTATGAATCTATATAGTGTAAGTGACGTCACATATTTGGAGTTATTATGTTAAAGTATGTGAAGAACAAATGTTTAATACATACATATTTTTCTTTGGAATGACAAAAAATCTGAAACTGAATAAAAGGTTCTACAATCTGAGGTACGGGATCTCAAGATAAATCCTGAGGACATTTCACTGACCTTCTCAGACCAAAAAGCTACAACTCTTGTTGCCTAGGTCCTGCTTTACCTTGGTCTTAACCATCCAGTAGAAAAGTATGAAGATGAAATATAGGAAATAAAGCCATGCTGTTTTGTTGAGCTGTGCGGGACTCAGGTCAATAATTTCTGGCATTGCCAGTTAAACAGAAGACCCAATGCTATTATGGGCTACTGGACTCTTTTAGAATATTTTGCTGAGTTTACACACCTATAATATTCAATAACGGAACTTAGAAAAAATAGGGTATACCGATGAATGTCCATTTTGTATTTGTGTATTCCTAGTGGTTAGGATAGATATATAGTTGCATTCTCTTAATGAATAGAATGATTTGTTCTAATGGTGTTTGTAAATAGGATCACAAGTCTGCATCTTGTACAGCAATTAACCACTAAGAAGAATATATGCAGTATATTATTTGTTGAAACTGTACTTTCGATTTGATTTGAAACTGTCTCATTGCTATATGTTTATCAATAAAACTTTGAAAAGAAAAAAAAAGTTGTGGCTCTACAACATAGCGAATGCATCAAATGCTGTTGAGTTGGTAAGTTTAAAACATGAAAATATTATATTGGTAAAAATAGATAAGCATGTACTTTATAATTGATATTTTCTGTTTTCTGTTGAATATGAAGTTAATGCATCATAGATCCTCCCTTACTGTGGAAGTTGCATCAGATTTCTTTTGAACATGTGTGTATAAAGTCAAAATTCAAGATGGATCTTTTATAATGTTGGTGAAGATATTATTGCCATTCAATTTGACATCTATATCATTTGTAGGAGTTTCCTTTTTTTTCACTGATCTCCTAATGCGTACTTTGGTCATAGAAGCAGTTTTAATGCAGACGTCTTAGGCTAACCCAGAGGAAGTGTGTGAAAGGAGACTAGGATTACTAGATTTGTGCCTGCATTACTTTAAATCTAAAGGAGGATTACACCCTAGAATTTTCAGTGCAAACTATAGTGCTTAAGATGATCATAAAATGTAAAAATCAATGATAATGGGGAAACTTAGATATTAGATGGATTGGAGTTTGAGCCAGACATGAAATCAAACACAGCATTTGAGTAGGCTACTAAAGAAAGTTAAAATCTCCATATTGAACAAAGGAGCAAATGAACAGAATGAACAGTATTATGAAGGGCTTAAAATAGATAAAAAGTGCACTTCTTTTGGAAAAAAATAAAGATAATGTAGCTCAAATGCAGACAGTAGGGATCAAATAGCAAAAAAATAATAATATGTAGAGATGTACATCACCTTTTTGAAGCTACTAGAAGTCATCTATTGTATAATACATTCCATTAAGCCATTAGATGTACTTGATATAACTGGACATTATATGGGATCATCAAATATTTGCATTATATACTTTTTGTTATCTGACTTACTTTGCTCAATTATACTGTGTTACATATTTCCATAGTTTGTTTATTTGTATTTCTTTATACTAAGTCAATTTGTCATTATACTACAATACATTTTTGCATTATCTTTGTAGAGGCCTATTTGGAAAGTTGAAATTTTTGGTCTAAGCAAAAAATACTCTATGAAATGGTTAAATATGTTTTTGATGAAAATATACATTCATTTCCTTGTGGTATATATTTAGCTGTGGAATATTTAGATCCAATAATTTTCAGGTATTTAGTCTTAGTATACATTAGCAATCAGTGTCCTAAAGCTGTTGAACCAATTACCCTTTTACCAGTAATGCATAAGCATCCTAATTGAAGCTGGCTGTGGTGACATGTGCCTGTAATCTCAGCATTTTGTAAGGTTGAAGCAGGAGGATCCTAAGGCTGAGCTTAGCCAGGGTGGGCAGCTTACTGACTTAAGAAGAATCTGACTCAAAAAAAACCAATTACAATGGCTGCAAATGTAGCTGAATTTTTTTTAAATATTTATTTATTACATTTATTTATTGTGTGTGTGTGTGTGTGTGTGTGTGTGTGTGTGTGTGTGTGTGTGGCCAGCTCAGCCCACCAGGGGGCGGGGATGGCTGGCATGTGGTGCTGGGGGATCGAACCGCGGTCCCTGTGCTTTGCCAAGCTTGTTTCAAGTAGGTGCTTTAGACCACTGAGCCATTTCTCCAGCCCCTGTAGCTGAATTTTGAATGATTCTTCTCACCAATGCTTGGAATTGCACATTTTTGTTTCTGTTCATTTCAGCTGCTCTGATGTAGCATGATATTGCCTTAAATTTTTAATATGAAATTCTCTGAGCAATAATTAGTTTAGGCATGACTTTAGGAATAACATGTTTAGTGACCTTCTGTATACCTTCATTTGCAACAGCCTCATTTAAGTTTCATTTATTTTCTATTGGAGTTTTCTTTTTTCTTTTTCTTTTTTGTATGGGTTTTGATTCATGCCACTTGTGTGAGTATATATTGTGAAGGCTGTATATTTACTCAAATTGTAGCTTATTTATTTATTTATTTATTTGGTTCAGGGTCTCATTACCCAACTTGGCCTCATAGTGATCCTGCTGTCTCAGTCTCCTCAATTCTGGGATTAAATGTATGTGCTGGCACACCCAGGGTTCTGGGATGGGCATGATAAGCGGTACTGGGGATTGAACCCAGGTCCTTGCAAGTGTCAGGCAGGTGCTTAGACTACTGAGCTACCTCTCCAGCCACTTACTTTTATAAATATAAATTTTGTAGACTAGATATTTTTGACAATACTGGGAATCTAACCCAAAGCTTCCTGCTTGCTAAGAAAGCATTCCATAACTTATCACTCCTAGCCCCAAATTTTCAGTTTAAAATGATACACTATTTCAAATATTTTTATATGGATATGTGATTTGTGTTTGGGAAAATGCCTCTTCCAGCCACAGTAAAATATATTCTACTGTGTCTTTTCTCAAATAACGCATTGTGTGGACTTTCATGTTTAGGACTACAATGGACTCATTGTTCATTTATATTATCTAATGAGATATTTTATTGTGAACACCTAATTGGTTCAGTACAACTTACTGAAAGCACTGAGCTTTTCCTAGTATAGAAATGGGAAGACTTGCCACAAATCTAGTTAACGTACATACACAGGACAATTGTTAGACTCTTCATTTGCTTATACTTCTATCATGGAGTAAATATCATAATATCCACCATAGTGTGGGCCCTCAATTCTTGCTGTCTAACAATGTATACAGTTTATGTTTGATTTTTAAAATATGTTCTTAATCAAATTTACCCTATTGTATAATTTGTAGGATATCACACATGCATAGACACACATACAAACACAAAAAAACCTTGCAAGGTTTTTATGGAATTTTAATTGAAGTTTGGGGAATTTAAAACATCAAGTGTTTGAGTTTTTTATGTATTTAGTACAAGGTTTACAAGGTCCCACTACACAGATCAGACTCATAGTGACCCTCCTGTTTGCAGCCTCCCAAGTGCTGGGATTACAGGCGAATGCCACCAGGCCCAGTCTTAATGGCACTCTCAGCATGCCCCAGTGGGACAGGGCCATCGAGGCATTCCAGGGATTGAAATGCAGTCCCTGTGTCTTTCAAAACAGGCGCTTTAATCCACTGAGCTTTCTGACCGGTCCAGACATTGCATGTTTTAAAGCATGAAAATGCTATATCTTTCCATTTATTGGGTATTTGTTAATTTAGTACTGTTTAGTAGACTTCAGTGGAGATTTACATTTTTTTTTAAATTCATGAGCATGTTTTAAAGTTTTTTTTTCTGTGTTTTAGGGAAGGCTCTAAGGAGTGTTCAGGGTCTCACTGCTAGATCGGACTCATAGTGATTCTCGTGTTTACAACCTTCTAAGTGCTAGGATTACATGCATGCGTCACCACGCCCAGTCTCAATTGCTGTCTCAGCATGCCCCGGGGGCTGGGCTGGCAAGGAAGGCCTGGGGATTGAACCCCTG
>NW_004524818.1:2887367-2889291 GCF_000260255.1 Octodon degus | reverse complement strand
CACTGAGCCATCTCCCGGGTCCCTCTTTGTATGTTTTTGAATATCTGTTACATTTATTATTTCACAGGAATTTTAATTATAACATTTCCGCTCCCCTGGAATGCATTATTTGCTGTTTTCCTAACTTCTTGAGATGGATAGTTAGATATTTTATTTTCATCCTTCTTCTTAAATATATACATTTATTAATTTTCTAATGGTACTGTAACAAATAGTGTTTTAAAACAACATAAACATTATTGATTAAGCATTTAAAATCACACATTTCTTATGTTCTGTTTTATTTCTTATGTTCTGTTTATTTCTTATGTTCTTCATAAAATTTAGCTATGCTTTTGTCCTGTTCCAGGTACCTGAACATTGGCACAACCCCAGGCCTAAGCAAACACTAAAACGGAGAGCATTTATTAGTTTATCCGAGAATCAGCTGCCCAAGGCAAAACACATTTCCTGTCAAATTGCACCTATCATGCAATCTGCTTACTTGTGGTCAGTTTCCTGACTTCTACTCACAAGTTGCTTATTTGTATGTAAAATAGAGAAGACTTTTTTGTGTTTTACTTTGAGATATTTATGAATTTTTGAGATCAGAGCATTCTTTCTAACCCAGTAATCTTTTTAGTAGAGTCTCATTGTATAAATGTAGATTATTTGTCTTTATTTTGCAATTGTCTTGTGCCATGACTGGGACTATGTGATGCTTACTCCTCAGACTGTGATGTTTTTAACAAGGTACTAATGTTAGCTTTTCAGACTCTTGACCTTCATAACTAGGAAAATTGCTACTCAGAGACAAGAACAACTCCTAATCCAGTGTTCCACATATTCATGTGCTGCAGCATGATTGGCAACAACTTTGCTTTTTTAAATGGGATTCCTCTGGTAAGATTTTTTTTTTCTGCTTTAGCAAGCATATTCCTGGAAATAGTCTCCTACTATTTTTTTCCTGAGTAATAAACCATGATTAATTCAATTGGTAAAGATTCTCTGTAACTGTTTTCTGGGAGGTTTTGTTTGTTTTGTGGTATGAAGAATCCCTGGGAATTGAACTTAGAACCTTGCTTTTGTGAGGCAGATACTGTACTACGGAGCTATATCAGTAGTTCACCCATAACTGTTTTCTGTGACCACTTATGTTGGATGATATCCTTGATTCTATGGGTAATTCTCAATTCACAGGCCTTTCTGTTGTCTGCTTTTCCATGAGTGACATGCCTTTTCCTCTGTGGCACACACTTGGTTAAGAATCTAATAATGGAAAAACTCACAAAACAAAATTGGGAAGTTCAGTGGACTCTAGAAAACTTAAGGTCTTCCCAAATTGGTTCATCTATGACCTCTTCTTTCCTTCATCAAATAATTTACTTCACCTTTTGATGATTTTCTCCCTTTTTCAACAACTTTTAGCATGCTTCAATTCTTTGATCTGCCCTTCAGTATCCCTACTTATACATTTTACTCCTGTTTTATCTATCCTTTAAAGTCACTAGACAGCTAATCCTCCTCTTCATCATTGACTCCTTTGAGAAGATGGAAGGCCTTAAATGAAATTACTTGATGTATAAAAATTAAATTAAATTGACTGGACAATTTATCAACACATATGGGGTTTGGAGACACCCAGACATCCATTTGGTGTATCCTTTTTCTGTTACACAAACTTTCTTGTGCCACATATTTCACATTACATATCAGGGGAAAATATCTTAGCCTTCTCCACAAATATTGATGTGAAAACTTTAGCCTTTGTACTCAGCAGGTAAACTCAATTTGTGTTATCTATATTAAATGTAATCTTGATGAAATATAAAATCAAGGACACCATGGTAATAGAAACCTATTGTATAAGTGTCCTTATATTAAAGAAGCATTTTATATGTTGTATTATTTGGTTTATTCTGGATTCATAGTTTAAGATTCAGAA
>NW_004524818.1:2876618-2887267 GCF_000260255.1 Octodon degus | reverse complement strand
ATATAATTTGGGAAGTAGTTTCCCAGTTCCAGACACTGTAAAAAAATTAGCTTACAAAATTTCTTACAGAAACTCTTTTTAAATTTCTTAAAGATAAACCTTATGTTTATGCAAATGAAATACTCTTAGATTCATACAAATAATTTAGACTAAGGTTCTAATATTTCCCATGTAAAAATATTTTCATATATAATAATTAAGGCATTTTGAGTTTAAATTCACATAATATTTAAATCATTAGCAAATTGCGGTAGTTAAACATTATTGGCTTAACAAAGAAGTTGTGACTTTTGAAATATCAAAATTAATTATAATTCAAGAATATACTATTTTATGCTTTGGTATATGTTCTTCCTGAACATAATCAAATCCAGTGCTCAAATAACTTAGATACTGTAGTTATGATTAAGAAAAATATAAATTTACACTTAAGGAAATTGAATCTGTTTAGCAATTTAAAATGTTAAATTTATTCTAAATTACATTAGAATATTATTGAATATATAGATCACTTTTAAATAAGATAAAACCTTGAAGTCCTAATCATTCAGGGCTAGGTTATTATATTTTTTATTCTGCATATTACAGAGAAGCCAAATACTTAGTTCAATTAATAAATTTTGTCCACATTGAAAAAAAAATATTGTTTAGATCTCGAATATCCCCCCAAAGTCTCATGTTAAGCAGTAGGGCTGTGGCAAGTGATTACATCATGATGGAGTGCTAGACTCATTCGAGAATTCATCCATTGCTGAGTAAAGGTAAATGTGCTGTCAGATGGTGAAACTGCTTGGACTTGAGTCACAATGGGTGTTGCCTGAAAGGGCATCGTGTATTTTCATCCCTGACTTTTCCTTTCTTTCTCTGCTTCTCAGTCATCATCATATGAGCAGCTTTCCTCTACCAGGCTGTTCCACAGTACTGCTTCTGTCCTGGAGTCAGCTGACCATTCATGGAAACTGTGAGTCAAAATAAATCACTTCTCCTTTAAATACAGGTTCCACCAAAGGGAAAGTTAACTACTAAATTCCTGTAATCGCAGCTCTTCCAATTACCAAACTATTATTCCTAGAGATGGTCTCTTCCAGACCTTACACTTCCAGTCGCATGGATATCAGTTCCAGAAGCTCAGATGACAGCTACACATGTTGCAGATGACTTTGAGAACAACTTTCTCACATACTTTGAATTACAAATGCTGGTGAAAAATCCTTGTACTATTTGTGCTTGTCCCCTGAAAAATATGAAAGTACCATCTATGTCCCATATGACTACCTCTATAAGCCCTAGAACAATTTTAATTATACTCACATAACCTAGGTAGGTTTGCTTTGTGGTTCAAACTTTAAATTGATGGCTGCAAGTGCTATAGACACCAACACTATCTGTGATCATACATAAAGACCTAGGGAAAAGTTTAACCCACTTTTTGGAATCACAGCTGTGTCTGTCTGGTGTTACCACAGGCTTAGGTATCTCACACCTTCTTCCTGATAGATAGATTTCTTTCACCTTTTGGGGCTCAAGAATTGCAGCTCAAAGTTCCACAACCATTAGTACCACCTTTGCTTATCCTGAGGAACCCAGGGACAGACCTACCCACATTCTTAACTATTCAGATTATGGAAGCTGCTGCCACAAGTCACCATGTTGTCAAAATCAGTCCTGTGAAGCCCAGAAACATACATTTGGGATTCTAGTCCACTGCATAGTTTTGAAGCTGCTTACATGAACTTCCGCAGTCTAACTTATGGAAATACTCAACGACACTGCTCACATCAACCACTCAGGCAGGAATCATACAGAGATTCTACATTTGAGCTGACCTATAACAAAACAAAAAAATCAAACAGATATCTTATACTCTACGTAAAGGCAAAATAAGTTAAAAACAATTTTCTTAAATCTGAAGAAACAAATATTAAGCACAAACATCAACACAAGGACATAAGAAACATAAAGGACAAATGAGAGATTCAAAGAAGAAGAAATCTCTGAAAATAAATCACAAAGATAATAAAATCTATAAATGTCTAAAAAGAATTTAAAATATTTATCTTTAAAAGTCAGTAGGATGCAGGAGAATAAAGATAAAGGGTACAATGAAATCACAAACATAACTCAGGATATGAAGGAGAAATCCATCAAAGAGAAAGAAATCATGAAAAACTGACTATTTAGAAATATTGCAGCTAAAATTACTGTAATAAAAAACAAAATTGAGATCTTCTAAAACATACTAGAACATGGGAAATGTATAATTTTGCAGTGTCAGTACTGGTCTTTTGAATAAACCCAGTCAGATCAAAACAAAACAAAACTGAGAAGGCAAGAAAAAAGAAAAGTAAAGGTATGGAAATTTTAGAAGGTAAGGAAAGGGAATGTCATTGAAAAATAATTTCACAAAATAATAACTGAAAACATGCTAAGTATTCAAAAAGTTATGCATATGGGGACCCAATAATCTGAAATAATTCCCATAGTTGCAATAAATGCATGTGTCTTTCGACAAGGTATGTTACAGTCAAAACGTTGGAAATATACCAGAAAAAAAGAATTCTAAAAGAGCAAGAGAATGATACCTGTGAACTAAGCAACTGAACTGAAGATGGTAAACTGTAAAAGTAGTTTCATGCTTGGAGTGCCTGTCATTCTGGTTTTCTGAATACGGGCTGCTTGTCATGACATGCCAGTTGCTGCTGTGCTGTCTCTCAGGTAGATGACTGTTCAAAAAGAAGGGGGTGGTGAATGAAGGCAAGAAATAGGGAAAGGAATATTGTGGGACTGTCCTGTTTTAAGGTTGTATATGGTTAGATTTTTGAACTTATGTGTAAACATAAGAAGTATATAATTCTTTATGCTTATTTTTTAAAATATATTCTAATTTTTGAATGTTTTTTTCATCATATTCTATAGGGACTTGAAGTTCAACAAATCAATACTTGATGAAAAATATCTGTTCCATGTTATGCCTAAGATGTTTGATATTCAGACAGATAGTGAGGGTAAGCTTAACAGCATAGGTTGTATGGTAATAACAATAAGCTTGTGTCCTGGATGGTTAACAACCTAAGTTTACAGAAGACCTAAATTAGAGAAAAAGGAGGGCTGCAAGGAAAGCCAACATTTTGGCCCTAGCCTTCCAAGGTCAATGAAGACTCAGGATATATGAGGACTTGTACTATAATGTCATGTAACTCTGTAGTGTCCCAAATTTTTTGTTCAGGGGGTTATGGGGCCAAAGAGGAAAGTGATCGATGATGTAGAGTGTGCCTAAGGAGAGTCACATGGAGAGAAAACATTCTCTCAGGCTTTCACAGAGAGCACATTGGCCAAGCACTGGCTGTGACTCATCCACATGGCTGACACTGACAAAGGTTCTACAATCTGAGGTACAGGATCTGGGATAAATCCTGAGGGGATTTCACTGACCTTCTCAGACCCAAAAGTTACAACTCATTGCATAGGTCCTGCTTTTACCTTGATCTTAACCATCATGCAGAAAAGTATAAAAACGAAGTATAAGAAGTAAAGCCATGCTGTTATGTTGAGCTGTAGGGGACTCAGGTCAACAATTTCTGACATTGCCAGTCAAGCAGAAGACCCAATACTATTATGGACTACTGAACTCTTTTAGAATATTTTGCTGAGTTTACGCACCTAGAATATTCAAATAACGGAACTTAACAAAAAAAGGGCATACAGATGAATGTCCATTTTGTATCTGTGCATTCAAAGTGGTTAGGATAGATGTATAGTTACATTCTCTTAATGAATAGAGGGATTTGTTCTAATGGTGTTTGTAAATAGGATATCATGTCCGCATCTTGTACAGCAATTAACCATTGGGAAGAATGTATACAATGTGTTAATTATTGAAACTGTCCTACGATTTTGGTTTGAAACTGTCTCATTGCTATTTGTTTCTCATTAAAATTTTGGAAAAAAACATCAGATATTAAAAAAATAAATAAATAAATAAAGTCAATTAGCTTATTCAGCAAAAAAAAAGGGCAAGAGAAAATCATTAATTCGCATGCAAGTGAAAGGTCCATCATATTGAAGCAGATTTAGGAGCGAATTCATATACCAGAAGAGAATGTGATGCTATATTCAGAACAATGAAAGAACAACACCAACAAAAACATTATAATTAACAAAATCGTCCCTCACAAATTGACAAATACAGTACTTACAAAATGAGCACTGGCACTAGCAGATCAGCATAACAAGAATTATTTTAAAGGAGTTTTGTATGAAAAAGCATGCCAAATACCAAATGAATAAATATAGTATACTAAAAGAACACAAGAGATAAAGAGTCATACAAAAGATAAAGGAAAGTTAATCAATGTTTAGAATAACAGAAAGTCAACAAATTATAAACAAAATGAATGAAAGATATAATATGTAAACATATGCACAAAGTACAACAAATAAAATGATAGGAGGAAGTTTATACTTAGCAATAATAACTGTAAATGGATCAAATTGAACAATTAAAACTTATGGGTGAAGTGATTGGATAACTAAATCAAACAACAGCAACAACGAAAAACGCAGTTACTACCTACCTATAAGAAACTTGTATTATTGGTAACTATCCACATGGACTGTCAGTAACAATTCTAGAATAGATAAAATGTGCAAATGAAAAACAAAAATGGTACTTAAGTCAAAAGCTATGAAAATAAAAAATATATATTTTGAAACATTTTCAGTTCACCCAACAAATTTAACAATTATAAACATGAATGCACCTAACACAGACTACCACAAATATATTAAACAAATATAAAGATGAAAGGGAGAATTCAACTGTCATGGAAGTACAGGCAGAGACTTCAGCATCTCATTGTGTTCAACGGACAGATACTTACAGAATATTTTATCCATGGCAGCTGAACACACCTTCTCATCAACACATGAACATTCTCTGAGATAGAGCATATTTAAGCTGTAAAATAAGGCTCAATAAATTAAGTTTCCAATCATATCATCCGTCTTCTCAGACTCCATCAGATAATACTGTGAAATCAATAAAAAGAAATATGAAAAGTGTACAGATACCTTGAAGTTTTTCCTGACAATTGCATACAGGAATTAATCAAAAGAGAAATTTAAGTTTGGAGAGATAGACATTACTCAAAACAATTTAAAAAAAAAACACTGTTTCATTAATCATCAGAAAATGAATACAAAAAGCTGCTATTTAACACCAGTTCAAATAGCTATCCAAACTAAAAATACCTTATATACTGCTGGTGGGAATATAGATTATTACAGCCATTATGGAAAACAGTGTGAAAATCTCTCAAAAAAATAAAAAGAGAGCTAGCAGATGATTCAGTGATTACACAGCCAAAGAAGAAAAATGGGTATACTTCAGTGCTTATACTGCATGCCCATGTTTGTTGTGGCCATAATTACAATAGCGAAAATATGGAATCAATCCAAAATCCTTTTAATTGATGAGTGGATAAAGAAAATATAGTATTGTCTTAGTTACTTTTCTTATTTTTGAGATGAAAATATGCAACATCCTAAGTTAAAGGGATAAGATTTATATATCTCACACTTTGTAGCATTTTCAGTCTACAGTTGGCTGGCTCCAGGGTAGGAAGGCATGGCAGAGGTGTGTCACCGAGGAGAAATGGTCATGGCAAAGCAGAGCAGGCAGAAGGAACTAAGAAAGAAGCAGCAAGCAAGAAGCAAGAAGTGGCCATAACAGCTTCTTTCTACCTGTTTATATTTTCTTAGGATGGGTAGCCCTCACACCCAAAACTATGCCAAAATAATCAGTGGACTAATTTAATCTTCACACACACTTAACACCGAATACTATAGTTTGAGAAATCTCAACAAAATGGCTTTTGGGGAACACTATACACAAACCACACCAAGTACAACCTACGCAATACACTACTAATCTGACATAAAAATTAAATACTATGATTTCACCAAAAGAGATGGAACTGAAGGTCATTAAGTGAAATAAGGAAGACAGAAAAAGACAAGTACCACATGTCTTACTCATTTGTGGAAACTAGTAAATCAACTGGATAGAAAACACTTAGGGAATAGTTGTCACTAGAGAGAGGGAAGGGAAAAGGGAAAAGAGGACAGAAAGGAACTTAACAAGGGCACCAAAATCACAGAATAGCATCAGTACTTCTGGTTTGTCTTTAGCATAATGCAGTTATATTAGCTAAAATAATCTATGCTGCGTTTCAAAATGGTGAAGATGAGTAAGAAAGTCTCAAGACATGAAAATTATAGATAAGTAAATGAAAGTGTTAGTTACCCAGATTTTGATTATTGCAAATTATATGCATGTATTGAACTACCAAAATGTACCCTGTAAAGATATTTAAAATCATATCAATTAAAAAATAGAATTTTCTGATCTCCTTGGACTCTCAGAGATTCTAACCTACTTTACACAGGCAGCAAAAAGTATTGTATGGGAATTATTAATTATGCCATGAAGTTACTTTTCTTTCAATTATTCCATTTAACCCTTGCACAATATAGAAATTGGAGAGGTAGTTCTCTGGAGAATAGTTCATCAGACTATTCTTGAACCAAATTAAAGGGGCGCTTGCTTCAATCTTCTGATACTAAGATTTTGGCAAATTCCCCAGACTCCAACTCAAGGGATACGGGAGACACATGGATGATAAAAACATCTTAATTGTTGAATTCAACCAAAACTCTCTCAAAAGCTCCAAAAGGCAATGCTGTGAGATAAAGAGCATTTTTAAGGGGACCAAGTAAATGACATCATAAGGAATCATTTCCTTCCCTGGCGAGTGTGAAAACAAGACCTACAGGGTTTGTATATCTGAGTTCTATCCATCAGTTTACTTTTGCTTTACCTTTTTCTACTGTATCTTTTTTCTTCTCTTCTCACTAGCAAATGCTGTAACTATCCCTTGCTGATTTTTCAATATTTTCTTAATATAGCTTAGTATGTACACAATCGCTATGTCAAATAGTATGAGCCTTTCTCACTCAAATATGTTATTTCAATCAAGTGTGTTGCAGAAATTCTGCAGGTATATTACATCAATTAACATATTGGAAATGTGTGTGAGTCATATTTGAAAACGTTCAGTATATTCAGATGTAGCAAAGTGCATTTTCATGTACAGCTAATTGTACTAAGTTGGCATACCACTCTGGAAAGCAACTTAGCAACCAATCAATACCTTAAATAGTTAAAGTATCTATATTGCACAACTTGAAATTTCATGCTTAAAGGCAGTCTTCCACCTAGTGTAAGGAAATACAGACAGAACTATTTATTCTAGAAATGTTTGTCATAATTAAAAAGTGCAAAAAGGGTGAATGCCACCAACAAGAGACCAGAAGAATACATTATTGCATAATCATACAAAATAATACCGTGCAGCTGTGAAAACAACTGGACTACAATGCATTTCAACATAGATGAATCTCACATATTAAAGAGTTTAAAAATGTAAATTACGAGGCATTTACAAAGCATGCTATTTATATAAAACTTTTTAAAAGTAAAACACAATTTTATCTTTTCTATGGCTATTTATGTATAAAATAAAGATTGGGAAATGGTTTGCAAATCGAAGCTAGTGCTTATTTTATAGGAAGTGAGACGGAAAGAAAATGAAAAATGAGAATCTGGATGGAAGTTCAAAAGGATTAGTCTTATGGATAATATTGCATGGATATAGTATAGTCATTATATTCGTTATACAAATGCTAGCAAGATGCACATATTTACATATGACACAATAAAATAAAAATGATCAGAGAGAGACAGACATCAATATTAAAATGTTCATAATAATGTATTATAGATTATAGATGCATATGTAATAGGTTACTTTTGCACACATTAGTTATGTTTATTGTATTATTTCTTTTATTATACAACATAATATGAATTATACCATTCTTTCTTCTAGTGGCTTTTTTTTCTTTTTTGGCAGAACTGGGGATTGAATTTCCCTGCTTGCCAGGGTAGAGCTTATTACACTGAGTCATCTCTCCAGCCCATTCTACTGTCTTTTAACACACTTACACCCTTATACATACTACATGAAGATTTTTCATATATGGAAAATATTTCAATATGTGCAACTGTTGAATTACCATTTACAAAAGGTGAGACATTCTATATGATCAAATTAGTTAAATACCTAAAAGTTTATCCATTGATTTTCCATAATGGATAGTATAGATAACGGTCTATTAAATTCTTTACATAGCAGAGAGTCAAGGACAAGTGAATCGTGGTATACTTTGAAATACTGGTAATTTCTTTTGACGTGAAAAAACTTCTCAGCAAGAGTAGGTCCCAGGTGTTAATTCTTTCATCAGTTTCCCGTGAGATTTGATTTCTGTCCATGAACTCTTTGCCCATGCCTATGTCTTCAAGAGTCCCTCCTAATTTCTCTTCCAGGAGATATAGTGTCTCTGCTTTAATGTTTAGATCTTTAATCCATTTTGACTTTAGTTTAGTGCATGGTGATAGACCTGGGTCAAGTTTGAGTTTTCGGTATGTAGAGAGCCAATTTTTCCAGCACCATTTGTTAAAGAGGCTGTCTTTCTTCCAGTAAGTATGTTTGGCCCCTTTGTCAAAGATAAGGTGGCTGAGTGTGTTCGTAAGGGCTTCAGCGTCTTCTAATCTATTCCATTGATCCTCAGGTCTGTTTTGATGCCAGTACTATGCTGATTTTATCACAGTAGCCTTGTAGTATAATTTCAAGTCAGGAATTGTAATGCCTTCTGCCTTGTCTTTATTGCCCAGAATTGCCCTTGCTATTCTAGGTCTTTTCCGGTTCCAGATAAATTTTAGGAATAATTTCTCTATGTCTGTGAGGTGTGTCGGTGGTAGTCTGATAGGGATTGCATAAAATCTGTACAGCAATTTTGGGAGTATGGCCATCTTCACAATGTTGGTTCTTCCTATCCAGGAGCATGGAATATCTTTCCATATTCTGAAATCCTCTAGGATGTCTTTTTTCAGAGTACTGTAATGTTCCTTGAAAAGATTTTTGACTTCTTTAGTTAGATTAATTCCAAGGTATTTCATTTTCCTCGGTGCTATTGTAAAAGGTATTGTTTCTATAATTTCCCTCTCAGTGTGTTTGTTGTCTGTGTAGAGGAATGCTATTGACTTTTGGGTATTGACTTTATAATGCTGTAAAATACTAAAAAAATTATAACACATATGTATTTGAGCATTTCTGAGAAAAGACACGTAGACAGTATGCACAAAATGTCTTTATGGGGTGCTAACAGGAAAACATTCAGTGTTTCCCAATATATCTTCTGCAGTAGACCTGTTGAACTGTGTGACTTCTAGTTCTTCCCCAACTTCAAAATAGCCATGAAAGCTTAACATTTTTAATTGATTCCGTACAATGAGGCAGCAACAAAAAGGTAATTAATGATACTTATGAAAGAGGACAACCAGAACTGATTTAGAAAATGGGAAGAAACATTGGTTATTTTCAGAGAAAGAGGGGATATTTTGAGAGGGATTAATAACACTGTGTCTTTCACTTCAATAAATTTAATTTAAATACTCATTGTATTTTATTACATCACATATATATTCATATATACTTAAACATACTGTAGTGTTTATATTTGGACCAAGAATATAACATATATTTGGATCAAACCCTTTACAACTGTGAATATGAATAAGCATTAAACTGTCATCCAAAAAGCAGAAGGAATGCTGCCATAGGTTAATTGCATTTTAATCTATGTGGCCTTGACATTTTGACTCATAATTAATCACTGATGATGTGAACATGTCATTTCACATTGCACTCATAAACTTTGTAGAATAATGTTTGCTCACATACAAATGTAAATTATGAAAATTTTAGTCACCTTTTAGTGTGAGAAAGTCACAATTTTGTGTAACAAAATAATGTTTGAAGTTAATAACAAAATAACCAAAAACAATGAGAAACTTAATCATTTCTATTTGTTTATAGATAATAGTGCTTCCTTGAGTAGACTTATCAGAGCATGAAGATGTTCCTGTACAAATATCTGTCTGGGTGTGAAGTGGAATATGTATGGAACATGACTTCACATATGTCATGATAAAAATCATTTAGATACATCATAGATCATATAGCATGTAATCAGAGAATTACGACTTATTTATAATGCTATAATCTATTGGAATTACTGCCACAAATATTGTTGTTGTTAGCTAATTATAGAACATTGACTCAATATTAAACAAATTCTATACACTCTATTAATATTTATTTAACAAAATATATTTTTCACAATAAATTTTCTGAGTTTAAAGTGGTTTTCATGCAAATGTTATTTACTCAGGGTGTCTCATTCCTTTTCAAATGATGTTATGGATTTTGATTACTTTAGAAAAGTAAAAGTGATTTAAAGAGTACAATATCTCTCTTTGTTCTCTGATTAAATGACATATTGTTCAAAATGACTGACCTATAAAAAATCAATTACCATAATTTCATTTCCAGTAGTCCTTTCTGAGCCTCATTCTAATTATTTAAAATTGTAAACAATTAGAACTGTATAAGTATAACATTTTCAGGTCTTGCAATTTAATATTGAAAATTGAGGTCAGCAGGAGAGATACTACTATATGAATGCAA
>NW_004524818.1:2872305-2876402 GCF_000260255.1 Octodon degus | reverse complement strand
TTTTATTACAGCACTAAGTCATTATTTTGTATCATTTTAACACCTTAGAAAGGGTAAACATATTCTTATTTTCCTTTTTCTCTCCACAATTTCACTGAGAAACAAATAGCAATGAGACAGCCTCAAATCAAATTGGCAGGACAGTTTCAACAATGAACACACTGCATACTCTCCTCCCAGTGGCCATCCACTGCACAAATGCAGGCATGATATCCCACCCACAAACACCTTAGAACAAATCCTTCCATTCATCAAGAGAATGCAACCACATATCCATCCCAACCATTCTGAATACACAGATACAAAATGGACATTCATCAGCATCCCCTCTCCTGTCCAACTTCGTCATTTGAATACCATAGGTGTGCCAACCCAGCAAAACATTCTAAAAGAGTCCAGCAGTCCACAACAGTTCTGGGTCCTCCGCCAGACCGGCAATGTGAGAAACCGTCGACCTGAGTCCCCCACAGCTCAACACGACACCATGGCTTTACTTCTTATACTTCGTTTTAATACTTTTCTGCTGGATGGTTAAGACCAAGGTAAAGCAGGACCTATGCAGCAAGAGTTGTAGCTTTTGGGTGTGATAAGGTCAGTGAAATCCCCTCAGGATTTATCCTGAGATCCTGTACCTCAGATTGTAGATCCTTAATCAGTGTCAGCCATGTGAATGAGTCACGGCCATTGCTTGGCCAATGTGCTCTCTGTGAAAGCCTGGGAGAATATTTTCTCTCCATGTGCCTCTCCTTAGGCACGCTCTACATCATCGATCACTTTACTCTTTGGCCCCATAATCTCTTGATCATCACCTCAAGAATGGATGAAAAAGTTGTGGTATTTTTATACCATGGAGTATTACTCAGCTTTAAAAATGATAAACTCGAAGCCTTTATATTGAAGTGGATGCCACTTGAAGATATACTCATAAGTGAAATAAACCAGACACACATGTGTAAATATCATGGTTTCCCTAGTATAAGAATTCAAAAGAAGAAATACAAATAGAAAGGTATAATGCAAGTAAAAGGAAAGCAAGAACTCAAGGACTAACTAATTAAGAGAAGGAAAGGAGAAGAGCTAAGAAATATGACAGTGGCAAGCCATACAGTTATATGAATAAGATGGGTAAGGCAATGATTCTGAGAATCTTCACAAGAGTTTTTAATCTAGCAGTTAATTGGAAGGATTCTCACCCTGACTAACTATATATACTGACACCTGTGAACGAAGCAACTGCACTGAAGATGGCAACTTGTAATAGTAGGTTCATGTTTACAGTGCCTGTCATTCTGGTCTTCTGAATACAGGCTGCTTGTTGTTACATGCCAGTTGCTGCTGTGCTGTCTCTCGGGTAGATGATTGTTCAAAAAGAAGGTGTTGAATGAAGGCAGGAGACAGGAAAAGGAATGTTGTGGGGCTCTCTTGCTTCAAGGTTGTATATGGTTAGTTTTCTGGACTTATGTGTAAACATAAGAAGTATATAATTCTTTATGCCTCTTTTTAAAATATATTATTAATTTTTAAATATATTTTCATCATATTCTGTAGGGACTTAAAGTTCAACATATCAGGACTTGATGAAAAATAACTGTTCCATATTATGCTTAAGATGTTTGGTATTCAGATAGTGAGGTTAAGCTCAACAGCCTAGTTTGCATGGTAATAACAACAAGCTTCTCTTCTGGAGGATTGACAACCTAAGTTTGCAGACCAAAATTAGAGAAAAAGGAGGGCTGCAAGGAAAGTCAGCATTTTGGCTCTAGCCTTCCAAGGTCAATTAAGATTTAAGACATATGAGAAGTTGTACTGTAACGTCATGTAACTCAGTATTGTCCCAAATTTTCTGGCATTGAAGTTGTGATAATCCTCCTGGTTTAGTATCCCAAATGCTGGTATTCCACTTCTGGGCTACTACTCCAGGTTTAGTATACATTATATACATTCTAGTCTTGAATATCCAGACAATGCTTTCAAAGTTAAGAATAATAATGAAATGCGTTTCTGAAAACTATTTTCTGATGCTGCATTGATATTATAAGCTTATATTTTTGCAGAAAAGTATTAGTCTTAAGGCAGTAGTAAAAGAATAAAACAATATTTTTAAATTTAAGTATAATAAAAATCAAAACTGATAGAACACAAAGTGCAATTGTTTTTGTTAAAGAATGACTGATGTTATTTCACATTTGAATTTATTTTTCCATATTCCTTTAATCCTGAATTATTTGGAATGAACTCATGTGCTTATTTTCTAGTTATTATATTCAAATCCTCAGAATTAATATTGGTCTTATCAGTTTGAAAAATGATTGATTATTTCCTAGAAAGGGTTTTAGAAAATAGTAACTGAGTAGATCCTATATTTTTTATTATAATTTTGAAAAGATGTTGAAAACTAATCATTCTCATTTTATGACTTAATCACAGAGTCTGGTCAAATACATGAATGCTATAATTTGAAAACAAACAGCAAGGAATGTAATATAATATTCTGGGTTGGGTTTTTAAAATATTAGTACAATACAGATGTCAAACATTTCCATGCAGACAAGATTTGAAACAGTAAAGTATCTAATGCAAATAAACGAAATCAAACTCTGCAAAGGGGCATTTTTTTCTATATTTTTCTAAGCTTTATTTCTCTTTTGCTTGTACATCTTCATCATTAGCCCTATTACATATTATTGTTCCTCTGCAATCCGTTCTCTGTTCCTTCATCACAAGAATGTGCTCTCTTACCCATCACTACCACCATGACTGGAAGAGTCAGCCCCAGCCCCAGCCCCAGACCGACACATCCTGCTCCCACTCAACATGCCTGTCTGTAGCTACATTGACACAATGTCTCCCAGAACTATTCTTTGTTACACAAACTTACACTAAAGACCACAGTCTTTATCTCTTCCTTGAAGTCCAATCTGTTGCTTATCCCTATAAAGTCACTTTGGGTCACAAGATCACAAAGATTCATTATCATCTTCATCCAAATTCTAGAAGAAATAAAGTACCAAGAAATAAAATACTTCCTTCACCATCCTCATTGCCTTCATTTATCTTTTAATCTTCAAGACCTCTGGGTACCAAAGTCACTCCCACAGTCTTCTTGTTTCTGGCTAGTTCCTCTCCAGAGACTCAAAGCAGCCTCTTTTCTTGCCAAATGTTTTTATGCAATCATGCTCCTAGAAAATGAGCACTTGGACTCTACAAAGCGCTTTCAAAATGAGATTCACACAAGTCAAGATGGGCTCTGCCCAGTCTCAGCTTCCTTCAAGATGGTTTCAGGACCTCCTGCCAGCTTTCCTGGTTGCATTTTTATTTCCCGTAGATAGCGTTTCACTTCCCTTCATTCCAGTAGGGCAGGTGTGGCATACTTTGCTTATTCCTTCCATTCTGTCTTCTTCGCTTCCCCCTTACAAGAGCTGGTGGAAAATGATTCCTAACACCAATCTACCCCTTTGTTTATTCTTATGCTGTTGCTCAAATTCCAGTGTGAACAAATAATATTGCCAAAACAGGCCTCTGCCCCAACCTTCCAGCTGGAATGTAAGTTAGTGGAAGGCAGGGCAGAGTCAGTGGCCTTCATTGCCATCTTGGGAGTAATGTCTGTGTTTAGAAAGGCGGAAAACAACAGGGAACCCCGGGGGATGAGGCAAAAAGAAGCACGGATCAGTCCTCTCTTCAGCTGTTTGCAGACACAACCTGATGCACACGACTTTGTTCACTGTCTTTTGCATTTGCACTCACTGCCTGAGGAGCCCCCTCCTTCCAGCCTCGTCTCCCTGTGATTAGCTGTCCATTCACCACGCTGCAGTTCATCACTCATTTTACCATGGGCTCTGTGAGTATGTTCATGGCAGTCTTGTTTTGCAAGGCTACAAATTATCTGTAGGCCAAGTACAGGTACAAATAGCCTTTCCAAGCTTTGCTGATGAAGAAAATATATGTATCTCCACTCTGCTTCAAAGTATTCTGATGTGTATATGGCTAGCATGAATAAAATTCCTGTTCAGTCCTGATTCTCATGAGGATGAGAGCTCATCAACAGGGCACACAGAACCACTATGCATTGAAGACCACTGCCATGGCGATCAGTAATG
>NW_004524818.1:2846768-2867350 GCF_000260255.1 Octodon degus | reverse complement strand
TTGGTCTGCCTAAAAGACAAACCAGCATAAATGAACAGAACACAAAGATGGACAAAATTATGCCTTCTTTTTCCAAAAATATTGAAATGCAGAACATTCAGGTCAACTTCTTAACATGAATATATAATAAAATCTAAGAAAAGACTGAAGAATTGGGAAGGTACTGGCATTAATGAAATCGAGATTAAGAGCAGTCACAGTAGGATCAACAATATTGTCATATTAAGAACATTGGACTGCTACTGTACCCAAGGAAAAGGAATGACAATGTGTCTGCACACTTTCTATCTCTTGGTATGACCAAGAAATCTGATAGTATACAAGAAAATAAGAAAATAAAGTCTGTAAAATGACAGTAATGTGGATACATAACTGCTTAAATAAGCTCATAACATTATTTATTCATTCAGTGATCATTTTCTTCAGGGTCTAGTATTATCTGAACACTGAAATTTAGAAGATTATGTGTGTGTGTATATATATGTTGTCTGTGTGTGTGTGTGTGTGTGTGTGTGTGTGTGTGTGTGCATGTGTGGTAACTGTATGGCTAGTAGTAATAATACTATGCATTGTGAATAAATTCTGGCACAAAATACACTGAATTGAATTACTAGCCAACCATGTATCAGCCAATGCAAATTTGGGCATATTTTCATTCATCTATGTATTTGTTTTTTGTGTAATGTATGAATAATGATTGTGGTAAACCATAATGTATGTGTGTATTGGAAGAATTATCACAACAATATTAGAGAGTGACTGCTAGTTGTCCATCAAATCTATCATTTCTTTATTCAGTCTCACAGTTAAGACAAATGCCAGTCCTTCATCCAGTTAGTCTTGGCCATGTAACTAGGTTGTCTCCAAATAACAGATATATAAATTCTACAGAAAATTTTCATACCTGGCCTACTCAAACTTCCTCTATTTCCTTTCCCTTTTAAGGTTCTAGTGATAGTAGCTGTAGAAACCTTGGAAGCTATGCATCTCATGTTTGTAAAAGGCAGAAATTCTGGGATTTCATTTCGCTCTAGAAAGAATAGCTAACATCAAGAAGTCAGTCAAATCAAATGCTTGAGACGCTGTGGAGAAAAACGAACACTTTGCCCTGTTGGTGGGAGTGAAGGCTGGTACAACCACTATGGAAATCAATGTGGAAACTCCTTCAAAAGCCAGGATTGGCGATCCCATTCAAGCCAGCTATTTCCTACCTGTGTATTTTTCCAGAAGAACTGAAAACTTCATACCAGTGATAGATGTGCATTCATGTTTGTAGCACCACAATTTGTCATAGCTAAATACCAGAAACAAACCAGATGCCCATCAACTGGTGAATGAATAAAGAAGATGTGGTATTTTTACACAATTAAGTATTATTCAGATGTAAAACAGGATAAATTTGAATCTCTTGTCAGTAAATTGATGCAACTAGAGAACATACTCTTAAGTGAAATAAATCAGACCTGCATTCGCAAACATCATACTGTCTCTTTAGTGTGAGAATCTGAAAGAGAAAAAATAGAATCTGAAGGATACAATATATACTGGGAAAAGGGAGTGAATTATTTAAAAGGAAAGAGTTACTGAGTTGAGAGGGAGCGGGGGAAAGAGATATATGTAAGCAGGATGGTTTGGACAACTGTACTGTATGCATTCAAACTGAGAAATATCACTTGTAATCCTCATTCTATGATCACTACAATATATCTTTGAATTTTTGTCAATTTGCATATCATGGTGGTGTCTTGTTTGTTTGCTTTATTGGTTTTGTTTTATTTTGTTTTTGTCTTAGCCAAGTCATTGACAAAATTCCTGAATGAAATGAGAGACGTGTGTACTTGTACTGGTATATGGAAAGAAGTAGTTAATGGTTTAATTTGTTTCATCTCTTTTTTCAATTGTTTATCCTTTTTTGTCTTCTTAATTTCTTACACATTTCTTTCTTTTTTTTGTTTCTTTTTCCAATTTTACATGCATACATCTGGTAATACAAATAGCTGGTTGAAAGACAACACTGTGTATTACAACAAGTACTGTGAAATTCATATTACTTTGTTAAGTGAAATTCTGTATCACTTGTAAAAAAATGAAATTCTATCAGCCTACCCTTCTAAATGCCTGTGTGTGTGTGTGTGTGTGTGTGTGTGTGTGTGTGTGTTTTCAGAAAACAAGGACAGCTATATAAACAGATCATTTAAATTCAATGTTAAGTTCTGCAAAGGTTCAATGGAAACATAAAGAAAGGGTAATGTCCTGAGGAACAGGAGAAATCAGAAGACACAGGTAAGAGAAAGACTTCAAGAAGGGAGCTTAAGGTAAAGCTTTTAGTATAAGTAGAAACTGAAATGAGGGCAAGTAAAACCATCCTGGGTTGTGAAAAGCAATATTAAAAGAAAAGAAATTGCATGATGCAGTCTAAATATTGTTATTATTTTCCACTTAAATTATGAAATAAAATATAAATATTATGGAAGTTGGAGCTATAATTGAGGTTCCATGCCCAAATATAGTCTCCGCTTCAAGGACCAGATTTGTAACATTATACCACAGTCCAAGTCAAATGAAAGTTCATTTATAGATATTAATCCACCTGTACACAAGAATCTGGCTCCCATCTCATTCAGGAGTTTCGTCAATGACTTGGCTAAGCCAAAAACAAAATAAAACAAAATCAATAAAGCAAACAAGACACAACCATGATATGCAAATTGACCAAAAGTCAAAGATGTACTGTAGTGATAGCAGAAAGAGGATTAAAAATGATATTTCTCAGTCTGAATGTATAAGACCTGTATTATAGCCTGAAGATCAGTCTTTTTGTTCACTTTAATAATAATTTGTGTGCAAATCGTGTGAGTATACCATTTGAAAACAAACATCATGAGGCAATGGGATAACATAGCTTATAAAACATAAAATGATATGTGTGCACTATTCCAAATCAAACTATTATAATAATTGAATAGGAACACAGAGTGACTATATCAGTTTGATAAGGCAGTCTTGGAATGTTAATACAAATTATAGGCAATAAGTAACATAAATACTTTCTTTAAGGTTCTGGAAGCTAAAGGTTCAAGATTGTAGTGCCGGGAAGTTGTTTCTCAAGCCTTGCTACTCAACTTGTATTTAGCCATTTCTTCCCTGTGTCTTCACGTTTTTCCTCTGTGTGTCTGCGTTCTAATCTCTACATAGGAAACACAGTGAGAAACCATAAATCAAGAAATAAATAACTTTCTGACTGCTAGTGCTAGGGAAACCTAAACGATTTTGTCTTTATGTGTGCTAAATTCTTCGAGCAAACGGCACACTCAAGATTGAAAATAAAATTCTTCTACTTGGAGGAAAGCTTAGGCTAAAGTACATTCCTGCTTTTGCTAATGAAATAATAACCAATAAAATATTAACTTGAAATTATCACCATGCATTTTCTTCTGTTCACAGCCATGCTTCCTTTTAGAGCCAAATAATTAATAACCAAAATATTAGTTAAATAGAGCTGCCTTGGTAAATTGATCTCTTTGTGCAAAGGATTACTGTGCTTATAATACCCTAGCTATCTTTATGGTACATTATGACTACCATTTTTAATTTACTTTATAACTTCCCATTAACATGATAATAGTAATAAAAGAAATTATTAGGGTATCTAATTTACAAATGTGAACATTGAGACGAAGAGATAAGACAAATTGTCCTCGATCATTAAGCAAGTACTGAAACTCAGACTGATGTACAAATTCCTTTCTGTCCTTAGTCTTCAGTCTTGTGTCTCCGTGGTCTTTGGGTCATGAAGAAGTGTATCCCATTTCAGAGGACATAAGCGTGCCTCATTCAGTGCAGCCTCTTTGCTTGACAGTGATCACTTAAATAATTGTTTTCAAATCAAGTCAAGCATGGATAAAAGTTGAAGTGAGGTTTAATCTCTGCTTGAATTTTAAGACGAAAATGTTATAGGATTTTGTTGCTGTTGTTGTTGTTGTTGATTCATGACACTTATGTTGAAAATTGTTTGGGAAATCCATGGTACTTCAATTTGTTCAGGAAAAGTGTAAGAAACTTCCACAGGATGCTGTCACCTTGCAGTGGAGCAACATTGATCCTGCTTGAAGAAGTAATATTTGTATGCAGATGGTTATCCACCTAATAAAAATACCATGAGCTGCAAGCAGTTGCTGCATCCACAGCTAATTAATCCATCAGAGAGAGCCACAAGTAGTAATTACTTTCACGCCTCTCCAATCAACCTGGACCAGATTTAAACCCCTGACCCTGAGAGTAAACTCTAATCGCAAACTTCTGGATATGTCTTTTATAAAATCTTCTGACATGTTCAGAAGAGTGATCACCAATTAATGAAAGATATTCTTCAATTTTAACCTGGCACCAGAAAACGCAAAAGAGGTTATGCTGCTAAAGGGGTTGAATTTAATGATGTTTAAAATGTTTTATTTTGATTCTTGCAGTGCATTAATTTCTTGCTTCTCAAATGAGCATTATTGTGGGTTTTTAAGATCCTGCTACTGAAACAGGATATTTTGAAATGGCCAGATAGATACAAACATATTGATGTTTCAGATATTTTGAACTTTTGACTTGAAAAAGTTATCTTAATTTGTAATTTTTTTTTACTATTAAATAATGTGAGCAATATATATCCTTTAATATTCCTTCTCCCAAGAGTTTTACTTATACAATAGATTTGGGACATTTGTGATGGTCATTAATCAGGAAAGGCAGAAAAAATGAGTACAAATTTATTGGGTGAAAAATTATCTATCTATCTATCTATCTATCTATCTATCTATCTATCTATAATGTTTTGTTTTCCCTTAGCTGCACAAAAAAATTCCTCATATTTACTGAATCATATCAATTTAGTCTCCTCATATTATTTTTTTCAGAAGCTGAATTTGTCCAAGCAGAGGATAGGATTCTAAGATGCCTTCCTTAGGACCTGTAAGCACCCCCAACACATCTTTCCCCTAAATGAGAGTCTTGTGAGCATCGGCAGGAGGAAACAGAGGTGTTTTCCCACTGCACGCTAAATATTAATTGATTTGTAGATTGTTTAGAGCAGTGGTTTAAACTTGTGGATGATTCAGAATGACCTAGATATATTGCAAGCACACAGAATCATGGATCCCATGCTGAGAATTTTGAATTCAGTAAGTCTTTGTGAGAAAGTGAGTGGGGGGAATTTGAGATTTAAACTTCTAACAAGCTCCAGAGTGCTCCCTGGTCTCCATATCCAGAGAAGTCCACACTAAAGACCTTTATTCCAGAACCAGGCACTAACTTCAATCTTAGTCTAGATACTCTAAGATCTCAAAAGACTAGAAAGTTTCACTTTTGAGAGTTTATAGACATTTTCAATGTAAATAGTGTTTATCTCTTCTGATTCTTTAAATGTTTCTGGCAGTATATTTCTATCCCTTGTTAATTAGCATTTTCAGTCCTCTAAAATTATGTCTCCCAATCTCTGTACAGGATCTTTTGTTTCTCTCTTACCTGGCATTCTCACTGTCACTCCTAAGAATTTGCCTTATGCTTCTTCTTAGTAATTGCTACACAACTTCCCATTGATCCTCCAGATGGTTCCTGGTCTTAATGCTGTGGACTGAGCCCAGGGCCACCTATATGCTAAGTAAGGTCTCCATCACAGGGTTCTTCCTATCCTTCCTCCACTAGATGCGATAGTAGCATAGTGTCTGTCCCATCGCGATAGCAACTCTCCTAAAACCCTTGCTGATGTTAAGATTATGTGTTTTTAGCACTAATATCTTCATTGTATCCTGCTCCTCTTGTGCTTTTAGAAGCAAATATGTTTTCTCTCTACATGGTATTGGCCTGACACAAAGCCAGGCTGATCAGTGGAAATGCAGAGTGGTACAACAATTCAGGGCTCTGTTTATTTTATTTATTTATTTTTTTGGCGGAACCAGGGATTGAACTCAGGCCCTTGCACTCGCCAAAAAAGCACTTATTCCACTGAGCCATCTCCCAGCCCCCTAGGGCCCTATTTATGATTAAGCCCCATAGGACCAAATCCTATGCTTACTATTTACTGTGTTCCTTGGGTGTGAATGAACATACAGTGATATCAAACTCTCACCTGTAAAGTATGGGTGGCAATAAACTCTGATCTCATTCAGTTATTCTTCTTAGGTATGAGGAAGAAATGTGTTATTTTGTTTGAATAGTTTCATGCCATGCCTGACACATAGCAAATATATAAGCATTTGGAAGACCAACTATACATTTTATTTTAGTTCATCCTAGAGCTAAACTATTTTATCCTTCAATATTTCAAGAAAAACAATTTCATCCTCAATGTAGTTCAGAAATCTATTCATTCATCTCTGGCTGAAATCCTCCATTCCTGCTTCCCACTCAGTCCAGTGCAGAATTGCTTCTGCTACTAAGCTCCCTCCTTTTTCAAGGTCATCACTAAGCTTCCACCCTCAAATCCGAAGCTTGTTTTCTGTATTCAGTTTCTCATGCTTTTAATTGTTAAAAAATCTTTCCTTGAAAATGTTCTCCTGATTTAAATTCACCTTTTTTATGAATTATAAGTTTTTTGCTTAAATAGTATTTTTATTAAAACTTAGTTAATATTAAATAATCACAGACTTGAAAAGCACAGTAAAATGTACAATGCACATCCTATAATCTTAAAAAAATCAAATAATATAGGTGTATACAGAGTACTGAGATATTTGTACACCTGTGCAAGCTAATGATGGTCTTTCCTTCTGTCACTGAAACAGAGAAGGGGACTCTTAGTGGCCTGAATCAGGCTTCACATTGTGTTTGTAACACTGTAGCCCCAAAACATGCATACTTCCAAGATTCAACAAAAAAATTCATTCTTATTTGTGCCTATTCTATCAAAAATATTTTTATAGCAATGTTTTAGAACAACATAGTTTTGGGGCCTTTTCCCTCCTTATCCCCCACAATTGCCACAGTGAGATATATATTCCTTTAAAATTTTATTTACTCTGGAAAATGCTCGGGCAAATGATTTTCTGAACCTCATTATATTCCTTTTGGTGTTCTAGGGCCCTATTTATGCTAATGTCTGAGGAGTAACCTGGCTGTTTCGCTCCTTTCCTTTGACCAAGATATATTATCATTTTGCAATTTATTGAAATGCTTGAATATTTTTTATGTCAATTAATATTATTCTGCATTATTTTCCAAGTATAAAGAATATCCTATTGCATGAAAATCACAAATGTAAACACACTCAAAGTATTAGTGTATAACAGATATTTCTCTCCCATGAAAATATTTAGGGGAAGCGCATTCTTGGGAGACAGAAGTTGAGACTATGAGGTAACTAGATATAGGATGAATTCAGGAAAGGAGAGGATGGCCACCATGTCTGGACCCAAAAAGTAAAAGATAAGTAATAAGAAATAAGTTATAAAAATAGAAGGTTACCACATAATTGGGTGAGAGTTGAAGGTAGGGGTCATTGTAGGTCTTTTTCAGAACACTGGCTTTTATGCTGAAAGAGACAGACAATGGGATGTTACGTGTACAGCATACACATAGCCTGACACATTTCAATGGTGGTGTGTGAAGAGACTGAGAGGTCATGGGGGTGCATGAACGTAGGTCCAAAAGAAAATAATTCCCATTATTATCAAGAGAAAAGAGATGGTGGTGAATTGGAGTACAGCGGCAATATGGGAAAGACTTTAAATTTATTATTAAATATGTCATGTGGGTGGAACTTCCAGGGATTGTGCATTGAGTGACTATGAAATCTAAGAAAAGAAAAAGTCAGAAATGACAAAACATCATAATCTTATCCAGAATTCCCCTTCAATGAGATCAGAAAGGCTAGAATAGACAATGTGACTACAGAAATTGAGACTGACTTAGGTTGTAGACACAGAAACCAAGAAAATAGTCACTGAAGACTGTGTCACTGAACTGCATAACTAAGTTAAAAGGGAAGAAATGTTCAGTAACCTGCTTTACTTATTTTTTCAACCTATGAGTTATATTATTTTGTGTTACAGTTACCTCCATGTACTGTTGACTGATCAACAACAAAAAGACAAGATGGGGCAAGTCATTTCATTCCCTAGAGCTTCAGTTTATTTATCTATGAAACAAAACAATAGTGTCAATGTTCCTGAATTGCAAGAATGAAGTGAATTGGCTTATAAATGGTGCCTGGCATAAAATGTGTCATATAGCTAATTTTCAACAAATATCAGCTCCTCCATTTTCCTCCACAACCTGCAAGTTCTCCTCTGCATAAAAACTTTGTCCCTATAGAGGTCATGGCACAGAAGACATTACTTTACAGTTAGTAAATATGCAGTACTTATTGGTTTAAATAAAATCAGTACCAGTCCACACATTTCAACTTCCTTTTTTTGATGATCCCATAACATGTATAAATGTCATGCATGGATAGTTGCATATATAATTATTTGCATTAAATGTTCATATTGTTCCTTTCTAAGCCAACTGGTTATTTATTCTGATAAACTTTATTTCACTTTAAACTGCTTAGAATGATAACATTTTAAATTTGCATTTCTAGGATAAATTAGTTTATATATAGCGTTTTTCACTTACACAATTCACTTCCTTTCATAAAACTGTGACATTCATCATTCTCTCTTATTCAGGGCAAAGAAAAATGAATTGTACTTTGTTTCCTTCTAGGAAAGGGGGAAACACGAAATCACTATGTTTGGGAAGTCTGATCTGTGATTTGTGGAGCAGTTGCAGGGTGTGCATATCTTTTACCTGGGAGAATATATGTCTTTTTGCAGCATCTCTTAGGCACAGTGTGATAGTCAGTGTTTACATGGGCAATGTGTGGTTGCCAACAGGAGTAGCCATGAACGTAGGAATTCTGCTCCTTAACCACAGCTCATTGTCTGTCAACTATGAAGGAGAACCCTCTTGGGGTTCTTCGTAAACTTAAAAACTCTCTAGTTAGTAAACTGTCTCTTGCTTTCTGTTGCCTTAAAAATCAAAAAAATATGGATTTTTTTTCATATTGGAAGTATTCCAGATACAGAGTTTGTATTCCTTGCACCAGGACTTTCAGTAACCAGGACACACAGCCTTCAGGCAGTATGAAAGTTGAAACTTTCACCACACAAAGTTCACATTGAGCTCTCTGACTACTGTGGAAATATCCTGTGATAGCAGATTTCTCTTGTTTACCATTTCTGCAATTGCAGCCAATCACAAGGAGACATCTAATCAGCTAATTGACCAAATTCAGACAGGATGCCATGGAAGTATTTGCAGACAAATTAGTATTTATCTCCTTTTTCAAGATCTGCAGGGCAGGAAATTCCAAAACCTTCTTCAATTTATGGTAGAGCTATTCACCATCAAGAAATGCTTATTCTTAACTCATTTTGAGACTTAGAGATTTGTGTTGTTTTATTTTTGAACTGCAAAGATCTTGATTTTGCAAAAACTGTTTTAAATTCCATGCAAAATAATCATGATGACAATTTGTGTATAAAACTGTGCTTTAAAAATTTTATTTAGTGTCATCTTCTGAACAAATTTCTGTCTATTAAAAATATTTGTTAAATATAACCAGTACAAACCTTGATAGGACTGAGGTTTGGTAGAAGAAATAAGAATTAGATAGAAAGAAGACAAGGAAATTAAGATTTTAGAAGTTATTCTTCTAAGAACTAAAGCTTCAGGACATAAACCCAGATCTTGTTTTCTCTTTCTCTACTCCCAAAGCATAAACCTGGGCAACTCTCTTCACCTACAGATTGGTTTCCCCATTCCCACACTACTTCAGTGGGTCCTCTTTCACCTTGGACTAAATCAGCTTAGGATTTCCTCTATGAATGGACCATTGCCTCACTATGCATGAGCCACCTTTGCCCAGCCACTAGATAACACTAAAACTGTTGATTATATAATTTCAGATTTCTACCACCCTAAACACATCAAAGATCTTTTCCCCAACTGTTCATCTCTGAGCACCCACACTCTGCTCTTGAGTGCATCCCATATCTACTGCTAATAAATCCTCACGTTTCTTTTATTGGCACATCCTGAAAATTCTTTTTCCATGAGTGGAGTCAGTGAACTTGCAAACTTCTTTGAGGAGTGTGTTAAAGCTCTGTGTTTCAGTTTTGGGAGCCAGCAGACCCAAAGCTATGATGGGATTACTTTTCTGTGTGTTCTTATTTTACTAACAAATTTCTGTAGAAAATGGCAGTGTCCATCTTTTTGAAATTGATAAAATTAAAATGTATACACATAAGTGTATATCTGCATAGATATAGATACACAGATATTCAAATCTTCTGTCCTTAACATCTCAGTTTGCTGAAAGTTAAATTTAGGCTGCTGCTCTTCAGTACCTAATATTAAGTCAGACTGTAATGTAATGGTATTGTAGGCAGCTAAGTTAAATAAAATGTAATATATAGTCAATCAGAGAGAGACCAGGCTCTCAAGGAAGTGACTCAAATGTAGAGACATCAGCATTGTGACTGGATATTCATCTGAAGAAGTCAAGGCCTGGATAGTAAAACGCAATTGCCAGACTTCAACACTTCCTTAAAGGAGGAATAGAAACTTGAGATTATGCTGGAATTAGCACCACCATGTCCATTAGGTCGATATACATCAGACATTCATGTGGGTGACCAGAACACCTGCTTCCATCTCTTCCCCAATATGGTCCTGTTTTAAAAGTCATAGATAAGTCAAGGCTATTGATGCCATCCATATGCCCTTTGTATGTGTCCCACTTCCCTATTGGATCATTATTAGCTATACTTGTAATCTTATTTGTTGGTTATAGTTTGACCCACTTTGCATTCACCTTGTGATATTACTGTATAAAAAATTGCAGAGGAATGAACTCCATGGCAACCTACTTTCAGGACCCTTGTTTTCTCTCAGGAGCTGTTCCTTTTCCCCAGTATACCTTTCCTATTCTTTTTTTTTTTTTTTTCAGAACCGAGCATTGAACTCAGATCCTTGAGTTTGCCAGTCAAGCGCTTATCCTACTGAGCCATCTGCCTGGCCCCTTTCTTTTTTAGGAGAGTAAAAGAAGGTATTTTAAAAAATTACAAAATAGGGGGGCTGGAGAGATGGCTCAGTGGTCTAAAGCACCTACTTAGAACAAGCTTAGCAAAGCATCAGGGACCGCGGTTCGATCCCCCAGCACCACATGCCAGCCAACCCCGCCCCCTGGTGGGCTGAGCTGGCCACATACACACACACCACACTCTCTCTCTCTCTCTCTCTCTCTCTCTCTCTCTCTCTCTCTCTCTCATAAGTAAATAAATTAAGTAAATAAATAAATAAATAAAAATTTAAAAAAAATTACAAAGTAGGATTTCACTAAACAAAATTAAAGAAATTCAACAACATTTGTTATGCTGCATATTGGTGTCTTCAAATTAATTGTTCAGATTACCAGATATCAGCGAATAAAAATGGTCAAAACTTATAAAAATTACAAAGGAGAGTGACAAATATTAACTGTTCCTTTCAACAAGCCAGTAGAAATCAGCGGTACAATTATCCAAGAATATATATATATATATATTCCTTCTTTTAGCCTCCCTTGTCCTTTAGAATTCATTTATCAGTTTCACAGGACACGCACTACGCACATCTGACCTCTAGCAAGTTAGGAGTTATTTTTCTCCTATATTAAGTTTACATGAAATAAATTGACTGAAAGTGGTAGAAAAAATTCTTCAATCTGAAAAAATAAAAAAATAGAGCATAAAGCATACAATTAGTGAAGCAAAACACTCCATATGAGGCCAACTATTAAGTGCAGACAAGACAGGCAAGCAGATGAACATAAATACAAATGGACATGATTAAATTAAATAATAAATTAGATATTATGATTCTCCAGGCTGGTTTCAGTTTTGAGGCATATTTATGAAATCATAAGCGATTACAAGTTAAGACATTTACAATTTGGTATTAAGCTGTTTTTAAGTGTATTATTTTGGTCAACATTTAAGTCTGCCTGTGTGACCAAGTGTTGATGGAAATCTAAAATGCTCCCTTTAAAATTATCACCTAGGGAATGTGAAGTTCATGAAAATGAACAGGGTGCCATTCATTAGCATGTCAAAGATGCTTCTTCAACAGGATGCCATTAAATCATTGTGGTGATAATTGAGACACTAAAAAGAGACAGATGCTGGGCCTGTAGTTCCTAAGATCTTATAACCCATTAGCAATTAAATTTCAACGAGCTAACATAACTTCACTTTCACTAAATTAACAACTGGGAATATTCTTTTTGAAGCTGTCTGTTTCTAGGCAAGTTCTGCCCAATTTTAAAGGCAAATTGGAATACCATTACAATGCAGGGACTAGGAGACAGAACATTCAGGTATGGGGATGTGCCCTACTCCCAGAATTGAATTTGGGTGACAGCCAAACAAGCCAAGGCTACACCTGGCAGCTTATATTATGTCAGAGAGGCCTGATGGATACCGCAATATTGAAAAATAAATGTATACATGGAAAATCAGTTTTTTTAAGAAAAGTGCTGCGACTAACATGTCTAGGCAAGGAAGATAACCTCAGAGACTCTGTAGGTCAGTGATTCATGGGGAAATACTAAGGTAATGCAATTCCCATCTGACTGTCTGTATTAGCCAAGACAGATACTCCTATAATGTGGCTGAAGAAGTACTCCAAATCTATCACTGGATTAATACTGTCACCGGGTGAGGACCAAGGAGTTCCCACTAAAAAAGAGATGAGAAGCATAACTTGGGAAAAGCTAAAGAACTTTTCAAGATAAATCAGTGACAAATATAGGCAGATTTATTAGCTAGAGTTATGAAGTAAGTGCAAATTGAGGGGGGATTTCAGCTTGCATAGCTTAAGGGAACACACCTGTGGTGAAAAATATCAGACTGGTCCATTAACAAAAGAAAGAGACCAAGCTTTATGGATTGGCCGTGGTGGCCGAGGGTCAGGTTGAACACAATCTCCAGTTCTGTTTTTTCAGATTGGTGCCACAGAAGTTCTTACAACTTAATTTGGTCTCTGTGAGATGATTATTTCTGCTTTTTGCAAAGTCTCTAGTGATATCTCAGGTGAACAGTTCTGAGGCAATGACAGTGGACTTCTGGGAGCTCAGTGGTACATCAATACCTATGTGAATGCCTTATCTATTGGTCCTTAGTGTTGAAGAGGGGTGAAAAATGTTATATAAATTTAGGCGTAGTCAACCTTGTATTACCAATTTGTATTCAGACACTAAATGCCTATAAATAACTAAAATGCCTATAATGCAGAGCTTAGCAATGATTGACCTAAAGCTCCAAGGTAACATGACAGATATAAAAGGGAGATCAAATTTTATTGTGTTTTTAGTTAACTATGGGGTATTGGTAGTTCCTAGTGAAGAGTCATTGTTTTGTTTTAACAAAAACAAAAGAATCTTGCAAGTCTCTGCCTCAGAAGAAAACACAAATCATGCTTTTAATGAGTAAAAAATTAAAGGCCAAAGATTTTGTTGGGGCTCTGTCCCTATGGTGGTTTGTGATTCTTTCCACACAGTGGAGAAGGATGTCTCCTGGAAGATCATTGAAGTCAGTTGCTCTCCATGTACTTACTGAAGGATCCAGGAATATGTGATTGCATGATGTCATGAACTAAGCAGATTGTTTGATTTCTTGAGTACAGTAACAGAGACTAGAGTGGAGATTTCAAGGTCCATAACGTTCACAGAAATGAAAAAAGAAATTTCCACTGAAAACTCCTAGCCTAAAAAAGTACTGCATGGCTCAATCCAACTATGAATCAGCAAGGGCACATAGCTGTGTGATTGTATATTTTATCTGGTATCTGATCTGCATTAGAGGAACATTAATAAGCAGAGAAAAGTTTATAAAAATTGAAGATATAATCAGAAACTTAGGCTGTAGCTCCAGGAAACACTTGGTGTCAAATTCATTCATCCCATTTAAACAGAAACAGGGCGGGGGGTGGGGGGGAGGAACCGGGGATGTAGCTCAGTAGAAAAAATACCTGCCTGTCATGCACAAGGTCCTGAGTTCGATCCCCAGTAATGAAAATAAATAAATAAATAGTGGTGAGAAATAAGGGGCAGAACACAAGCTTAATAGTTTATTTATTTATTTATGTCTACAGGGTGTTCAGGGTCTCACTACTAGATCAGACTTGTAGTGATTCGCTTATATACAGCCTCCCAAGAGCTAGGATTACAGGCGCATGCCATTGTGCCCATTGTCAATAGCAGTCTCAGCGTGCCCCCGGGGGCAGGGCCAGCACTGCAGGCCTGGGGATGAGCCCTAGGTCCCTGTGCCTGCTTGCAGGTGCTTTAATTCTCTGAGTTATTTGGATGGCCCTAAGCTTAGTAGTTTAGAATGTTGAAAGTTCTTTAGAGTAGAAAGACCATGACTTTAAAAATGATGCAGACCTTGTGTTATAAACTATACCCATACCTCAAATACTACAGTAATGTGGCAGGCTACACATCTATGATAAATAATTTTATAGTGTGCTACTAAAAGCTGAATTAGGTCACCCCCAAATAAAGAAAATAAAGAAAAGAAAAAAACAAAGAAAATAGAAGTCCTAAACCCCAAAATACTTTATTTTTTAAATTAATTTTACTGAGAAAGAAATAGCAATGAGACAGGTTAGAAGACTTGTGCAACCATTATGGAAATTAGTGTGGAGACTCCTTAAAAAACTAGGACTGGAAATCCAGCTATCTTCTTGCTGGGATTTTTCCCAAAAGAACTGAAAACATTGCATCATAGTGATATATGTGCACCTATGTTTATAACAGCACAATTTGTGATAGCCAAATCTTGGAAGCAACCAATAAACTTTAAATGTAACTTTGTACCTCTTGTTGAAGACAGCTTGTCATGGTTTATTGATGGTGCCAATCTGGGAATTTTTTTTTTGGCAATTTTTATTTTTTACTTTAGGTATTTAGGCCTTACCTAGGTTAAAAAAATAGGATTTGAAAATCAAAGTGTCTGCTTTATTATAATTTCTTCTTACATAACCTTTTCAACCTATATTCCATTGAAGTACAGGGGTCCCACATATTACAATAGGCAAAAAACCCTTTTAGGAAATAAAATATTTTAAATTGACTCATTACTATTTTTCCATTTTCCTGAGTATACTGAAAAGTTAGGGAGGAGACAGAAGATCATAATAACCTTATTTGGGTTTCACAGTGCATTTCTGTAAGATTTTTCCTAGAGGTAGGTGTGTGGAAGCTCTGAGCTCCATGTGGAAGCCATTTCCTATCTTCTCCTCTTTACTCCTAGAACTCCCACCAAGGTTCATCTAAACCCCTCTTCTTAAGAAATGTCAAAAAGAAAAAAAAATGTCTCAGCAAATTGGCTCAGCAGTTCCACCTTCTAGGATGTGGAATCCTCACCTTGGGGCAGTTTATCGGTGATATCAATTAGAAGTGAAAAAGAATGGACCTGCTTCTGTTTCTTCAGCAGAGCTGTAGTCTTCACCTTTAGCCTGGTTGTCATGTCCTGATCTCCAGCTCAGACACTTCTGCTTCCACTGTAGACTCAACTGGCTCCAGATTCAGGCTTTTATGGGACACTGCAGTGAGTTCCAGACCTTGAAGTGAATCCTTGGGTCTCCAGTGTGCAGACACCCTCTGCATTCTTCCTTATCCTACTCTGTGGGTGGCCACTGTAAGCAAACCTTATAAATTCCTATACATTTGTATGTATTTTTTTTAATGTATTTGGTACAGGGTCTTACTATGCAGCTTGGACTAACAGTGATCCTCATGTTTTCAGGCTCCCCAGTGCTGGGATTACAGGTGTGCACCACCACACCTGACCTTGCTGGCTGACTTAGCGAGCCTGGGGGTGGAGCCGGCACATCATGTGGTATCAGATATTGAATCTAGGTCCGTGCACTTGCCTAATCAGGCACTTAGGCCACTGAACTATCTCACCAGACCTACATTTGTATACCTTGTTTTACATCTGTTTCTCCAGTAAAATACGGACTGATCTACAGCCTTTATAGAGAAACATAAGATTAAAAAAAAAAAGTCCCCAGATTGCACTCTAATACAATATGGATGATGCCTTTAGGGAAAAAAAGAGGATGCAGGAAGAAGATACCCATCTTAAAGCCAAAAAGAGGCACCATCAGAAGAAACCAAAGTGGCTAACACCTTGATTTTAAACTTCTGGTCTCAAGAACTATGAAGAAATACATTTCCATTGTTTAAGACTCTGAGTTAGTAAGACCCTATTATGGTAACTTTAGCAGACTAGTTCATGGATCAAAATGTTACACCATCCATTGCCTAGCAGTTTGCTTTTTTTTTTTTTTTTTTTTTGGCAGAACTGGGGCTTAAACTCCGGCTTTTGTGCTTGTCAGGGAATAACATTTTGCTTTTCTATAAATGTATCTTAATATGTCATTTGCAACAATATTCTATCAAAAAATTGTTATTTCTGTATAGTTTTCCTTTGCATTTATAAAAATGATGCAGTTAGGTGATTTATAACTGAATTCCCAGTATTTCACACAAAGCCTGGACACATACATCCTGCCAAAAATGTATACACACTTCAGAAAAGCAAAACTTGTATAGATATTTTAATTCTGAAGTTATTGAGGTATCATGAGATTCACACAAATTGCTTTGGCCTCCCCAGTTACAAGAGGTGCTCAAAGTGGTGCCTACGACTCTACAGACATGTATTAGTCTGAAGAACTGCTGCTTGAATAATCTTAAACACAGATTGCTGCACATGTATTTTCAATTTCTTCTCTAAAGCCTTCAAGTATAGTGGATTTTCTGTGATATAAACTATCATCCAGGGCCAGCCAGATAACTCTGTAGCTTAAAACACCTGCTTAGACAGGTGCAGGGACCAGGGTATAATCTCCTGGGTGCCTTGCTGGCTCTGACCCTGGTGTGAGTTGACATACTAAATGAGAATGGGCATGGTGGAGCACACCTATAATCCTGGTTCTTGGGAAGCTGAAAAGAGGAGGATCATGAGTCCAATCTGTGTAGCGAGACTCTGTAGACCCTGTATTAAATACATTAAAAATAATAAAATAAAATATTGTCCAGGGTCCCCATACAACAATCATACCATGTATTGCTAAATCATCATATTATTTGTTTTTTCCTGTACATTTTTTTGGTGGGCTCTTAAGATGTTTTCAAATAGTCTGTGAAATTAATTATGAGATTCAATGCTTGTCTCTCGGTTTCTAAGTTCTTTTTGTCTTGAACAGTGAATTGAACAAGAAAAATAGGAGCTGAGGAGATAGCTCAGTAGAGTAAGTGCTTGCCTGGCAAATGCAAGGGCTTGAGTTCAATCCCTGGTTCCACCAAAAAAGTAAATACATAAGTAAATAAAATTTAAAAAAAGAAAAGTAAATACAGTGACAAAGTTCATTTAAAAAAATGTAAAATGGGTCAATGCAAAACTGGCTGTGTAGACTGCTTAGGCTGAATAAAAGAAATAAAGAAGCATGCCATGAGGAGCACAGAGCAGCCTACCACTACAGTGAGTGCTTTGTGGTATCTGTGCCCTTTTATGTCATCTTCATTTCATGGAAATCCGTAAGTACGTCTACATACTGGGTTCTGAGAGGTGATACTACATCCATTCTAAGATCCTGCAACACTTCTCTTCCCAGTCCATCTAAGCCATAATTTATCTTCTATCTGAGGAGTAAGAGGAAGGCATACCCCAAATAACTTATTAACAAAGATTCGGATGGAATAGATGACATACGTCAACACTGAGGTAGAGTCTAGGCAGAGAATTTAAGACATCAGTGAGAGTGACTATAGACACTGACCCACACTTTACCAAAACAAATATTCCAAATAGACTGCAGCCTCATGGCTAGAAGCAGGATCAATATAGGAAACAGTCTAATTACTAACTATAATAGAAGTATCCAGGTTTGAAGATACAGCCAAGTTTTAGAACCACTGAACAGGATTTACTCTACTGTCTGATACCTTATAAAATACTGAGAATTCTTATCCTGAAATTTCACTGTGTTTCAAATGATGACAAGGCATTTAAAAGCTTAGATGATGATTTTAATGTAAAGGAAATCACTTCACTGAGGACACCTGAGATATAAAGGATGATTTACTGCACCCTTGATATTATGCTCACCTTCCACTACCAACCACTTTGCTCAGATATGAGGGAATACAAAGGCAACTAAGATCCAATTCCCAGTCCCAAAAGCTTGCAACATTTTGCTATTTTGGAAATGATTCCTATTTTTTCATCCAAGTAAGCAAAATATCAGCAAATACACACCTGTGTTTATATAGTTACATAAAAATAAATAGCACAGCCAGTCTGAAAAATAACAATTGCATCTTAAATAATCCCCCTGAAGCTGAAAATAATTTATTTGCATTTTCAGAAAAGGTAATTGAAGTTAAAATGCACACAAGCACTTAGTAAATGCCTATTGAATGGGACCGAATAAATTCTCATTATGACCAATGGAAAATATCTTCAGGTCTGCCATTAGAGGCGGGTCAAGGATGCAGACTATGGTTCAAAGGAAAACAAAAGAAAATAAAAACAAAACAACCAGAAACATTTATAGATTATCATATTGTTCAAGGTCACCCATGTTTTAGAAATCTGTGACTATCTTTTAGGGAGATAATCAACTATGTGTATGTGCAACAACAAACATGCCCCAGAATACTTTCAAAATATTTGAAAGTATGCCTCTATATCATATTCAAAGAGCCTTTATCTGTCATTCCTTCCTGTTCTTTACTTCTATTGTAAGAACTGATGTACATTTGTCTGTGTGTGCTGGGGCACTTTAGCGTTTTGAGGTAGTAACACATCTTGATTTGCAGCAATTGCTTATTTCCGTGGAGACAGCCCTATGTAATTCAATTTGGAAATATTCAGGTGAGGTCACTGAAGATATAACTGGAAAGAGGTAGTCACAAGCAGCTGAGATATTCAGAATAATTTTAGTGCATGATGGAAAACACTAGTCATAGCTGATGAACCAAAGTTTCATAATGGTTTCCATTTTTTACATGCATTAGAGTTGATAAAAGAGTATCCCTAAAATATTAGCCCACATATTACACCTGCAATTAAGTACCATTCTTTTATTAGACGAATGTTTGACACATATAAATATCAGAATGATATGGTTAGGATGTACAGTGAAGAGTCACTAAATTTAATGATGCAACTCAGCAAAACCTATCATTCTTATGAGGCATTTTGTTGAAAATTTTATACTCTTAAATGTTGAAAAGCACCTTAGATGCATCAACATTTGCTTGTATTCTGTTAAAATACAGATTTCTGGTTCCCATTCAAAGAACACTGATGTGTAATAGACAGCAAAATAATTCAGCAAAGTAGTGTTGTGCAAGTGTACAGAGGCCAAGCTGAATGGCAAGTTTGATCAGTGTAATATCCCATTTGGAAGAACTTCCCAAGTCAACTATCAGTTATTCACCCAGATGGGAACTTGACTCAGAGTGAATTAGTATGGTCTGAAGTGAGCTCTCTACTGAAAGTGAAGAGGACCTTTATCTAAGAGTTTCCACCCACATCTATTTTCTCTGTGAAAGTATTTTAAGACAATGACTCTGTAACTCCTGAAAGCCCTTAAAAGACTTCTAGATACTTAATTGCAATGAGACATGCCCCCCAGCCTGAACTAGGAAAACCAGAATTTAAACTAAGCCTATCAATGTACCCTGAAATGGGTAAGATAAAAATCTATTTGAGAGTAACATATACCATATATCACCCCCCTTAGACATGAACATGTAAATAAAAATAATATGTAAAAAATTGGGCTCAGAGATGGTTTGTAGATATTAGAATAAGTAATAAATTTAACTATTATTTTATTTTATTATTCTAAATTCCACACCTCTAAAAGAAGATAGAGTATGTAGTACTTCTGCAACATATTTCATAGGTCAATATTTCTTCTGTACTGCTAACATTAATATTTGTGGTTTGTAATATTCTTTAGTAAAAGTTTGAACATATTCAATTTATGATATAATTGCTTTAGGGTTCACAGTTAAGAATCAAGGATCCCATGATGGTCTAGTCTTCTAGCTAGGGAGAAGTACACTTACTAACCTTTGCCTAAATTTCCTACCAGATAATGAAGTAGCCTGAACTTCTACTTTTTACTACATATCTTATATGCATTTTCATGAATTACAACAAAGTTAGCAAGTGTTTTCTTTCTTTTTTTAAATGTATTTAGTACAGGTTTTACAGGGTCTCACTACACAAATCGGACTTGTAGTGATCCTTCCTCTTTTTTCAGCCTCCCAAGCACTGGAATTTCAGGAATGTGCCACCGTGCCTAGTCTCATTGCCATCTCAGCAAACCCTGGAGGTAGGGCCAGCACAGCAAGCTGGAGATCGATCCCCCAGCCCTTATGTCTGCCAAAATAGGCACTTTAATCTGCTGAGATATCTGACCTGCCCTTGCAAATGTTTTCTTAAAAGTCACCTAATGATGAATGTTTTAGATTTTATAGGCTACAA
>NW_004524818.1:2830315-2833855 GCF_000260255.1 Octodon degus | reverse complement strand
ATATATTGTGCTGCTATAAACATGGATGCATATATATATGAAGGGATTATTTTGCATATTTGGTACACGGTCTACAGGATATACAGTGTTTAACTATGTAGATCTGAGTTGTAGTGATTCTCCTATTTTCAGCATCCCAAGTGCTAGGATTACAGGCAAGTGCCACCATGCCCAGTTTTAATAGCTGTCTCACCATGCCCCAGAGGTGGGGCCAGCATGGCAAGCTGGAGACACAATATTGGCCACTACTTTCTGCCTCAGCAGGCACTTTAGTTCACTGAGCCATCAGGTGAGCACTGAGAATGGCTTTTGACCTACAATACTGGTTTTTGAGGAATCTCCACATTGATTTCCACAGTAGTTTCACCATTCTAAACCCCCATCAACAGTGAAGAAGGACTCCTTTTCCCCCACACTCCCTCCAGAATTTGTTATTTGTTTATTTCTTGATAATATGATTCCTTTTAGAGTGAGATGGAATCTGTGTGTTCTTTATTTTGCGTCTTTCAAAAGACCAGTGATTTTAAATATTTTTCAAATATTCATTTGCTGTTTGTATTCCTTCATCATAGAAGTATGTATTCATCTCAGATGCCCATTTTTTGATTGGATCTTCAAATTTGGGGAGTCTGATATTTTTAATTCTAGATATGTTCTTGGTAGTAAGCCTTTGTCTGAGGAAGAGCTGGCAAATGTTTTGTTCCCACATTGTGCATTGTCTCTTCACTCTGTTTTTTTTTTTTTCTTGCTGTGCAAAAACATTTTAGTAAGATGATATCCCAGTTGATTCTTTGTGATAGATACTTTGGATTTGTATTTTATTCATAAAGACTTTTCCTAATAATTTTAACTATTATATAGTTTTACTTATTTTGTGTTCTAGCAAATTGAATGTTTCTGTTTTAATACTGAAATCTTTGATACATGTCAAACTTAGTTTAGTACATGTTGAAAGACATGGATCCAGTTTTAATTTTGTGTATGTGCAAAGCCAGTTTTTCCATCACTGTTTATTAAAGACATTATTTTTCATCCAGTGAATGGGTTTGGTAACTGTCAAAGATGAGGTGGCTGAGGATATCTTGAGTAGTTTTTGCATCTTTTTATCTGGTCCATTTATTTTCCATTATTTTTCCCCCAATACCATGCTATTTCTATCACAGTATTTCATAGCATAATTTCAACTCACGGATTGTGATGTCCCCTGCCTTGCCTTTGTTGCCTAGACTTGGCATCATTATTCTAGATCTCTTCTGGTTCCAAATGAATTGTAGGATTGTTTGCTCTAATTCTGTGAGATGCGCTGTTGGAATTTTAATCAGAATTGATTTAAATCTATATAAGAGTTTTCTAAGTATAGCCATTTTCACTATATTGGTTTTTCTTATCCAAGAGGATAGGATATCTTTCCATTTTCTGATAACCACTTCAATCTCTACTTTGAGTATTGCAGTTTTCAATGTAGAGGTCTTTTCCATCCTTCATTAGATTTATTTCTAGGTATTTCATTTTTGGAATGCTACTGTAAAAGGTGTAGATTTTCTAATATCTCTCTCAGTGAGTTTGTTTTCAGTGTACAGAAAGACTATTGACTTTTGAGTGTTGACTTTATATCCAGCTATGCTACTGAATTTGGTTATTAAATCTAGCAGATTTAGTGGGGTTTTTGCAGTCTTCTATGTAGAGTATCACATTATCTATAAATAATTTTAATTTCTTCCTTTTCTATTGTTAATCTTTTTATTTCTTTCTCCTGTTTAATTATTGTGGCTAAAGTTTTCAAGACTACATTGAATAAGAGTAGAGATAGTGGGCATTCTTGTCTTGTTCCTCATTACACCCTTGGTTTGCCTTTGGTAAACTTTAATTCTGGAGTTGTGTCTTGTCCAAGTGTCTTCTTATTTTCTTTTGCTTTGTTTTTTCTCTTTTTAAAGTTTAATTCCTGGGGTAATGCTTCTAAATTGTCTATGCTTATTTGCTTTATTGCTAGTTTTTAGAAACCCTAGAAAATGACTACTTCTCTGTGATATTTTGCAATTAAGGTGATTTTTGAACTTTGAGTCTATCGAAAGATCCTATATCCTCAATTTGTTGGGTTTGCAATATTGCGACTTGATGAGCCATCCCCTGATTTTTTGACATGGGACCAAATTATTTTCCATGAACTTTACTTAATTTTATTCTTGGAATAATAGTGAATAGCTATTTAAAACAATTGTGTTACTATCGGCTAAATTGAAATCATTAGCAATAACAAAATCATCAAATACAGCCTATAAAATGACAAGCTGAGGTAACCATTTATTTATTTGCCACGTTTAGCAGTATGAATAAGGATTCAATAATATAACAAAATCTGAAACAAACCAGAAAATTATAGGCAGTATGTAAGTCCTCAATATGTCAATTTTTCCCTAACAGTTAAAAATGTAAATGGGTTAGGGAGTAAATAAAGAAATAGAAGAAGAGGACAAGATTAGAAATAGGACTGGAGGACAAAGGGCGTTAGGCTAACTTTAGGGTGCTGGTGCAGTACAGGGAAGGAGAGAATGAAAATACATAAAGAAGAACAGAACCAAAACCACAAAGAAGCTAGAAACTACTTTCACACTCATATAAAAACAAGATTAAATAGTGAAGAAGAGAAAAGTATCAAACAAACAATAACACAAAAACAAAACCAATGCCATCACAACAACAACAACAAAAAGACACAAAAAGAGAAAGTAAAGAGTTCACTTCCAGGTTTATCTCTGCTATCATTGGTAGACAATGTGTGGAGATTGAGACCAGAACCATATTAATTAGCCCAGCAAGCCAGCTTTTTGATGGGGTAGTGGATAATCTCATTGCTCCTGCACCTCTGGCTGAGATCAGTCGTTTTGACTGCACCCATCATTACACCATTCATTGGCCTGAGCCCATCTGGAAGCCACTAGATGGAGACTTCAGCTGCTTTGAGTTGTGAACTCAGTCCATCCCTGTCCAAAATGGCTCCCGGTCAATTGTTCTCTCATTTGGGATGACTGAGCCCTCGCAATTACATCTCACTAGTGTAGTGCTTCATGTTCTCTGCTCCTTTCCAATGCTGTATCTCTCTATGAAGGCCTTTGGGGTCACCAGGTGTCTTCAGGTTTGAACTACATTTCATGTGTGGTGAGAAGGAGCTGTCAGCTACCTTCTTCTTAGTTGATATTTATCTTTTTATTCCTTTTGATGGCTGTAATTTGGGCTTCAGATGCTTCCTGGGTCCAGGCGACTCACTTTCCTCCTTTGCTTCTTCCATGTATTGGTGTTTCAGCATCTGGATGGCAACTCTCAGAGAAACACTTTCTGCTTCTTACTACTCTGTCCTCTTGGTACTCCTCCATCTCGTTCTCAGTTCTTGTCAATTCTTGGCTACTTTGGCATCCGCTGGTGGTGTGGCTTTTGGGACTCTAGGTAGAATCCTTTTCGAGGGGCTGAAGAGGGTAAAGTGCTATCTTATTTTTTTTTAAGGGAAAAGTTTATTTAGCTCAGTTTATATACAGGTTCCAGTCC
>NW_004524818.1:2824562-2830215 GCF_000260255.1 Octodon degus | reverse complement strand
ATATATATATCAGAGCTGTTATTTTTATCTTAAAGAAACTGTATTATTTATTGTGGTGGACAGCTTCCAAAATTACACCAAAGATCCTCTTCCTGGTATTTGCAACTTTATATTGGCCCCTCCACATTGTATCTTCTTTCTTGAGTCATTAGCATTGGGGCAAGGCAGCTGTCATACTCTTAGTGACCTCTAAAGACCTCAATCTAGTAAGGAAAAGAAGTTTTCTTCCAATAGCAGCAAAAACTGGAGACATTCTGCTAATAGTCATGTGAAGAAAATCTTCTTCAACATTCAGGGCCAGAGGTATAGGTCATTAGCACAGCACCTGCCTGGCAAGTGCAAGGTGGTGAGTTTGATTCCCAGTACCAAAATTAAAAAAAAGGAAAATAGATTCTTCAACCTAATTGAAGTCTTCAGCTGCTTGCATCAAACTCATGAGATACTCAGGGTCAGCACAAATAACTGGCTACACAGCAATATATAAGGAATAATGCCCTTGTCACTATTAATCAGTCCTGAATTGTCAGCTTCACTGGATTAAGGATTACCCAACAGATTATAAAAGCGCACTCCTATGTGTTTTTGGTTTAGTCACTGTGATACCAAACTGATTATGTCATTTTCAGTAAGAAATGCCCAACTAAATTGGATCACCATAGTTCTGGGTATGGCTGAATGGATTTGCTGAACACAGAAGACCCACCCTGAGTGTTAGTGGAAACAAGCAAGAAAATTGTCACCTAAGTAGAATAAAAGAGAGATAAAACAGGAAGGATCATTTAATCTTCTTCAAAGGAGCTGCAGTCTTCACCTTCAACTTGGATGTCTTTTCGCTTCCAGCACTGGCTCTGTGAAATCCTGGTATAGACTCTTCAACATGGAAGCACAGAATCCTCAGTCTACCAGCACAGACTCTTTGGCCTCCTAAAAGAGACTCAGGCAGGACACTACAGTGAGCTATAGGCCTTCCACTGTGCAGGCAACCCTTTTGCATTCTTCCACACCTGACACAACTGCCTGGCATTACAACTGAATCTTGTAAATCCTTGTATATTTGTGTTCCTTGCATTATATCTGTTTGTCTGGTAAGCAATGATGGATACAGTCATGGCAGTGTGACTTTAAGGACTGTGTATTATCCCTGATGTACTTCTCTCTGGTATTTTTTCCCTGCTTTGCTCCTTAGCCACCATTATTTGAGCAGCTTTGCTCCTGAATGTAATTTTTCCATAATGTTTTTGAATTGGAGCCAGCTGATCATGAGCTGAAAACAGGACTCCATTAAACCTTCCATTCTTTTTTTAAAAATTTTATTGAGAAACAAATAGCAATGAGACAGTTTCAAAACAGGTTAGTACGACAGTTACAATAATTAATAAATTGCATATTGTTGTCTTCATAGTAGTTATTCATAATACAAGATGTAGACATGATATCCAGTCCAAACACTATTAGTACAAATCTTTCTTCTCATTGAATTAAGAGGAAGAAGCTGCATATGTATCCTAACTATTTTGTATATACAGATACAAAATGGTCCTTCATTTATATCCCCTTTTTGGTTTAGTTTTTTCAGAGATGGGTATTCCATTGCCACTTAGGTATTGTAGGTGCATGAATTTAGCAAAATAAATTAATCTAATATAGTACAGTAGTCCATAAAAGTTACATTTCTTGTTATATAGGTCTTGCTTTATCTTGTTCTTAACCTTCCAGCAGAAAAGTATAAAAATAAGGTATAAAAAGTAAAGCTGTATTAATATGCTGAGCTGTAAAAGGCTCAAGTCAACAACTTCTGACATTACCAGTTCTGCAGATAACTCACTGTTATTACCCCTTCCATTCTTTAATTTGTGGACATTGTGTATTTTATCTTAGCAAAGGGAAAGTAAAAAATGTTGGAAATTGCCCCTGGAAGTGAGAAAATTGCTGCGCTTCAATTTCTTTTGCATTGAGAATGTTGAGGATGTCAGACTGACTGTGTGTTTTAGAGATCACTAGTAGTAGTTTATTGAAAAACTATGGAAATGTTGGAAGTGCAAGTGAGAGAAAACCTAAATTTATGTAAAAATATTTTAACGTTTGATTCTGGTTGGATCTCAAAAGACCAGAATGCTGATAGGAGTGTGAAAGGTTAAGGCCAGGCTCAGGCTATTTCAGTTGGGAACAAGGCCTCACTTGCCATTTGGATCAGAAACTATGAGTGTTACATTCTGGAAAAAATTTCTCTCTGTTTTTTGGTAACTAGAGACTTTCCAGGGTATTTAAATTATGAGTAATGGTGAACTAAATAATTTTGCAGAAAAATATCAAGATACTCCAACATTCAGCCTATGGCCTGAGCACCACTGTCTCCTTTTAACAAGATTACTGGTGAGAATTAAGGGAAAATGTGTAACAAAAAGAAAATGAGGGGGCCGGGGAGATGGCTCAGTGGAATAAGCACTTCCCTGGCAAGCACAAGGGCCTGAGTTCAATCCCCAGTTCCAGGGGGGAAAAAAAAAAGAAAATGAAACACTTTTTCAAACAGAAGAAAGTATGTGTAAATTTGAAGCCAAATAAGATATGGTTGCTAAAGACATTAGCAAAATCACAAAGAAATGAAGTTAGTTTTACGGAGACAATGAAAAAGATACATTGAGGATATCTCAGGAATCAGCAAGGTCCTAGACATTTACAGATATAAAAATCAAGTGTCAACTTTCCATTTGAGAAAAGACTAACAGGGATGACTGCTTCAGGGGTCCCTTTCAGGAAACTGATTTACTGAGATCCCTTGTACTGTTTTCAGCTATCCAGCTACTCAGAGGGCAATGTAGTCATGGTTCAAGGGAACCTGACTATTTCTTCCACAGAGAGGAAACCTTAGTGTTGTCAATGTAATGGTGATTTCATGGACATGACAAATGCAAAATTTATATAGTCAGAAAGTCTTCCACCTATATTTCAACGGGAGGCCTAGGAGGCCTGGCAAGGAGCCTTTGAGAAATTAATGCATGGAGTTGTAGGAATGAAGATAGTGGCACACTGGAGAACCTAGATTGTCTGAGATGCCAAGAATGTGAATTATGTCTGGAAGAACGTGCGAGAGCTCATGTGGGTCACAATCAGCAAGGCCAAAAGAGTGGGCCTGCCCATTCCCTATGTAATTTACATTTTAACACTGCAAACCTGGATGTCAAATATGAAACTATAGGATGCAATGTTTGCCCTGGTGGACCTCCAACTTGCTTTGGATTATTTTCATCCTCTTGTTTTCCCTTTTGTAATGGAAATATTTAGCTTGTGTAATTATACCTAGATGTTATTTAGCTTTAAAAATATTTTTACTAAGCTTTACAGCTGAAAGTTTATCTTGAGTCTGAGAAGAGACTTCAACTTGGTCTTTTGAAAAGTGCTAGAGCCATGGAGACCTTGATAAAGGTCCTTGGGTTTCTGTTTGTGCTCAATATATTTCTGTTATGTAGGTAGATTTATGACCTTTCTACTGTCTTTATTTAGAGCTTAAGTAGGGTTTAAGGAGTTGTGTTTGGGTGAGACATTTTTCACAGAGTAAAAATTGATGATTAATCCTAATATGTCAACTTTTCTGGTTTAAGAAACACCTAGAATATTAGCAAGGAAATCTCCTGGGTGTGTCTGCCTGGTGTGATGTGTGACCTTAGGCACTACATATAGTCCATTGCCCATGCCTCTCTCAATGTTTTCTGTTCTGCATCCCAGTGGTCATGAACTGAAGAGTCTTCCTTCTTCATGTCCTTCTCCTATGGTGTTTCTACCTTGGAAACAGCTAATTATAGACTAGAAATGTGAGAATATTGAACATTTCTTCCTTAAATTGTGGATGTTGCATATTAGGTCCAACAATGGAAAAGTAGAATGCCCTTTAATGAACAATTTTGATATAGCCACTTTGATGTCAAGGCTATTTTTAGTCATGTTTTCATAAGCATGTAAAGTAGGCACATTTTGACAGGTCTTTGTTTAATATTCAAAGCAAATACTAAATATTGCAAGGATTTCATTACCAAACTCTTATTGTCAGATTCTATGTTCATGGTTAGGGATGGTTGAGTCAAAGGTACTTTGGTATGCTTGAATGAAATGAAGAAATTTTGGGAGCAAAATGAGTGTTACAGTTGAACCATAGATACATGTCAGCTAAAGATGAGTAAACAATGAAGTTAAAGTAAATTTATATATATGCTAATAGTTGAAGCTGTAGGGGCAATCTGGGTGAAACATCTACAATATTGATACCTAGGGCTGAGTTGATTGATGCGGATGGCTAGGCAAGTGACCTTTTCTCTCTAATGTCCCATTGTCCCTTTGTCTTATACCTTTGACTCAATTGAAAAGGACAAGATTCTTTGATAGAGGAGAAAGGATTTTCAGTAAAGAGCATGAATAGCTATATTCCTCTTTTGGAAACTACTACCAACTTTCAAGGTTCATTTGTAGGCAAACAAAGGTATTCAAGTTACTAAGATTCTAGATACATGAAAATGGAGTACTGTATTTGGCAGTCTATCTTTGTAAAACCAATGAACAGGTAGGTAGTTTGGTAGATAGGTAGGTATGTAGAATGGATTTAATAGGTGGATAGATGAATGGATGGGTAGGTAGATGGATATCTACATAGAAAGGAATAGATAGATTTTAAAATACTACTTATTTTTGGCAAGGCCCATCTTGATTCATGTTTCTTTATTTCCCAAGTACCCATGTTATACATAGGTAAGTAAAGAAGAATCTGTGTGTTGCTTAATTTGCATCTCTCAAAAGATCAGTCATTTTGAACATTTTTCAAATATTCATTTGCTCTTTGAATTTCTTCATCATAGAAGTATGCATTCATCTCAGATGCCCATTTTTTGATTGGATCTTCAAATTTGGGGAGTCTGATATTTTTAATTCTAGATATATTCTTGGTAGTAATCCTTTGTCTGACGAAGAGCTGGCAAACATTTTGTTTCCATATTGTGGGTTGTCTCTTCACTCTGTTATTTTTTATTGCTGTGCAAAAGCTTTTTAGTAAGCTTTTATGTAAGTAAAGAAGAATTAAGACAGGTCAATTAAAATTAGCTAGATATTTTCCTTTATTACTATACCAGGTCAGCCTTTTCTAAATACCGATTTGCATTTTCCAAAATAGAAAATGGTGGGTTTTTTATTTTTTAATTATTATTTTTTTTGGCAGAACCAGGGATTGAACTCATACCCTTGTGCTTGTCAAGGAAGCATTTTTTTCTACTGAGGCATCCTCCAAGCGCCTGCAAATGGTGTTTGAACTCCATGTTTTCATTCTTCCTTGTGTGCAATTCAAAGGGAAACATATAGCATGAAGAAGGACAAAGCAGAGGACGGTACAGATAAACCTAAGTCTACTAGATATAATGCATTATTTCTATTCCTAGTTATTGACTTCAAAGAGTTATATTATTTTTGTTTCCAATTTTTCTTCAAGAGAAAAAAGGAGTAAAATGAAATTTCCAATCAAGAAAATAAGTGAGTAACAATGATAATTCTGTTGTACATTGCTATCTTTAAATCAGATACACAGATCCAGTACTAGCCCAGGTCCGGTGAGTGTGCAGAGAGCTTCCTGCTACCGTGCGCCGGCGGGACCAGTCCCAGCCCAGGCGCAGCGTGG